>NC_133127.1:47512236-47815266 GCF_048418815.1 Hemitrygon akajei | reverse complement strand
CCATTTAAATACATCTAGTGATGTATTGCCTCAAATTAATGAAAAACATTGTCCTGTTTATTATCTATTGTAATGCCTGCACTGTTTTTGTGCATTTTACGCAGTCCTGTGTAGGTCTGTAGTCTAGTGTAGCTTTCTCTGTGTTTTTTTTAATTACATAGTTCAGTCTAGTTTTTGTACTGTGGCATGTAACACCATGGTCCTGAAAAACGTTGTCTCATTTTTACTATGTACTGTACCAGCAGTTATGGTCAAAATGACAATAAAAGTGACTTGACTTGACTTGACTTGAATAACACATGCTAGAAAATCATTTGAGCTTAAGGATGTCTACCCCTGCTCTATTGTTTTGGAACTTTGCCAGTGACTAACTATGAAGCAACTATGGGCCTCCCTGGCCTGCCATAAGGTTGGGGGCAGGGGGAGTGGGAAGCTTATAGAACAGTACAGCGCAGTACAGGCCCTACGGCCCATGATATTTTGCTGACCCCTTCACATAGTCTTCCATTTTCCTTTCATCCATTATGCCTATCTAAGACACTATTAGGAGTACCTGATGTGACTGCCTCTACCACCGGCAGTGCTGGCCACACTCTTACTCTCAGTGTAGAAAGTCCGTCTCTGACATTCCCTCCATTCTTCCCTCCAATCACCTTATTACTTTCATACTAGTTCTGCTGCCCTGCAAGAAAGGTGCTGTCTGTCCACTCTATCCATGGTCTTATCATCTTATACAGCTCTGTCATTGAATCTCAGGGTCATAGAACACTACAGCACAGAAACAGGCCCTTTGGCTCATCAAGTCCCTGCCAAACTATTAATCTGCCTAGTCCCATCGACCGGCACTTTGACCGTAGCTGCCTGTACCCCTCACATCATTCACCTATCCAAATTTTACTTAAGTGTTTAAACTGAACCTGTCTCCATCACTTCTGCTGGCAGCTCGTTCCACACTCTCTCCACCCTCTGAGTGATGAAGTTCCCCCGATACTCCCCTTAAACATTTTACCTTTCACCCTTAACCCATGACCTCTAGTTTTAGTCTCGCCCAACCTCAGTGGAAAAAGCCAGCTTGCATTAATCAAGCCCCACATAATTTTGTATAACAAATTATCTCTCAATCTTCTTCACTCTAAAGAGAAAAGCCCAGCTTGTTCAACTTTCTTCATAAGACAGGCTCTCTAAGCATCCTGGTAAATCTTCTGCATGCCCTCTCCAAGGCATCCATGTGCTTTCTAAAGTGAGGTGACCGGAACTAAACGCAATACTCCGAGTGTGGTGTAATCGGTCTTGTGCAGCTGCAACATTACTTCGCAGCACTTGAACTCAATCCCCTGACTACCGCACGCCAACCTATGAGGCTCCTTCTAAACCTCTTTATCAGCTTGGTCAGGCCCTAGGAATTTACCACCTTTACGCACTTTAAGGTTGCAAATACCTCCTTCCTCAACATAAGCCAATGATCCAAGACATCAGTATTTATTACCCCCATTTCTTTGGCATTCATGATATTGTCCTTAATAAACACCAAGGAGAAACAGAAATTAAATATCTCAGACCTCTCATGCAGCTCCACACGTAGGCAGCCATAGTCATTCTTTTATTGTTCACATAACTGAAGAATCTATTGGGGCTATCTTACCCTGCCTGCCAAATCCATTTCATACTCCCTTTTTGTCCTCCTGATTTCTCTCTTAGATAGATAGATAGATAGATAGATAGATAGATAGATAGATACTTTATTCATCCCCATGGGGAAATTCAACTTTTTTCCAATGTCCCATACACTTGTTGTAGCAAAACTAATTACATACAATACTTAACTCAGTAAAGAATATGATATGCATCTAAATCACTATCTCAAAAAGCATTAATAATAGCTTTTAAAAAAAGTTCTTAAGTCCTGGCGGTAGAATTGTAAAGCCTAATGGCATTGGGGAGTATTGACCTCTTCATCCTGTCTGAGGAGCATTGCATCGATAGTAACCTGTCGCTGAAACTGCTTCTCTGTCTCTGGATGGTGCTATGTAGAGGATGTTCAGAGTTATCCATAATTGACCGTAGCCTACTCAGCGCCCTTCGCTCAGCTACCGATGTTAAACTCTCCAGTACTTTGCCCACGACAGAGCCCGCCTTCCTTACCAGCTTATTAAGACGTGAGGCGTCCCTCTTCTTAATGCTTCCTCCCCAACACGCCACCACAAAGAAGAGGGCACTCTCCACAACTGACCTATAGAACATCTTCAGCATCTCACTACAGACATTGAATGACGCCAACCTTCTTAGGAAGTACAGTCGACTCTGTGCCTTCCTGCACAAGGCATCTGTGTTGGCAGTCCAGTCTAGCTTCTCGTCTAACTGTACTCCCAGATACTTGTAGGTCTTAACCTGCTCCACACATTCTCCATTAATGATCACTGGCTCCATATGAGGCCTAGATCTCCTAAAGTCCACCACCATCTCCTTGGTCTTGGTGATATTGAGACGCAGGTAGTTTGAGTTGCACCATATCACAAAGTCCTGTATCAGTTTCCTATACTCCTCCTCCTGTCCATTCCTGACACACCCCACTATGGCCGTGTCATCAGCGAACTTCTGCACATGGCAGGACTCCGAGTTATATTGGAAGTCTGATGTGTACAGGGTGAACAGGACCGGAGAGAGTACAGTTCCCTGCGGCGCCCCTGTGCTGCTGACCACCGTGTCAGACCTACAGTCTCCCAACCGCACATACTGAGGCCTATCTGTCAAGTAGTCCACTATCCAATCCACCATGTGAGAGTCTACTCCCATCTCCGTTAGTTTGTGCCTTAAGATCTTGGGCTGGATGGTGTTAAAGGCACTAGAGAAGTCAAGGAATGTAATCCTCACAGCACAACTGGCCCCATCTAGGTGAGAGAGTGATTTGTGCAGCAAATACATGATAGCATCCTCCACTCCCACCTTCTCCTTATACGCAAACTGAAGAGGATCCTGGGCGTGCCTGGTTTGTGGCCTCAGATTCTGTATTATCAGCCGCTCCATGGTCTTCATCACGTGCGACGTCAAGGCAACAGGTCTGAAGTCATTCAACTCCTTTGGTTGTGGTTTCTTCGGTACCGGGACAATACAGGATGTTTTCCACTGTCTCTTAAACTTTTTATATTCATTGAGTGATTCATCCATACCCAGCTGCCAAAAGGCGATGTACCTTTCCTTCTTTTTTCTGATGGAGCCTCAATTTCTTTCATCAGCCAGGGTTCTCTGAACTTATTATGTCTACCTTCACCCAACCAGGAACTGTGCTGTCCATGAACTCTTGATATGACTTTTCAATCCTTCCACTTGCCAACTATTCTTTTGCCAATAGACCGCAGCTAGATTCTGCCTAATGCCCTCAAAGAACCTTGCAGAGGAGCAGCAAATGATAAAGAGATGAGGTTCTGCAGATGTGGAAACCCAGAGCAACACACACAAAATGCTGGAGGCACTTATCAGGTCAGGCATCATCTTGGGAAATGAATAGACAGTTCATGTTTTGGGAAGAGACCCTTCTTCAGGACTGGAAAGGAAGGTGAAAGATGCCGGAACACAAGGGTGGAGGGAGGGGAAGGAGGACTAGCTTGGTGGGTGGGAAAGAAGGAATCTGATAAGAGTAGAGCATGGGAGAAAGAGAAGAAGGAGGGGCACCAAGGGAAGGTGTTAGACAGGTAAGGAGAAGAGGCAAGAGACTAGCGGTGAATTGAAGGAGGGAAGGGGGAGGGGAAAAGAAAAAAAAATTACTTCCATGCCATTGGAATGGAAGCTACCTCGATGGAATATGAGATTTTACTCCTCCACCCTGAGAATGGCCCCATCATGGCAGAAAAGGAGGCCTTGGACTAGAATGTTGGATTGGGAATGGAAACAGGAACTAAAATGGTTGGCCACCGGGAAATTCCGCTTTTATAGAATGGAGCAAAAGTGCTCGACAAAGCAGTCCCCCAATTTACATCGGGTCTCACCAATTTAAAGAAGCTGCATTGGGAGCAGTGGATACAACAGACCAGTGGTCCTCAACCATTGGGCCGCAAAGCATGTGCTAACCGGGCCGCGAGAAGACGATACGATTTGGCGATATGAAATGATATGAGTCAGCTGCACCTTTCCTCATTCCCTGTCACGCCCACTGTTGAACTTGAATGCACGCGACGTCATCAGTCGCCTAACCGCAGTGATACCCTCGCGCCAGGGATCACTGGTTGGCCTCGGGTAACCGGCTGCCTCATGCGGCCGGTGAGAAGTGCCGCTGCTGCTGGCTTGAAAGGCGGACAGATGGGCGCTGCCTCTAAACCTGTTTAGCACACCCAATGTTTGTGGGGAAGCTGGTGCTAAAATATTCGCAGACGACCTAATTCGGGCTTAGGGTTTCGTAAGTAGCAGAGCAGCTACCTCGCTGCGATCTACTGAAAGTCATCCCTCGAGTCAACCTTTCGTCGGCCGATAGATCCTACCTACCTACGGGGGGGGGGGGGGGTGGCGGGTGCGCACCCTGTTGCACTCCTCCTCGCTTGAGTCCGGACTGCGACCGCCGCGGCCCCGGCATGGGGACCTCCGGCCCTTACCTCGTCCTCTCACCCCACCCACGACCAGCCACACCTGGCCAAGGCGTCTGGCAGCGGGCGGGCTTAAGGCTGGAGTTCGGGCCCGGAGGCTGTCTGCTGAGACAATGAAGCCCTCAAAACTGCTTCGGTACCCTGAGTCCAAGCACCCTGCACTTAAAGACAAGCCCGTTGAGTTTTTTGAGCAGAAAAAACGTGAGCAAGCGGGACAGAAGCAAATGCTGAGAGCCACAAAAACTAAATTACGGAATAGACCGGACGTAAGGAACCCTCTTCAAATATCGCTGTCTCCCGTCACCCCCCGATGGGACCATCTTGTTGCAGGGAGACAAGCCCAGGGCTCCCATTGATACAGCGTTATTGGTGTGTTGTAATGATTTTATATGTCCATATGAGGAAAATATGTGCTGTGTGTTTAATATCCAAACATTACTTAAAATTTTATGATGCTATTGACTTATAAGTGAGTTATAATTGACTTATCACTATATTCATGCGAGGAAAATATGCGCTGTGTGTTTAATATAAAATTCATGAGATAAACCCTTTTAGAAACAAAATTGAGTGTATTAGCCACTTATAAGTGACTTACCACCTATATTCCGGTCACGATTAACACCCCCTCCCCGTTGGCCAGTCCGCAAGAATATTGTCAATATTAAACCGGTCTGCGGTGCAAGAAAGGTTGGTGACCCCTGCAATAGACTACCCCAGTCGAGTTGCAAGTGAAGTGTTGCCTCACTTGGAAGGACTGTTTGGAGGTAAGGAAGGAGGCAAATGGGCAGGAGTCACACTTCTGTCACTTGCAGAGATATGTGCCAAGAGGAAGGATGATCTCAAAGTTGCCCCTATTCCAGTTCAGGACTTTAAGCTGTGGACTTATTTAACAACTATTTTAAAACTAATAGAATTACGGTCACTGCACCCAAAGTGCTTCCTACTGCCACTTCAGTTACAGTACTTGGCCCGACTCAGCTCCCTAAGAGGATGTCCAAGAGCTGCTCCTTCCTGAGTAGGTTCCTCTATAAATCATGTGAAGAAACTGCTTTGGATGCACTGCTCAAATTCATCGTTATTCAGTCCTTTGCACTCCTGTTGGTCCATTGAGACTGGGAAAATTGAAATCTCACACTAGCACTATCCTACTAATCTTGTAGCTATTTGCAATTTCTCGAAACATCTGCTCCTGAAGTTCCCAATGACAATTGGGGCATCTGTAATATACCCCTACCAAGGTGACCATCCCCATGCCACTTGTCATGTGTCATGCCACTTCTCACTGCTACCATTGGGCAGGATATACAGAAATCTGAAGTCCTGCACCACCAGGTTAAGAAACAGTTACTTTCTTACAGATGCTAGGTTCTTGAAGTGATCTACACAACTCTAATCCTACGTCAGCAATGGGACACCACAGACCCCTTGCACTATCTCTTATTAAAAACATAGAAACTTAGAAAACCTACAGCAGAATACACCCCTTTGGCCCACAAACTTGTGCCGAACATGTCTCTACCTTAGAAATTACTAGACTTGCCCATAGCCCTCTATTTTACTAAGTTCCATGTACCTATCCAAAAGTTTCTTAAAAGACCCTATCATATCTGCCTCCACCACCTTTGCCAGCAGCCCATTCCATGCACTCACTACTCTCTGTGTAAAAAACTTACCCTTGACATCACCTCTGTACCTACTCCCCAGCACCTTAAACCTGTGTCCTCTTGTGGCAACCATTTCAGCCCTGGGAAAAAGCCTCTGACTACCCACATGATCAATGCCTCCCATCATCTTATACACCTTATTGTGTGTTTTTTTTTGCATTGACTTTCAGTTTTGTACAGTTGTTTTTCTTCACCGTCTGGTAGAATTTTTGTATAACCTTTGTATAATTTATGTTCTGTGTGTTGTCTGTACCTACTTGCCAAAGATACTGGTGCAAACAAGTTTTCATTGTAGCTCTACCTCACTATCCTTGTGCACATGATTATAAACTCAACTCCACTTGACGTTAAATTTGCACCATAGTTCCCTTGGATGTTTATGTGAGCAGTTAATTCTGTTTTTTCTCTCTCTACAGATACTGCCGGCCTTTTCTGAATTTCTAGCACTCTGTTTTTATTTCATGTTTCCAGCATCTGCTTTCATTTAATAGGACAATACACAGACTTCTGGGGGAAGATATTGTAAACTTGGAGAGGATTCCCGAGAGAGTGTGGTGCTGTTCTTGGAAATGGTTAGATGGTTGTTCACTGGGAACTGTGCATAACTAGCAAAGAAGCTCAATACCACCTCTTAGAGTTGAAACCTTAAACCTTATGATACTTAAATGAAGACAGTGATGATGAAATTATTCAACATCACCTGCACAACCTTTGGTCAATTGGGAAAAAAGGATATTTGAAAATAAAAGTCTCAGACCTGCCTCAAAATTCTTGATCAATTGGTTGCAGTGATTCCTGCCCTCCTGTGTGTTTCTGACAACTCTGGTCCCCGTTGGGCTGGTTTGAGTATCTCAGAAACTGATGATCTCCTGGGATTTTCACGCATCACAGTCTCTAAAGTTTACAGAGAGTGATGTGAGAAACAAATGCCATCCAGTGAGTGCCAGTTCTGTGGGTAAAAATGCCCTGTTAACTTGAGAGATCAGAGGGGGAGGGCCTGATTGGTTCAAGCTTACAGGAAGGAGACAGTAGCACAAATAACCACCCATTACAATAGTGGTGTGCAGAAGAGCATCACTGAATGCACAGCAAATCGAACCCTGAAGTGGATGAGTTACAGCAACAAGAGACCATGAACATACACACTCAGTGGCCACTTTATTAGGTACAGGAAGAAACTAGTAAAGTGCCCACTGAATCTATATTCCGTGTTAGGCTACTCCTCATAGGAGATTACCTCTTATACTGTGCCTCCCTTGAAGAGGCGATGAAATAGTGCTTTTCTGTAGACCACTTTGATAGCAGTCGATACAACTATCTAAATGAGCTGCATGACCATCAACCACATTGCTTGGACACAACCGAGAGAGAAAGTGGGTGAGGTTTCTTTCATAAAGGGTCTCGGCCCGAAACATCGACTGTACTCTTTCCCATAGGTGCTGCCTGTCTGCTGAGCTCCTCCAGCACTTTGTGTGTGTTGATCAACAGTTGGGTTTGTTCCCATAAACCTAAAAAATTCACGGTCATTTTTTTTGTGACACCGGCTTTTGTTTAATCTACATATTCTATAGGTAGTGAGGTGTTTATAGGACACACTCTCTTATCCAGTCCAACAGGTGAAAAAATATCACATACTGGGAGACTGGGTAATGATGACTAAATTCACAATTAACATTTATTTTTGATTGCGATTACACAGAAGCAACAGAATACAGTAAATTAGCTTGATTTACACAGTAATTTAAACTGTCCCCAATATAAAATCCTAATTCTTCGTCTTGAGAATCTTTTGATCATTTGATAAATTTTGGAGGAATATTACAGACCATGCCTCCATGTCTTGCACTGCCATAGCAAAGAAACAGACAATCAAATAGGGACTGAGCATCCCAAGACTGCTGTCCAGATATATTCATGGCTTTCTTTGAAGTTGAAGTTGCCTTCTTTGAAGAACACCCCAGATCAAAGCACTCCTTTCCCACTAGGCATGCAAACATGTTATTGATTAATTTTACAATTCCAGAATATGAACTGCAGCCCCTGGCTGTGTGTTGGTCTCGTTTATATTTTGACACCTGACTTGCATATCAAACAGCTTGGTTCCACGAACAATCTAATGGGTCAGAGAGACTTACGCAAGTTTCATATGGATTTAACACGGTATCGACGTGAGAGAATTTCTGATGCAATTAATTTGTGAGTGAATTTCTCTCCAAAAATACACATCTCCCACAAATGGAAATTAGAAGATACTGTATTTACAAAATGATTTGTGTATTGCCTTTGATTTCTTAAACAAAAGATGATCTCTTAAGAATGCAGCTAAACCAATGTCTATTTTATATGTAGTGTTTTGGTGTAACTATAAAGTCATTTGATAAAGATTCACAGAGGCTTTAAGATTGAAACAAGATGGATAGTATTCTACCATCACAATAACCACAAGCTCTACTATGGATAACATAAAGCAGATGGCATCTGGAAGTGGCTTATAGAAAAATGCTTTGGAAAACAACAAATATTATCAGTAACATGGAAGCTCGTGAACAAGACCTCCTTCCCTTGAGGTTGATCAAATGGTGTTAGTTATGCAAAGTGTGCTGTAGACTGCGGAGTTTCAGAGCTAAATGAAAGTGATGGAGGTAGATTTCCACTGGTCTTCAGCTCTGTACGGGTGACACACAGACATTAAAACAGGAAATGGGAGTTTACACCACAGCTACAGGATAAACCATGCGGGTTCCTACCGTCTACCGCCTACAAGCATATCATTCAATTTCCCGAGTTCCTGTATCTCCGCTGCACTTTCTATGATGACAAGGCCTCTCACATGGTGCCTCTGAGATGTCTTGCTTCTTCCTGGATGATGGCTTTCCGTTACCAGAGCAGACAAAACACTGGACACTTCTCTTCCTGAATGATGGCTTTCTGCAACCAGAGCAGACAAAACACTGGACACTTCTCTTCCTGAATGATGGCTTTCCATAACCAGAGCAGACAAAACACTGGACACTTCTCTTCCTGAATGGTGGCTTTCCGCTACCAGAGCAGACAAAACACTGGACACTTCTCTTCCTGAATGATGGCTTTCCGCTACCAGAGCAGACAAAACACTGGACACTTCTCTTCCTGAATGATGGCTTTCCATAACCAGAGCAGACAAAACACTGGACACTTCTCTTCCTGAATGATGGCTTTCTGCTACCAGAGCAGACAAAACACTGGACACTTCTCTTCCTGAATGGTGGCTTTCCGCTACCAGAGCAGACAAAACACTGGACACTTCTCTTCCTGAATGGTGGTTTTCCGCTACCAGAGCAGACAAAACACTGGACACTTCTCTTCCTGAATGGTGCCTTTCCGCTACCAGAGCAGACAAAACACTGGACACTTATCTTCCTGAATGGTGGTTTTCTGCAACCAGAGCAGACAAAACACTGGACACTTATCTTCCTGAATGGTGGTTTTCCGCTACCAGAGCAGACAAAACACTGGACACTTCTCTTCCTGAATGATGGTTTTCTGCAACCAGAGCAGACAAAACACTGGATACTTCTCTTCCTGAATGATGGCTTTCTGCAACCAATGCAGACAAAACACTGGACACTTCTCTTCCTGAATGATGGGTTTCTGCAACCAGAGCAGACAAAACACTGGACACTTCTCTTCCTGAATGATGGCTTTCTGCAACCAGTGCAGACAAAACACTGGACACTTCTCTTCCTGAATGATGGGTTTCTGCAACCAGAGCAGACAAAACACTGGACACTTCTCTTCCTGAATGATGGCTTTCTGCAACCAGTGCAGACAAAACACTGGACACTTCTCTTCCTGAATGATGGGTTTCTGCAACCAGTGCAGACAAAACACTGGACACTTCTCTTCCTGAATGATGGGTTTCTGCAACCAGAGCAGACAAAACACTGGACACTTCTCTTCCTGAATGATGGGTTTCTGCAACCAGAGCAGACAAAACACTGGACACTTCTCTTCCTGAATGATGGCTTTCTGCAACCAGAGCAGACAAAACACTGGACACTTCTCTTCCTGAATGATGGCTTTCTGCAACCAGAGCAGACAAAACACTGGACACTCCTCTTCCTGAATGGTGGCTTTCCATAACCAGAGCAGACAAAACACTGGACACTTCTCTTCCTGATGATTACACATTCTCACCCACCAACCTCTTTGCATTTTCGTGACTCCTCATCTTTTTTTCTCCAGTCCTACTGAAGGGTCTCGACGTCAGACACATCTGCAGCTCTCATTCCCTTTCAGTCTCTATAACTCCTTGATCCATATTTACCCCACCAGAAATGACTCCCCTGCTTACAAAATGCTCGAGGAACTCAGCAGGTCAGGCAGCATCAATGGAAGGAACTGGACTGTTTATCCGGATGAAAAGTCAAAACCCCAAATGTCCACTGTCCATTTCCCACTTCCCACCACAGATATTGCCTGACCTACCGAGTTCCTCCAGCAGCTTTGAGTCTCTAAATTCTAGTATCTGCATTCTCTTGTATCTCCCCTATTTTTGCATGAAATCACAGAGATACCACACCCGTCCTTTTACTCCTTCATTTCCCTCTATTTAGGGAACCAACAATCCTTCCAAATGATTCATGTTCATTATTGCATTTGTTATGCAAAATGTGGCCTCCGCAACACTGGGAAGAACAAAGGTGGGTGGCTGCGTTACTGAGTTCTGCGTTCAATCTGCAGGGACACTGCTGAATTAACTGCTTTCTGTGACTTCATTTCTCCATCCCATTCCTGTCCTGACCTATCTATTCATGACAAGAAACTCACTGCATTCCCCCTTATGCCTCATCACCCACCTGGGCATGTTTCATGACTTTTTAGACTCAATATTAATCCCACTACTCTAGCTAACTTCTTTTCTTGTTCTGTATCAGAAGTTGCCATTTTTGCTGTAAATTACCTGTTTTAAATATTTAGCTCTGGTTTCCTATCCTCTGTTAGCCGCCTGACCTGACAGATATGTCCCACAACCCTGTATTGTTTCTATTCTCACTCTCAAACTGCCTCAATCTCACGGTTTTTATTTACTTTCTCTCCCTCTCTAGCTCCCACTAACCCATTGACTGCATTACATCTAAAATGCATCTCCATTACTGGCCTCGCCCTATCACAGATTACCCTATCAATCGCTCCCTGACGTTCCCTGCGAGATCAAATGAACTCCTTTTCCCACTTTCCCAGTTCTGACAGAAGTCCTCAAACTAAAACATTAACTGTTTCTTCTTCCAGAGATGCTCTCTGATCTCCTGAGTGTTTCCAGTATTCTCCGTTTCATTTCTGATTTTTGTAAGCTATGAGACCTCCAGATCAACACTGACTGATATACAGAGTTGTATAGTACAGAAATGAGCTCATGACTATGTGACCATTGTTATCTTCACTTGTCCCACTTATCTGCATTCAGTCTGTGCCCGTCGCTGGCTCTCGGGATTCAAAAGCTTGCCTAGAAGCTTCTTAAATGTTGTCAGAACCACCACCTCCTCAGGCGATGCATTGCAAATTCCACCCACAATCTGTATGAAAAGTTCCCTCTCAGACCCCCTAAGACCTCCCTCCTCTCATCTAATACACATACCCTCTTGATTTAGACACACGAAAAAATACTCCCACCATCTTCCCTGCCCACGCTCCTCATAATTTTGTCTGCCTCTTATCATGTAACCCTCTACCCTCAGCATCCATTGCTCTGGGGAAAGCAAACGCAGCTCATCCAATCTCTCCTTAAAAGTGAAATGTCTGGTCTAGTCAGGATCCTAGTGACTTTCCCTTATAGTCTCTCCAGTGAAATCACATCCTACCTACAGTGTGGAAACTGGAAATGCACACAACTTACAGGTGTGGCCTAACAAACACTTTATTTTAACTTTAATAAGCATGATAAGTTTGCATATTTAGCCACTACAGAGATAAACAGCTCATATCAGGCACAATGCTGAAGTTATAAGCTTATTACAAATCACAAATAAGAACAGAAAGTACTTGTAACACTCAGCAGTTCAGGCAGCATCCATGGAAAGAGAAACAATTACCATTTTAAGACACAAAGCCTTCTTGGAATTGGGAAAGTGAGAAAACAAGTTAGTTTTACAAGCAGACACAAAGGGTTAATCAGCGAGCTCAAAGTTTTATGTCCAAAGTAAACGCTGGGGAGGTGAAACCAAAAACCGACAGGTATTACTGAATAATACTGAATTAATTACTCAAAATAGAGATCATGATAATTCTGCCCTATGACAAGAACTCTAGGAAGCATTAACTGAATTTAAAAAAGCAAAAACAACATTGAATGAAGCAAGATTAAAATACTTTAGTGCCATTTCATAGCGAAGGGCACTAAGAGAACGTTACCATCTCTCATCATTCTTATCTTTCTTTATGTGAAGAAGCTGGATATTGTCAGTGATTCAGTAACTGGAAAAATGCTCACCAGTCATTTTGTGCATCCCACTATGCAAACGACTTTGACATTGCCATCCTAATACAAGACGGCATTCTCACCAATCCTGTAGTGGCTCTCTGTCACAAAACTGAAAACACTAAAATATTCATCAAAGTACATCAAATTAGAATTCTGAGAAAGTCCCTTGTATGGTACCAGTGAGATCCCCTCCAGGCTTTACAAGAGTCAGAGCATTCTCTTCTTAAAAATTCTGTTTCATATTTTTCTCAAATTCAATTTCCTCCAATACAGATTGATTACTTTATTTGATATGATTCAGAATTATCTAATATTTCAAAAGCATACTGACAATAGGAATACAATGTATGCAAACACGCGGTAAGCCAATCGCATGATGCATCTCTCTTGACTTGTGCTTTATTTCCATATTTGACTATTCTAATTCTCTCCTCACTGTCTGACTACCTTTTGTTAACTTCGACACATTCATTCTCAGTTATATGTAGGCTTGTCGTTTATTAATTCAGTGCATACTTGCTGATTACTTTGATTTCCAGCCCAAACAGCTCTATTTTCTTTAAAAACCAAAGGCAGAGGGTAAAAGTTGTGAGAAATCAGAAGTTCATGTTTTCCAGAAACAGATCATTGCTGGTGCATATCTGTGGACTCAATGATTCTGTTCACTTGTACAGGTCTTCCTCACCTAGTCACATTTGCTTAATGAATCTCCACTGCAGCTCAAATGGTTTTATTTAATTTATCATCACAGCTTGGTTTGGTAACTGCTCTGCCAAAGAATGCAAGAATTTGCAGAGAGGCAACTAAGTCCATTATGAAAACCATCCTTCCCTCCATTGACTCTGTCTACATTTCCTACTGACTGGGGAAAACAGCCAACAGAGTCAAGGACCTCTTTGCCCTCCCATCAGGCAAAAGATTCAAAAACTCAAGAATATACATCACCAGGATCAAGAACAGCTTCTTAATAACACTGCTATAAGCCTCTTGACACAACTTCTAATATGATGAAAGATTAACTTTTCTTGTTCAGGACCTTACATGTTATTTATTTATTTGCACTTCAATTTCTCTTACCTCAATGTGCCTATATATGAAATGATCTGGAGGGCACGCATACAAAAGCATGTACATATCTTGGTATATGGGACAATTGTAAACCAATTACCACCTGCCAATATCAAACACTTAACAGTGGGTGGAGCACACATATGAAGCTGCTATAAATATAGATCCATGGCAGATATGGGCAGAGAAATGGCAGACGGAGTTTAACCCAGATAAATGTGTAGTGTTGTACCTTGGTAGGCCAAATGCAAGGAGACAGTACACTGTTAAGGGCAAGGTCCGTAACAGTGTTGCTGAGCAGAGAGATGATGGGTTCCAAGTTTATAGCTCGTTGAAAGTGGTTGCACAGGTCAATAGGCTGGCTAAAGAGCCTTATGGAAGGCTTACTTTCTATTAGTCGAGGCATTGAGTTCAAAAGTCAAGAGGTTATGTTGCAACTTTATATAACTCTGGATTACTGAATACAGTCTGGTTGCTCACTGTAGGAAGGATGTTGGGGCCTTGGAGAGTGTGCGAAAGAGATTGACCAGGAAGCTGCCTAGGTTAGAGGGCATGTGCTGTCATGAGAGGCTAAATAAACTCGGGTTGTTTTTTCTCTGGCGTGACGGAGGCTGGGGCGGGGGGGATCTGGTAGGGGTTTATGAGAGGTTAAGTTTATGAGAGGCTTAGGCAGAGTATGCAAGGAGTAAAATTTCCCCCAGTGTAGAAATGTCTAATACCAGAGGGCATGCATTGAAGTTGAGGGGGGGGGCAGGTTCAAAGGTGATGTGAGGGGTAAGTTTTTTTCACTCAGAGTTGTGGATGTCTGGAATGTGCTGCCTGGTATGGTGGTAGAGGCAAATACATTAGAGGCTTTTAAGGGACATTGAGATAGGCACATGGAGGAAGACGGAGAGATATGGACACTGTGTAGTTAGGAGGGATTAGTGTTCATTTTTTTAACAATTTGCTTTTTATCTGGTTCAGCACAACATTATGGGTCAAAGGACCTATTCCTGTGCTGCACTCTTCAATGTCCCATGTTTGAAAACCAGGAGCATTTAACAATTTGTTTGATCTTGTTACTGGGAGAAAGTGAAGAACAAATAAGTCAAGTATATTTGGTTAAAAAAAGCCTTGTGCACCTGTGCTCCTCCATCTGGCAACAATGGCCGTTGGATGAAAGACTTGTAAGCTTTGGTTTGGATGTTTCAGCTTGCACAGCCAAGCATGGCTTGCTTTTGCTTTACTGTATCCTTGCTGGGAGCAGATTGCCTGTTTCTACCATCTCCAAACTAGTTTGCCCTACTCACATTACTGAACCTCCCTCTAAAAAAAATTATGTAACAAAGGGTTTTGTACAGAAAAACTAGAGCCTTCCTTGACTAGGGAGAACATAACCTAAATAACCAGAGCAGGTTACATCATACCAACCATACTAACAACTCTCATGTAATGATCTAAGGTTATTTCCAGCATTTGTTTTGATCTCATATTTCTAACATCTGCAGGATTTTACTTTTGTACTATTTATAGGTTGCTAGGTTATCTTGTTTTACCCTTCATTGGAGCTGGGCATCGCTGTGAACACTGACTTTTTGCCCCTCCACAATGCCTGTACTGAGATACCAGTTATAAGTCATAATATTAATAGGCCAGTATTTACATGCAGTCCAGACAGAGTAAGGAGGCTCATTTCTTCCCTCAGTCCAATAGTTTAACAAATGGATTTTTGACAGCAGTCAGGTAGTTCCATGCTCAACATTGCCGATGCCGTTTCTTGCCACTGAATATTTTGGAGTGCAGTCACTATTTGAGTGGCGGGCATCTCCACCAAAAGAGGTGTAAGGCTGTCCTTCCCTCCGCTAGCTCGCAGGTCACCCTTGGGCAAGGTGTAGCACCTGCTTGTCCCCATGATCAGGGTTACACAAAGCCATGGGAGGAAGTGGTGAACGGTTGTGTGCACAGCTGGTGCATATTACATCCCGGTTATGTGACCACTGACGCCAGGTAGACAATGATAATGGATGGGGGTCACCCATCTTGTAAAGACACTGCCCAGAAAAACACAATAACAAACTGCTTCTGTAGAACAATTTACAAGGAACATTCATGTCATGGAAATGTGAAGATTGCCCAAGCCATATGACATGACGACGAATTACTACTGTGATACAAGGAGTATAGCTTCCAATTTACACGCATCAAGACACTATAATATGATAATGACCAGATAAGGTATTTTACTGAAGTTGCTTGTACATAGGTAGAGAGAACTTTCAAACACTTCTTTGAAGTAGCATCTTGGGATATTTCTTGATCTCCTGATAGAGCCGACAGGGCCTTGGTTTAATGTCACGCCTGATAGCATTCCCTTCACACTGCGTGCTCAGGATCTTACAGCGTAGTTTGTACTTTCTGACCCAGAAGTGTGAGTTACTGACTGAGCCAAGCTAACACTCTCCGACAAGAATGGAAATGCACAATTTCACACATCGCACAACTTGAAAAGAGAGGGGTCTACCTACCGACTGATCC
The DNA here is from genome assembly GCF_048418815.1 of Hemitrygon akajei. Taxonomy (NCBI): domain Eukaryota; kingdom Metazoa; phylum Chordata; class Chondrichthyes; order Myliobatiformes; family Dasyatidae; genus Hemitrygon; species Hemitrygon akajei. The sequence goes on along the minus strand of NC_133127.1, from coordinate 47,798,980 downwards.
ATGGCTGATCATTGTTTTGTGATTCTGTTGTGTGACCACAGGTGCTGCCTCTGTTTTGGGATCTTAACATGAGCTCTGCCTCTTGGTTTTGGTATGTCTTTCTCCTTGAGAGGGCTCAATTAGACTTCAAAGTTGACAACTGGCACTGACCTTCAAAAACAGCCAAATTAATGGAATTTGACTTCTTGCTGGAGCCACAGTCTGCACTTGGGTTTAAATCCAGCAAGGGCTATTAGTCTACAGGCACTGCACTGTAAATGAGAGCTTGAGCACCTTTAAGTACTAAGTGTTCAATGTGGAATGAATTTGAATACATGGCTCTGTTGGCCTCTGAATTTAGTCGCAAGCTGGCTGCTTTCAATACAAGATGTTTTGCTGTGATCGACTCTGTGTTAGCTGCCCGTGTAAGCAGAGCACAAAGGAGCCCACTGACACTGCAGGCAGCACGAAGGAATTTGCTCTATGCTGTTTGAAGATGTGATTTGGATGCCCAGCCAGGGCTACAAGCTCCACTCCTGTGATGCTCTGCCAGCATCGGTACAACACACTGCAAGTCTGCTCTGTATACTGGGAATACACACAGGGCATTTGGGAGATGCTTCTCCACAACTCACTTGGATTAAAGAGAACTGACTGGTCAGTTTTCTTCTGCAGAGTGCCTCTAATGTCTAATCTTCCAATGACTTGAAGATTTTCTGACCTGGTCCTTAGAGAACAGAAACTTACGTACTTCAAGAATCTCTCATGGCCCAAATTACTTTAAAGCTCCCTGAAAAATTTAAATGATAATACCAGGACAATCTGTTTTCATGATATTGATGAGTAATAAATCCATTAGGACACTGGTGAGGGGTCTTTTCAGTGGTTCTTCGAAATAGTGCTATGAATGATCTTCTGACAGCTGATAAAGGCACACAGGGCCTTGTTTTAACATCTTAACTAAGGCAACATATGTTATGGGGAGAGAGTCACACAACACAGAAAGAAGCCCTACAACCCGTTCCAAACACTTACACTAATCTGACTTAGCTCATTCATCGCGCATTCCCTCAATGTGGGATTCTATCAGTCACACAGCAGAGGAAAAATGCTCTTCAGCACATCATGCCCATATCCCCCTTTATGTACTCTTCCATATTAATCCCATTTCTTAGCATTTAGTCTTCTGTGCATTGACTCATCTGATCAATTTCTTAATGCAGTGTTAAATCATTGTCAGCATTCCAGAATCCAAACACCCTCTGGGTGATAATGTTCTACCTCAGATCTTCCATAAACCTTAACCTAAATCTTTGCCCTCTAATTTTTACACAGCTCTGCTAAGGAATTTTTTTTTCTTCTTCGATGTACCCAATTTATATTCCATCATGCTCAATACTCTTCAGTGGCCTATTGCTCACCGTGTAATACCTACCTTGGTTGGTCCTCCCAAAGTACAAAACCTCACACGTGTCTGCATTAAATTTCATCAACCATTTTTCAGCCCATTTTAAAGCTGGTCCTGATCCTGCTGCAAGCTTTGATGGACTTCCTCGCTCTTCAGTACACTGCCAATTTTGTTGTCATCTGCAAATTTGCTGAACCTGTTTATCATATTAAAATCCAAACCGCTGATATAAATGACAAATAACAATGGATCCAGTACCGATCCCTGCAGCACACCACAAATCATAGGTCTCCAGTCAGAGAGGAAACCATCTACTACCACTCTCTGGCTTCTCCCACAAAGCCAACATCTAATCCAGTATACAAACCTCATCTTGAATGCCAAGTGAATGAACCTTCTTGATCAAACTCCCATGCAGGACCTTGTTAAAGTCTTTGCTAAAGTCCACATAGACAACATTCAGTGCTTGCTTTTATCAACTTTCTAGATAACTTCCTTAAAAAGCTCTATAATATTGTTTAGACATGACCTCCCAAGCACAAAGCGATGTTGACTATCCCTAATCAGTCCCTGTTTATCCAAATACTTATATATCTGGTCCCTTTGAATATAATCCAACGATTTATCCACTACTGATGTCTGGCTCACTGGCCTATAATTTCTTGGCTTATTTTTAGAGCCTCTCTTTAACACAGAACAATATTAGTTGTCCTCCAATTCTCTGGCATCACAGACATGGCTGAGAATGTTTTAAATATATCTGGTAGGTTTAATATCACCGGCAAATATTGTTAAATTTGTTATCCACCCTTTGCCTCAAGACAACGAACACCTCCTCCTCCTCTGTAATCTGCCTGGGGTCCATGACCTCAGTGCTGCTTTGCCTGACTTCTGTAGACTCTGTGTCCATCTCCCAAGTTAACACAGATACAAAAATTCCACCTAAGATCTCTCCCATCTCTTTCGGCTCCACACATAAGATCTTCCAGAGGACCAATTTTTTCCCTTACTATCCTTTTGTTCTGAATGTATCTGTAGAATACCTTAGGATTCTCCTTTACCTCGTCTGCTAGAGCAACCTCATGCCTTCTTTTAGCCCTCCTGATTTCCTCTCTTGCATTTCTTATACTCAAGTAACTCATTTGTTCCTACCGCCTATATCTGCCGTGCACCTCCGTTTTTTTCCTTAACCAGGGCCTCAATATTTCTGAAAACCTAAGGCTCCATAAACCTATTATTCTTGCTCTTTACTCTGATAGGACTACACAAACCCTGTAATCTCAAAATTTCACTTTTGAAGGCCTCCCACATTCCACGTACCTTTTTGCCAGAAAACAACTTGTCCCAATCCAGACTTGCTAGAACCTTTATGATACCATCAAAATTGGTCTTTCTTCAATTTAGAATCTCATCCCAAGGACCAGACCTATACTTGTCCATGATTACTATGAAACTAATGGCATTATGATCACTAGATGCAAAGTGTTCACCTACACAAATTTCTGTCACCTACCATGTCCCATTCCCTAATAGGAGATCCAGAATCACACTCTCTCTAGTTGGGACTACAATGTATTGATTATAGAAACTTTGCTGAACACATTTGACAAACTCTTTCCCATCCAGCCCTTTCATAGTATGGGAGTCCCGGTCAATATCTGGAAAATTAAAATCACCTACCATCACAACCTTATGTTTCTTGCAACAGTCTGAGATCTCTCTATAAATTTGCTTTAAATCCCGCCGATTGTTGAGTGATTTATAATATAATCCCAAAAACGAGGTCATAACCTTCTTATTTCTCAGTTCCTGATTGTCTCCAGTCCATCCAGTCTGAGAATTGCCATGACATTTCCCCTGACTAGTAATGTCACCCCTCCCTCTTAAATCCCCTGGTCTGTCGCACTTAGAACAATGAGCTGCCAGTCCTGCCCCTCTTGCATCCAAGTCACACTAACGGCTACAAAGTCATAATTCCACGTTTTGATCCATACCCTAAGATCATCCGCACTTCCTACAACACTCCTTGCATTGAAATACATGCAACTCAAAACATTAGTCCCACCGTGCTCAACCTTTTGATTCCTAACTTTGTATGTAGGCTGAACAACATCTTTCTCCAGAACCACTCCACTATCTGTTCTGGTGCTTTGGGTCCCAATCCCCTGCAACTCTAGTTTAAACTATACCCCGTGCAACAATAGGAAATCTTTCCACTAGGATATTTGTCTCACTCCAGTTTAGGTGCAAACTCTCCCTACTGTCAGGTCCTACCTTCCCTGGAAGAGAGCCCAACGATCCAAAAATATGAAGCTCTCCCTCTGGCACCATCTCCTTCACTATGTGGTAGACTGTATGATCTTCCTATTTCTGGCCTCACTAGCACGTGGCATAGGTAACTATCCTCTGATCACAGCCCTGAAGGTCCTGTCTTTTAACTTAGCACCTAACTCCCTGAAATCACTTCGTAGGACCTTGTCACCACACCTACCCATGTCATTGGTACCAATGGGATCTACGAACTCTGGCTTTTTATCTTTTTTAAAAAATGTTTTGAATTTTACTTTGACTTTGGCTGCTCACTCTCCCACTTAAAAATGCTGTGGATTCAATCTGAGATAGCTCCGAACCTGGCACCGGGGAGGCAACATACCATCTGGGAATCTCGTTTTCGTCCCCTACCAACCAATCCTGCTACTGCTCGTCTTTTTTCTCCCTTCCCTTCTAAGCCAGACTCAGTGCCAGAGACCGGACTGCTGTGATTTCCTCTGATATTCATCATCCCACCCCCACAACAGTATCCAAAGCAGTATACCTGTTGATAAAGGGAACAGCCACAGGTGTACAATTCATCCTCCTGACAATCACTCAGTTACTTGTGTCATGTGCCTTTGTATAACTAGCTCCCTGTACGTCCAATCTGTCATTCTCTCAGCCTCCTGAATGATCTGGAGTTCATGCACTTCCAGTTCCAACTCCTTAACACGGTCTGTTAGAAGCTGCAGCTGGTTGCACTTCTTGTAGGTCTAGTCGTCAGGGACACTAGAGGTCTCCCTGTTTTCCCACATCCCGTAAAAGGAGCATTCCACTATCCTGCCTGGAATCCCCACTGCTCTAAATGTGCAATAAGAAAGAAAGAAAGAATAAATATCAAAAAGAAGTCTACCTATGGCCTACCCCTCTCCTCGCTGAAGCCCTGAGGAGATGAAGCCTCAATTTCTCTCTACGCAATCCAATATTTCCTCAGGAATCGTGGGGTGCAAATGTGCTGACTGCCCCTGCTCGCTTCTTTTAAATTCTCTTTCCCTCTACGCAATCCAATCTCTCCTCGGGACAGTGTCATCCAAAGTGAATCAAGGCACGCAGTAAAAAGGAAGAGCAATGCTTAAAGCTTACTGATCACTGATTGAGCCGTAGTTGGTGACGTAAGAACACAAGAACTCAAGAAATCTTAGAGTAGGACATTTGTGTCTCCTCTCCCTGTTCCGTACCCCTTCTTCCACTAACTCTAACTCCATATCCTTTGATCTCATTAATATCTGAAGGTTGTTCAACACCTGCCTTCAATGTAGAACCCTGGCCATAAAGTTATGAAGACACAGAGTTATAGAGCACAGAAACAGCCCTTTCAGCTCAGCATGTCCATGCTGACTGTTAACTCCCTCAGCTAGTTCCATCTTCCTGTGTTTGCTCCCTATTCTTCTAAACAATTCCTACCCATGAGCTTCTCTAAATGACTTTTAAATGTTGCAATTCTCCCATTTAAATGTTGACACCCTCACCTTAACTCTAGGCTGTATTTAATCGTCCTATCTGGGGAAAAAGCTGTAACCATCCATCTTATTTATGCCCCTCATGATTTTATAATGGTCAGCCCTCAACCTCCTATCATTTCCTCCTTACAACTCAAGTCCTTTAGTCCTGGTACAACCCTTGGACGCTGGGATTTCCAGCATCTGCAGATTTTCTCTTGTTTGTGATTTGATTACTGCTCTGTGAATCTCTTCCAGGGACGCCCACCCTGAAGAAGTTTAAATCCCTTCGACAAAAGCTCAGTGAAACCCTCTCTCACTACTCCCCTGCTGCAATCCCTGCCGCTCTCCGGTGAGTCCTGCCTAAGGATTTCGGCCCGAAACGTCAACTGTACTCTTTTCCTGGATGCTGCTAGGCCTGCTGAGTTCCTCCAACATTTTGCGTGTGCTTTTTAAATCTTGTACTCAGCAACTGAACTGCCACAGTCCTTTTAAGCAGAGAATTCAATTTCTGTCTATATGAAGAGATTTCTTCTCAAATCTCCTGAATGATTGGCCCATATTTTGAGACACAAGAGGTACTGCAGATGCTGGAAATCCAGAGCAATACACACAATGTGCTGGAGGAGCTCAGCAGGTCAGGCAGCATCTATGGATGGGAATAAACAGTCAATGTTTTGGGCTGAGGCACTTCATCAGGACACATATTTTGAGACTGTGTTTCTGGATCCTGGACACTCAGTCTAGAAGAAACATCAGCTTCACATCCTCCTTGTCAAGCCTTGCAAGAACTTTGTGCACTTCAAGGAGATAATGTCAGAGCACATGGGCACATTCTGCTTAATCGCTCCTCGCATGACAAAATGATATCCCAATAATCAATTGGCAAAGCTTTCCATCTCATGTACATCCCAGATTAGGGGCTATCACTCGGAAGTTGAAGCTGTTATCCTTGGGGAGGAGAAGGTAAAGGACACGGCTATCAATGACGTTCAGACTGAAGGATTTTGATAGAATGGATCTGGAAAAGATGTTTTCAATAGCAGAATGGAAGGTAATCAGAGGACACAGGTTATAGTGGTTAGAGATCAGAGGGGGACACAGATTAACATAATAAAACAAAGACCATGGTGTAAGATAAAGACGAAAGATTGGCTTTATTTATCACATGTACACTGAAACAGCGAAACATATAGTGAAATGCATCATTTGCGTCGATGACAAATAGTGTCCGAGGATGTGACGGGGGCAGCCTGCAAGTGTCCCCATGCACAGAGCATGCTCATAACTTACCAATCCTAACCCGCACGTCTCTGGAATGTGGGAGCACCCGGAGGAAACCCACATGGTTACAGGGAGCACATACAAATTCCTCACAGCCAGTGACCTGGGTCGATGGCGTTGTAAAGCATTATGCTGTGCTAGCATGCTGCTCTGTGGTGACTACAAAGTCACTTTTACACAGTGAGTAGTTCCAACTGCCTGAAAAGTAACAGAGGTAGATTTTGTAGTAATTTTGTAAAAGGAAAATTAATAAGGCAAAATCCTTGCTAAAGAATTTTGTACAGAGCTGCTCATGAAATCAGTGGAGTGAGGCTAGATCTTCCAAATAGCCAGTGTGGTATTGATGGACTAAGGAGCTATCTGGTTATATATAGGGATGGAGCCCATTTAACAAATGCATCCAAAGGGACAATGTAACAGGTAGCTGTAGAAAATGTGGTCTTGGAGATGTAGTGTACAGTCTTTTAATGTTACAGGGTATTGTGGAACAACCTTTAAAGCTATGGGGCATTTTGGGACAAACTTAGCTCTTAATAATTCTTTCAATAATGTTTTGATTCCTCAGAAATGCTACAATGTTGAAAGTAGCTATAAATCACTCAAACCTGGTGCCTGTGTTTTTCTCAGAGCATGAAGTTCAATCCTCTTATTTTACTATGGAATACTTCAGGGTTTTCAGAAAACTGTTTATTGATATTAGGTTTTTTAGCAGGTGGCTTTATATGCTAGGAAGCTTCAGAGGAAGTGTGGTGAACCTGTCTGGACACGCCCCCTGCTGACCGCTCCTGTGGCTCCTCCCACAGACCCCTGTATAAAGGTGATGGAGGTCTGAGCCAGGCTCTCTGTCTCCAGGATGTAGTATGGTGGTCAATCACTGCTTGTTCCTTCTTCCAGTCAATAAAATTGATGCACCATCAATAACTCACTCTGAGATGTAAAGGCGAGGTAAGTGTTGACTTTAAGGGCTCCCTTCCCTCCACCGACCGCAATGTCTATTTTCTCAATATTATCGACGAGTACTCACGGTTCCCCTTTGTCATTCCCTGCCCCGACACCACTACCACGTCCGTCATAAAAGCCCTGCGCCAGCTCTTCACTCTGTTCGGATATCCCTGCTATATCCACAGTGATAGAGGGTCCTCCTTTATGAGTGACGAGCTGCGCCGGTACCTGCTAGCTAGGGGCATTGCTACTAGTCGGACCACGAGTTATAATCCCGGGGAAATGGACAGGTGGAGAGGAAGAATGCCACAGTGTGGAAGGCCACACTTTTAGCCCTTAAGTCAAAAGGGTTGCCGGTCTCTCGATGGCAGGAGATCCTCCCTGAGGCACTCCACTCTATCCGCTCCCTGTAATGTACATCCACCAATGCCACCCCTCACGAGTGCCTATTCTCTTTTCCCAGGAAGTCTGTCACTGGGACCACCCTACCAGCTTGGCTGACATCCCCAGGGCCAGTGCTGCTCTAGAAACATGTGAGAAGCAATAAATACTCCCCGCTGGTCGAGAGGGTTCACCTACTACATGCGAACCCCCAGTATGCCTACATGGTCTTACCTGATGGGCGAGAGGACACGGTCTCCGTCCGCGACCTGGCGCCCGCAGGAGCAGCAGACCACTACCCCAAACACTCCACGGTAACTATGAACCCTGTACCCGAGGTGACACCGCACACACCAAGCCCTACACAGACTCCTCACGACACTCATATACCGGGCATCTCGCACGCGTATATACCAGGCGCCTCGCACACGCGTGAGGGATCACTGACGCCTAGTGGGCTGACACCTCCAGTTAGGCCGGAACCAGCACAACCTCCGTCTCTAGTGCAATCACCACCACCGGCACCTGTGCAATCACGGCCGGTGCTATGTAGATCGCAGTGACAGATTCGACCACCTGATAGACTTAACCTGTAAATATACTTGTAAGAAACTTTGCCACATGGGGACTCTTTTTAAAACAAAGGAGGGGTGAATGTGGTGAACCTGTCTGGACACGCCCCTTGCTGACCGCTCCTGTGGCTCCTCCCACAGACCCCTGTATAAAGGTGATGGAGGTCTGAGCCCGGCCCCTCTCTGTCTCCAGGATGTAGTATGGTGGTCAACCACTGCTTGTTCCTTCTTCCAGTCAATAAAAGCCGATACCTCGCCTTTACGTCTCAGAGTGAGTTATTGATGGTGCATCAGGAAGTGATGTGTTTACAGCTAAACAAAGAATAAAACAAAAGAGGGAGAGGTGGCTGTGGTTGGCAGGTCATGCTGGCATTTAAAAACAATATTCACCATTTTCAAAAAGAAATATTTTCCTTTAAGGCATGTAAATCCAGCAGGAAAATTAGTCTATCTTCAGCTGACAGAAGAAATTAAAGTTGTCTAATTGAAGGAAGAACATTTATTGTTGCCAAAAGGGGCACTGAGAGCACCTTAAAGCCCAGCAAATGAGGAACAAGGAAATGATAAAAGAATGTTAAATTAAACTGCTAAGAAGCATTTAAGTGAACTCGAAGAGCTTCTATAGGTATGTATAAAAGAAAAAGACAGGCAAGGGCAAATGAGAGTCTCCTACAGATAGAGATGGGAGAACTTATAATGAGCAATGAGGAATTGGTAGATTTCCAAATACACCGGTCTAATAGAATGAAGAAGTAAAGGTATTTTTGAACATATGTGGATGAATGGTGACATGGTAGAGATGTACAAGATGATAAGAGGCATACATCGATTGGACAGCCGTAGACTTTTTCCAGGTTGGAAATGGCAAATATGAGGGGGCATAATTTTAAGGTGGTTGGAGGGAAGTACAGGGGATGTCAGAGGTAGATTTTTTTTTTTACACAGAGAGTGGTGGGTGCTGGAATGCATTGTCGAGATGGCGGTAGAGGCAGATATCATAGGAGTATTTAAGAGACTCTTGGATAGACAAATAGAGGAGGGAAGAGTTAGGTTAAAACATCGGCACAACTTTGTTGACCAAAGGGCCTGTACTGTACTGTAATGTCCTATGAATCACCTAAACCCAAGAATTATCTAAGTCCAGCAGCCATTCTTGCCCCTGTGACAGCCAACTCTCTATAATGGCCCCAATGTCATAGTTCAATGCACTGATCCATGCTCTGAGATCGCTAGCCTTGTTACTGATAGTTCTCGCATTAGACAATTTCAACCCATCCATCTAGTTATCCGTACCTTATCCTTCCTCACAGACTCTCTACACATTGCATTTAGTTCTACAGACAGGGCTGGAAAGTGGTAATGGCATATCAGTCATGATTTTATTGACTGATGATGGGGCAGACTTGTACGGCTGAATGGCCTTCTCCAGCTTTTTCTTACGTCCTTTTGCTTTCATATCACTGCATGGGGCTTGGGGGGTCAAACTTCCTTTGGTAACATTGTCATTATGCAGGTTGGCATGTCTCACTATGTTAATGGCACCCTGTAAATTGTACCGGGTGCATGAGCCCAGACTTTGTGCTCAACTTCTGGAGTGACATAATCCTACATGCCCACCAGTTTCTCTGTCAGAGACTGGAGCATGAATACAGAGCCAAAAACATCCTCGTACAAGTTTGTAACCTCAACTAAATTCACAGATCAGGTATTATTTAAGGTTGCACTGCACCCTTCCAACAGGATTGATGGTTGATTCATCAGCATTATTGTGGTTAGTTCGGATAGACTGTTCTGTTGTGTAATAGTAGAAACACTCCAAATTATGCTCCGAGCAAGCCTTGTGTTCCTGCTTAAAATAGGAAGAAGGGATTAGCTTTAATTTACTTTGCAATTATTGCACAAAGGGAAAATTAATGCCTCAGGATTTTTGGCTTCAACCTGCTACAATGCACAACCAACCTGTGCAGCCTTTAGTTCCTCCACCTTCTGAACTTAGTAGGCCTCTAAAGATATGCAGTCAGTGAAGGTCAGGTAATATAATGGAAAGTTCCTCAGTTGCCTCATATTATTGTCTTAACTACTTTAAACATCAGTCCAAGTTTATAAAACATCTTTCACATAGAATGACTTCCAAAAGGATTTTGTAAACATGATAGTTTAACAAAATGGTGGTCTGGATGTTGCTGGTACATTGAGGTAACTTCCATACACACTGTCAAGACCAGAAGTTGTTAATTTACTAATCCAAGCCCTTACTGATTTCAGTGGGAATATTTGACTCTGGAAGAAAGCAAAATAAATTGCTGTTTTTCTTCAAAAAAAAAAGTACTTTAAATTAGTAAATTGGTGAATTGTTTTTTTATTGCGATATGTACCGAGGTACAATGAAAAGCTTTGTTTTGCATGCCATCCGTACATCTCATTTCATGACATCAGTGTATTGTCGTTGTTCAAGGCAGAAACAACAATATTGCTTTTCCTATGGACTACCTCAGACAATAAGGTAAAGGCAGAATCAAGTGTTACAGTTACAGAGAAACTGCAGTGCAGGCAGATAATAAGACAATAAAGTCAAGATGAGGTGGGTTGTGAAACTAAGAGTCCAATTTATTGGTCTATGGGACTGTTCAATAGTCTTGTAACAATGGGGTAGAAACTGTCCTTGAGCTTGATGGTGTATGCCTTCAGGCTTTTGTGTCTTCTGCCCAATGGGAGGACAGAGAAGAGAGAATGATTTTACTTTAGTTTAATTGAATTTAAATAACATTTTCTTTCAATTTTAATTTTGAGAATGTAATTTCATTATTTCCAGTAAATTTTAATCATCCCTGAAAGTATGACTATTAAAATCCCTGACAATTAGAACAACATCCAAGACTGGGGATGCAGGCTCTGCCGGCTTTCAACATAGTCAGATATTCTTAAGACCAGATTTATTCAGTGATCGAGAGAAATTGTCACAGCTCAGACTTCACTGAGACAGCTTGCAGGCTCAGAACTTCCTGGACTTTGCCATTGCATCAGGGCCTGGTAAATGTGTATAAACCATGCATACAGTTATAGAATCATAGAACACTGCAGCACAGAAACAGGCCATTTGGCCCATCTAGTCCATGCTAAACTATTAATCTGCATAGGCCCATCAACCTGACTCCAGACTACATACCCCTCCCGGCCACTTGCTTCTTAAATGTTGAAATTGAAACCATAAAACAGCCCGTCCATTGGCAGCTCGTTCCACATGCACCTTGTCTTCTGACATTCAGAATCAATGAAGAATCAGATCATACGGAGAATAGAGTCAGAGTCATAGAAAAGGCCCTTTGGCTCATCTAGTCCATGCTGAACCATTTAAACTGCCCAGTCCTATTGACCTGCACCCAGACCATTGCCACCCATGCCCTTTTCACCCACATACCTATCTAAACTTCTCTTAAACGTTGAAATCGAGTTACCATGTGCGCTGTCAGCTCAGTTCACACCTCACGAGCCTCTGAGTGAAGAAGTTTCCACTTATGTTCCCCTTAAATGTTTCATCTTTCACCCTTAACCCATGACCTCTAGTTGTAGTCCCACCCAACCTCAGTGGAAAAAGCCTGCTTGCATTTACCCTACCTTTACCCATCTGTCATACCTCTTTCATATCACCCCTCACTCTCCTATGCTCCACAGAATAAAGTCCTAACCTATTGAAGCTTTCCCTATAACTCAGGTCCTCAAGTCCTGGCAATATTCTAGTACATCTTCTTTGCACTCTTTCAATCATATTGATATCTTTCCTATAGATAGGTGACCAGAACTGCACACAATACTCCAAATTAGGCCTCAACATCTTAACTTCAATGTAACATCCTAACTCCTACACTCTATACTTTGATTCATGAAGACCGCTGTACCAAAAGCTCTCTTCATGAAACCTACCTACCTCTGACACCACTTTCAAGGAATTCTGGATCTGTATCCCCAGACCTCTCTATTCTACTGCACCCTTCAGTGCCCTGCTGTTCACCATTTCTGTCCTACCCTGGTTTGTCCTCCCAAAGTGCAACACCTCACACTTGTCTGCATTAAATCCCATCTGCCATATTTCAGCCCATTTTTCCAGCTGCTCCCCATCCCATGACACACTCTGATGGCCTTCCCACTGTTCACCATGCCCCCAGTTAGAATCAGGTTTAATATCGTCGGCTTCTGTCGTGAAATTTGTTAACTTAGCAGCAGCAGTACAATGCAATACGTGATAATACAGAAAAAAAAGTTATCAACTACAGTAAGTATATAAAACAGTTAAATTAAAAATAGTGCAAACAACAGAAATAATGTTTTAAAAAGTGAGATCATGCTTATGGGTTCAATGTCCATTTTGGAATCAGATGGCAGAGGGGAAGAAGCTGTCCCTTAATCACTGAGTGTTTGCCTTAAGATTTCTATACCATGGAGAGCATTCTGACAGGCTGCATCACTGTCTAGTATGGGGGGGCTACTGCTCAGGACCGAAAGAAGCTGCAGAAGGTTGTAAATTTAGTCGGTTCGATCTTGAGTACTAGCCTACAAAGTATCCAGGACATCTTTAGGGAGTTGTGTCTCAGAAAGGGAGTGTCCATTATTAAAGACCTCCAGCACCCAAGGCATGCCCTTTTCTCACTGTTACCATCAAGTAGGAGGTACAGAAGCCTGAAGACACACGCTCAGCAATTCAGGAACAGCTTCATCCCCTCTGCCATCTGATTCCAATCTGCCATCCGATTCCTAAATGGACATTGAACCCATGAACTCTACCTCACTTTTAAAATATATATTATTTCTGTTTTTCCATGATTTTTAATCTATTCAGTATACATATGCTGTAATCGATTTATTGATTTTTTTTCTTCTATATGATGTATTGCATTGAACTGCTGTTGCTAAGTTAACAAATCTCACGACACATGCCAGTGATAATAAACCTGATTCTGATTCTAGTTCCTTCCTGACAGTAACCGTGGGAAGAAGGCATGTCCTGGGTGATGGGGGTCCTTCATAATGGATGCTAATTTTCTGAAGCACCGTTCCTTGAAGATGTCTTGGATACTACGGAGGCTAGTACCCATGATGGAGCTGACTAATGTTTCAACTTTCTGTAGCTTTTTTTCAAACCTGAGCAGTAGCTCTCTGATGCACCATCAATAACTCGGAGACGTGGGTTAAGGTAGGCTTTTATTGGCTGGAAGAAAGCACAAGCAGCAAGTGACCATCACACAACATCCTGGAGACTGAGGAAGGGTCTGTGGCTCCAATCGCCTTTATACCGGGGTCTGTGGGAGGAGCCACAGGAGTAGTCAGCGGGGGGGGGCGTGTCCAGACAGGTATATGTAGTTCACCACACTCTCCCCCTCCCACCCCTACCAGACAGCGATGCAGCCTGTCAGAATGCTCTCCACAGTACATCTGTAGAAGTCTGAGTATTTCAGGTGACAAAGCAAATCTCCTCAAACTCCAAATAAAATATAGCTACTGTCTTGCCTTCTTTATAGCTGCATCGATATGTTGGGACCAGGTTAGATCTTCAGAGATCTCAACACCCAGGCACTTGAAACTGCTCACTCTCTCTAATTCTGATCCTTCTATGAGGATTGGTATGTGTTCCTTCATCTTACCCTTCCTGAAGTCCACAATCAGCTCTTTGGTCTTACTGACGTTGAGTGCAAGGTTATTGCTGCAATCTTGGTGTCATCTGCAAATTTGCTGATTCAGCTTATTTTATTTTCATCCAAACCAGCGAAGCCAGTGTCTAATCCAATGTACTACCTCATCCAGAATGCCAACCGAAAGAAGCTTCTCGACTAACCTCCCACGCAGGGTCTTGTCAAATGCCTTGTGAAAGTCCATGTAGTCAAGACTGCCTTACCTTCATCAACTTCCTCAAATAAATCCATAAGATTGGTTAGACCTGACCTACCAAGCACAAAGCCATGTCGACTATCCCTAATTAGTCCCTGTCTATCCAAATACTTACATATCAGGTGGTTTAGAATACCTTCCAATAACTCACGCACTACTGATGTTAGGCTCACTGGCTTATAACTTCCAGTCTTATAGTCAGAGCCTTTCTTAAACAACAAAACAATATTAGCTATTCTCCAATCCTCTAGCACTTCTCATATGTTGCTAAGGACATTTTAAGTATCTCTGCTACAGCCCCTGCAATTTCTGCATCAGCCTCCCACAAGGTCCAAGGGAATAGATTGTCAGGCCCTAGGGATTTATCCACCCTAATTTGCCTCAGGACTGCAATAACCTTCTCTGTAATCTATATAAGATCCATGACCTCATTGCTGTTTTGCCTCACTTCTATAGATTTTGTATCCCTCTCCTGAATAAGCACAGATGCAAAAAAAATCTCCCCATCCCATTCAGCTCCATGAAAGCATAATCCTCTCGCTGTAGGCTCGTAATGAGTTGGATCTAACCAAGCAGCAACATAACTCTACAACTCACGGAGAATAGCAATGAAAAGGCCATTTCCAATAAATAAACACAAGGGTAAATATGATTTGGGTAAACACAAACATAAAATCTGACTGTTCCTTTAAGGGAAAGTAGGCTTGTTACTCGTATGAATACTGACACACCCATGCAAATTTACTGTTCGCCAGGAAGTAATAATTCAACTCACACCAGTATATACTTAAAATGAAACTGCACTTACAAAATATTTTAAACCATAAAAATCAAAATAAAGAAAAGTGTTCATTACATATATATTAGCTTAAGTGTGCACATAATTGTTGGAGTTCATTGTTGTAAAATCAATCCAGTTTGCTTTACTTCATTTATTCACAGTTCCAAACAATTCTGCCTGAAAACACAGTTCATGCGAAACATGAATAAATATCCACACAACACCCAAGGACAAGGCACCAAACTTTCTCCAAGGTCATGTGACAACTAACTAATTAAAAGTTATCTGTACATTCTCCATGAAACCATTGTCTGCATGAGGATTTCCAAAAGCAGTATCTGTCCTTCCAAATGAGTTTATGTTCTGCTATGTCCCTGTCCTTGTCCATGTCCATGTCCATGTCCACTTTCCTTCTTTCTCCCAAAATTTTCTACACTCTCTCCAACCCCCAATCCTGCTAGTGTATTCCGGGGCATCTCATTGGACAAAATGTTAACAAGACAAATCTTATTGTCTTACTCAACAAGCTTAACTTATCAATCAACTGAGTTACTCAACTGTATAACATAATTAAAGGAACACATTGCATTTTGAGAAAATCTGCTGAAATAAGATAGTTAACAGCACAAATATTTTAATCAAATAAAGCATGGTATTAAACCAGGGGTATTACACATAGATGATCACTCTAATCTTCAAGAGGGTCAACTTCGTTCCTTGCTATCCTTTTGTTCTTAATATATCTATAGAAGCCCTTGGGATTCTCCTTCACCTCATCTGCAAGAGCAACTCATGCCTTCTTTTAGTCCTCCTGGTTTCTTTCTCAAGTGTTCTCTTGTACATACAATTAAAGAGCATGAGTAAACCATTCAACCCCTCATACCTGCTATGCTATTCAATAAGATTGTGACTGATCTCATTTTAAATTCAACTCTGCATTCCCATTTGCTTTAACATTTCGTTATCTTGCTAAACAAGAATGTATTTATTTCTGCCTTAAAGATATTCAAAACCTTTGTTTCCATCACCCTTTGAAGACTAAAAAGAAGAGCAAAAAGATCACCTTATCTCTGTCTTCTTGGTGACCACTTATTTTTAATCAATGATCTGTAGTTCTAGCCATTCCTGCAAGAGGAAAAATCTTCTCCAAATCTATCCTATCATGATTCCTCAGGATAATATGTTGGAATTTAAATCTCTTCTTACTCAGCAGATACAAGCCCAGCCTGCCCAACTTTTCCACATGCTCATTTCGACTATTTGTCTAGTCAGCCTTCACTAAATGGTTTCCAATGCATTAACATCCTTCCTTAAACAAAGAGACTAATACTTTACAAAGTATTGATCAATTTTCTCACCTCCCGAAATAAATGAGGCATTACCTTTGCATCCATTCTACTACCAATATGCAATTATACTCTGTTCACTTTTCTAACTACCTCGTGTGTGCACACCAGTCATTTGCAACTATGTACCAGGATAGTCTCTGCATCTCAGAATTCAACAATCACTGTTTAGATACTCTGCTGTTATTAATATCTCCTGCCAAGATTAACAATTTCACATTTTACCAGATTAATTTTCATTTGCTGAATCTTTGTCTAGTCATGGTTCCTAAGGTTGTCATAGCTGGGGATGGTAGTGGGGTTAAGCTCCCACTACCTATAAAGTGCTCCTAATGGTGTGCATCACCAACAGCCCCTGACAATCAAGTCCAACTCTTGGCCTTCACGTGTGGCTTAGCTACTCGGCCCGGAGGAACTGTTTCTACTGACAAGAGAAGGGCCAAATGCAGACCACTGGCGCATCAAAACCAGTTGCTCCGGGCAGGTGGGGCTCGTCGGCTTTGGATGGCAGCCCGCCTAGGAGAAGGAAAATTCAGATTTTAAACCTCCGCTGCCTCGATGCCATACCCACCCATGGGAAAGGCTTTGGGAGTAAACCCCGAGGAATAAATCCAGAGCTGGGGTCCATAAGGCAGTTTGATGTTGGTTACAACTTCACTCTGGCAACCTCTGCAACGACTCTGGTGCCAAGCTGTATCGACGCTTGCCCTTCCCTTGGACTACATCAGTGACGTGGAGAGGGGGATGCCGCTGCATGGGCAACAGCCGGTTCTTCCAATCTTCCCACCCAGGCTTGTGCCCTGGAGAGGACATAGTCTACCAGAGGCACTAACCCATGATCCTCTGGGATCGACGGCTGCCTACTACCTGTCTAGCCAGAGCACAGGGCAGGATGACTCCCTCCAGCATATCAAAGAGAAACTCGGCCAAAGGCTTTCATAATGGTGGAAAAGCTGGAAAGATGAGGTAAGGTTTAGGAGGGAAATTCAGCGTGGGGCCTTGGGTGCTGAAGGCATGCCTGTTAATGGTGGGCAAGAGACAAGTGATAGGGCTGGCTATTGAGGGAATGGAGCATAAGAATGAGAATGGTAAATTGAGACCTTCTCTGGAACTATTTTGATCACTGAGGATAGGGTAGTGTCAAGAATAATTTGATATCTATGAGCATCAAGGGTTTAGAGGAAATGTAATTCCAGAGGGCAATAGATGGGAGGATGACCAATGAGAACACCAAAGTTTTCAGAGTCAGTGAGTGGGCTGAGGAAATCAAGGTAGGTGATATCACAATGGGATAGGCAGACCTTGTGATGGGAATACTATAAAGATGGGAAATTCATAGGCTGCAAAGACTGGAGTCATTGGCATTGATGTGGAACTTGTGGCATGGACTAATACAGTTTAGTTTAGTTGTAGCATTTACAATAAATCATCCCAGGCTTAGATATTGTTCAAGAAATCTGACCACAGGGAAGTTGGTAAGTGGATAAGGATGCACAAAGACATGGGAGTGTTGGGATTGGATAAACTATCCATTTCTCCAGAATGATATCATTTGTTTCACCCATTTGAACAAAATAAAACAACCGCCAGAAAATATTCTGCTTACAAACGCATCCCTGGAATTGAATTTCCGAAGCAGAGTGTCATACCCTGTGTGGCATGTTGAGCCCTACCTAACCATGGTTATATTTGTAAGCAAATGTAAGTTCATTGAGAAACCCTTAATAGCTCACAGTGTAAGTGAATCATTGTACTGTACTGTATTTACATAATTTTTTTTTATAACCTCAGGACATC
Organism: Hemitrygon akajei; assembly: GCF_048418815.1. Lineage (NCBI taxonomy): Eukaryota > Metazoa > Chordata > Chondrichthyes > Myliobatiformes > Dasyatidae > Hemitrygon > Hemitrygon akajei. The sequence goes on along the minus strand of NC_133127.1, from coordinate 47,780,858 downwards.
TAAATGCAGTTTATATCCAAAGTTAATGCCTGGGCTATCAATAGAAAACAAGATAACAAATTTGTCTGGCAAACACTTTTACGAAAAACAATGAAGTTAATAACATAAGGCATCGAAGGACAAAATAGATAGTAGCAATACGCAATACAGACCCGCTCCCCAAATTCTTTCCATCATTTGATTAGATTCTGGCCAATCAGAACACAGAAGGGTCTTGGCCTGAAGCGTCGACTATACTCTTTTCCATACATGCTGTCTAGCCTGCTGAGTTCTTCCAGCATTTTGTGTGTGTAGTTTGAACATAGACCAGCTTGGCCATATAACCCTTGATTTCTTCAACAAAAAAAGTCTATGTTTTCCACAGTTCTCTGAGACAAAGAATTTGAAAGTTTCACAGCTGTCTAAATTTTTAAGTAGCAGCCTTTATCCTGAAGCATTAGAACATAGAACATAGAATAGTACAGCACATTACAGGCCCTTCGGCCCACAATGTTGTGCCGACCCTCAAACCCTGCCTCCCATATAACCCCCCCACCTTAAATTCCTCCATATACCTGTCCAGTTGTCTCTTAAACTTCACTAGCGTATCTGCCTCCACCACTGACTCAGGCAGTGCATTCCACGCACCAACCACTCTCTGAGTGAAAAACCTTCTTCTAATATCCCTCTTGAACTTCCCTCCCCTTACCTTAAAGCCACGTCCTCTTGTACTGAGCAGTGGTGCCCTGGGGAAGAGGCGCTGGCTATCCACTCTATCTATTCCTCTTAATATCTTGTACACCTCTATCGTGTCTCCTCTCATCCTCCTTCTCTCTAAAGAGTAAAGCCCTAGCTCCCTTAATCTCTGACCATAATCCATACTCTCTAAACCAGGCAACATCCTGGTAAATCTCCTCTGTACCATTAATTCTATATTCTCCCATTGTGTCCATACGATCAGATAGGGGTCTATAGCAATCCTATTTTCCATTATCCAGCATGTAGTTTTCTATGTCCTAGCACTATTACCCTACAAATATCAGGATCCTGAACCAGCATTGGATAACTTCACTCACCACAAAACTGAACAGATTCCGCAATCTACAGATTCACTTTCAATAACTCTACAACTTGGGTTCTCAGTATTGCTTCTTTTTCATTTGCACAATTTTCTTCTTTTGCACATTGGTTGTTTACGGGTGTTTGTTCATGTATAGATTTTTTCATAAATTGTTTCGTATGCCTTTTTTTCCCTCTAAAAGCCTGCAAGAAAATGAATCTCAAGGTAGTATGTGGTAGCATGCATGTATTTTGATAATAAATTTGCTATGACTTTGGTCCTGGGCACTCCTGGTTGCAAGCCATTTTAAATCCCCTCTATGTTCCCACACTGACCTCTCTGTCCTCATCTTCCTCCATGGCCAAGGTGGGTCAAAACAAAACTAAAGGCACCGCATTTTGAATTTTGCTTTGGAAATCTACAAGCTATTGGCATGAATTCTCTAACTTCATGTAAACTGCTTCCTCGTTTCTCTTTCCTCCCGAACTGTTCAGTTGCTCCTACATCCACTCCAGTCCACCATCATCCCCTTCTTTCCTCCTCTTCACTCACCCTATCTGCCCTGACACTCATGCACTCCTACCACTGCAATGCCCGTCAAAGGCGTGGCTCAGACGTAGTTGGTTTTCAGATTCATGGGAATGGTTTAAGGAGGCAGCGTGTGGAGTTAGGGGTCAGGTTAAGGTTTAGGGACAGGGATGAGGGTGAGTTAGAAGTCAGGGGCAGTAGATTGAAGATCAAGGCAGGAGCTGGTGTCTGAGACCCCGTTAATGATTGCGGTTGAAGATCTGTGAACCCAGTGCTCGGGTTGGCAGGCGCTGAGAAGCCCAGCTATCCCAGGTCAGCAAGTCCCTTGATGGAAGTCTAAATGAGGGAGGGAGTCAAGAGGGCCATTGACCCTTCAGGTCACTGGGGTCAGAGATCTGTGTGAGACAGAAAGATCTGGCCCAAATTTTAAACCCAAAGGTCAAACCCATGATCGGCGAATCCTGGGGCTGATCTCCAGAGGTCAGTGAAGTGCAGAGGGCAAAGCAATGGTTCCAGTCCAGGAGTAGAAGCCCAGAGGTCAAAGACCCTGGGTCAGCTTACCTGAAGGCTGGAGACCCAATGCTTGTGAGTCTGCAAGTCCAGGCTGGGGACTGGAGCTTGAAAGCCTGACGTCTAAGAGTCTGAGAATCAGGGTCAAGTACTGGAGGCTTGTTCTGGGGCTGCTGGCCTGGCTGTGTGTGTGACTGGGAAAGTGGCCTGTTTTGCTGTTGCTTTTGCTGCTTAGGTTGCTCTGCTGAATATTTCCGGTATGCTATCTTAACACCAGAATGGGCGGTGGCATTGGCAGGATGCCCCCCAGCACATGATGGTTAATGCATGTTTCGATGTAAATATGATAAATAACTCTGAATCGGAATCTGAACATTTCACTTCTCTTATTAGATTCCATTCTCCATGTTCCTTTCCTATCGGATTCCATCATCTGCAGACCTTTGTTGCCTTCACCTTTCATCTCCCAACCTCTATCACTCTTACATCATGCACCTGCCTATCACCCCACCATCCTGGATGCCCCTATTGCTTGCCAGCTCTTGCCCCGCCCCTCGCCATATCTCTTTATACCAGATATTTCCACAGACTTTTTCAATCCGGATGAAGAGTCTGGGCCTGAAGCACCAGCTGTCCACGTCTTTCCACAGATGCCTCCTCACCCACGTGAGCATCTTGAGTCCAGCTGAGTCCTGTTGGTACCATAAACACATCAAATGATAACTCACTAAATCAGGTGATATGTTGTAGTTGCATGATGTGAGAGCTAGTGGACCCCATTGTGGTGCTGATGGCCACATCTGCCCCAAGTGTGGGTCCCTTGAGGGACTCAGACTCAAAGCTGATAATCTGGGGTCTGAATTTCACACACTGCAATGCATCTGGGAGGGTGAGAGCAACCTGTACGCTGTTTCAGGAGATAGTCACACCCGTTAGATTAACTACTTCAAATTTGGTCCTTAGCAAGGGACAAGAGGGTATATCTTAGAGTGAGGCAGGTAGAAGGACCCAAGAGGTAGTGTTTTGGTCAGACGCCACTTGGAGTATTGTGAGCAGTTTTGGGTCCCTTATCTAAGAAAAGATGAGTTGGCATTGGAGAGGGTACAGAGGAGGTTCACAAGAATAATCCTGGAAATGGAAGTGTTAATGTTTCAGGAGTATTTGATGGCTCTGCACCTGCACTTGCTGGAGTTTAGAAGAATGAGGGAGGAGTCTCATTGAAACCTATCACATATTGAAAGGGGATTTGGCGAGTATGTTTCAATAGTAGGGGAGTCTAGGATCGGGGGCACAGTCTCAGAATAGAAGGATGTCTCTTTAGAACAGATATAAGGAGGCTTTTTTTTAAGCCAGGGTTTGTGAATCTGTGGTATTAATTGCCACAGACTGTTGTAGAAGCCAGTCTTTGAATATACTTAAAGCAGAGCATGATAAGTTTTTGATTACTGATCGTATCAAAGGTTTTGGGGAGAAGGCAGGAGGTTGGGGTTGAGAGAGAACAGAAATCAAATTTACTTGGCCGAACAACCTAATTTTGTTTGCATCCCTTGCGGTCTTTCTATGCAGTATTTTCCAGATATCAGCCATCCACTGGTATCAGCATTAGCCAGAGCATGATGGAAACTCACCCTTGAAATGCAGCACTGAAACTTTACATCCACTTGAGAGTGCATTTGAACACCTCACCTACAAGCAGGAGCATCCCTCTCAGTGTAGTACTCCCTCACTATCAAACTCAAATGTTAACCTGAATTCTCTGTAAGGATTACTGGAATGAGAATAGGAAGACACAATCGTATGAGTGTCTGCTAATCCGAATATGTTCTGGTTTGCCATGGCCCCGTAGGAACCATGAAAGTCATGGGTTCAATTGCCGTCTGGTGACCTCAGCCAGTGCTTGTAGATATCTGCCCCAGACAGCACCAGTACGGCCAATAGTCCTCAACTGGAATCAAGCTGATCCAGCAGGACTGTGCACCACCCGTGAATCTGTGCCTTCCGGAGAGGAGCAGCAAAGGAAGGAAAGTGAAGGGGAGGAAATTGATCTGTCGTTTTTCTGTAAAAGCATGAAGACAAATGGGTCCCTGTATTTTTGCGCTGGAAGGCTTGATACATTTTAAACAATTCCAGCCTGCACAGATTGTTCACCAGCTGCATTGAGGCAATGCTTGTGAAGCATGATTAACTTTAACTGAAGATGCTCACTTCTTCTAGAGGAAAACTGTCACTGTATTCTGGGCCACTTTCTGTCAGCTGACGACCATTTAAACCAGAATTATCAACAAACAGAATCAATGAACTGAATTTTCATTGATGTAAGAAGGAACTCTTTGATTTCCAGTTGCACATTACTCACTGAAACCCTTGCTGTGGTGATAAATTACAGTAAGATGGCGACACACTCGGACACAGCGACTTCTACAAGGTCAACCAAGTGTGTTATTGTCTTTTTTAAATGCACAAAACCCTGCTGGGCATTAAGAACATAAAATACTGCAGGTCTACCCTGTCAGCGTGTTGCATGTTACAGAGAAACTGAAGGAGTTGGACGTGACGCGGATCATATTGCTGCCTGTGACAGAGAGGCGTCAGTGTGCGAAGGAGGTGAGCAGTCTAGCAGCGAGTGACCATTTGGGTCGCCTTTCTTGTGATCGTACGATCCTGTGGGTGGCGTGGAATGTTGCAGGTTGAAAGCATTTATTGGTGAACAGTGGGGACGGACGGTGGACGAGCTGCGTGGCCTCGGTCATAGCAAGGACTAGGCCTCAAGCACCGTTGTTGCCTGTTTTCAGCCGCCTAGCGGGAGGCGTTGGAGTCGGCCACTCCACTGGAGTGCTGGAGGTGGTGCTCCCCACTCCCCCAGTGTGCACTCGGCTACATTGTGGTCGACTGCAGACTGCTGCAACATTCATGGATTCGGGGACGTGAACTATCTATTTTTCTGCGACTGTATTTTACTGCGACCTTATATGAGATGTATGTGCCTTGTTCAGTGTGTGACTGTTGGTACGGTGTTTTACACCTTGACCCCGAAGTAACACAGTTTCTCCCGAGTGTACTCGTGTATGGTTGAATGACAATTAAACATGAACTTGAACTTAAATTCTCATCTTGAAACTGAGCATGTTTTCTTGCAATGTTGTTAATTTTAAGTAATTATTGGAATATGAGTATTGTACCTAATTAATATAAAAGCTTGTGGGCTCAACAAAATATGCTTTGATTCAAATGCACAATTACATCAATATCTTGCAGACAAAACAAGCTTTGATGATTGAAAGAAAAAAATACTGCACGGTTGTGGGAATTTTGGTTTATGTTGTGTTCTTTCAGCAAGTATTCAGTTTAGCAGCTGTTTGAAATATGAGACAGAAAAAAAATATCAAAGAAGTGGGATTGGTTAATGTGTAAGACTTGTGGTAGAGATTTCTGATATTCCAATCCTACCACATAATCAACAGACAATGACCCACCCCCAAATACTAAAATGCCTATAAATTTTTAAAAATTACTCTATTATTGCATTACATATGGGGTAATGGTCCTGCATGTTGATGGGAAATTAATTTATTTAGTCAGAGAAGTCTTTTCTCGAAGGAGTGACTAGGGGTGCAAACTTACAAGATACATTAATTTGGAATGATTAAAAAGAATATGCAGAGATAAAGCACAGCAGTGTACATGCATATTTCTTTAAGTTAGATGGAAAGGGTGGACAATATAATTTCTATGAGATATCCTCATACAGGTTTTGAGCCCTAATAGCAACAATTCCTTTCCTCCTGTAGATGCTGCTCAACGTTGTCTTTAGCCCATGATGTCTGCCAACCATGATTCCACACTTAACTGCTACGTCCTGCCTGCAAAGTTACATTACACATTTAGACGGAGATGTAACGTAAAGATTTTAACTCCTCACATATATGAAGGATGTAAGTAATAAAGTCTATTCAATTCAATTCTCAAGATCAAATATCGGAGCCTGGGTTGAAATCTGTCATCAGTTGCATGTACTACACTTATAGTGTGTGTGTGTGTGTGCGTGTGCGTGTGCGTGTGCGTGTGCGTGTGCGTGTGTGTGTGTGTGTGTGTGTGCATTCTCTCTGCTGCCAATACAAACACAATTATCTTTTTTGCATGATAAACTGGGATCCCCTAGATGGTTGACAGCACCTACTAAGGCATATTGACAGAAAACAATCTCAACTTCAAAATTTCAAAATAAATTTGTTATAAGCCAGTTTGTCAGTAGTTAATGCATAATTGGGATTCAATGAAAACGGTTGCTCTGCCAAGATCTATCCCCGAACCCACATTATTAAAGCAGATTACCAAGTCATTAGTAATTGCTGTTTATAGGACACTGCCGAGTTCTATTTAGTTGACTAGTGACATACATTACAGCGCTAAACTACTTCATTGGCTGCAAATCATCTTAGGATTTTATGAATTATTGACAAACCTTTCTTTTATTTACCACAGGTTTAAAATTCCATCTTGATTGACGGGTTACAAGAGATGACCCTACCATCCAGTCTCCATTTCTCGTTCCATGAGTTTCATTCAAATTTTTTCTTAAGCAGAGCATATTACCAGTCTTTCTACAATCATGCCTTGTATTTAAATTTTGCTTGGCCATTAACTTGCACTTAGTGCCATGGAGTCATACCACAAAGAAACAGGCCCTTCAGCCCATCTGGTCCATGCTGGCCAAGATTCTTATCTAAGCTGCTCTCATTTGCCCTCATCCAGCTCATATCCCTCTAATTCATTCCTATCCTATTTACGTATTCAAATGTCCTTTAAGTGTTGTTACTACACTTGCTTCAACTACTTCCTCTGGCAGCTTGCTTCATATACTGACCATCCTCTGGGTAGAAAAGTTGCCGCTCAGGTTCCTTTTAAATCTCTCCCCTGTTACCTTTATGCATATGTCCTCTAGTTCTTGATTCCATAATCTCAGGAAAAAGATTATGTGCATTCATTCTATCTATGCTCCTCATGATTTTATATACCTCTGGAATATCAGCCATCATTCTCCTATGCTCAATAAGCACGGTCCCATCTCCCTCCATAACTCAGTCCCTTGAGTCCCAGCAATGTCCTCACAAATCTCCCTCCGCTGCACACTTTCTAGCTCTTGATTACACATCCCAGCATGTGCTGGTAGAATCAGTAACCTTGGAATAAGAATGCGTTGGTGGTACACACAAGGAGCACCAACATTTTCAGAAAGGCTCTACCTGGGATGAATAGAAAACCCATCCCTTGTCTCTTCCTCTGGAGTGTCTTGTTTTACTCAGAAATATTTATAGAATATGTAATTTGTTGTAGTATGTCAAGGTACTTTTCAGATGCAAGAAGACTGTTGGAATATTAGAAAAGGAAATGAGATGTAGCAGAAAGATTTACTGAGTTTTCATGAAGATCTGGAATAGTAGTTGAATGATGAAGTTGGAAGCCAGGTTTGATTGAAAATTTATGACAGAATCACCCCTGGGAACAGTAGGCCTGTTACAATATACCTGTAGTAGATAAAATACAAATTATGCCTGATAATTCAAAGCCTTCTTGTCAACTTGGGAAATGTAATTGTTATCGGTTTGAACCAAGCAATATGAACAACATGGCAAAGTAGGAACTGAGCAGTAAAAATTACTAGATATTGTGCAGAAAGCTACTTTCGGACAGGATGACAATATTTCCACTATATACAATAGTTAAGGACACCGAATAACAGGAATAAACCTTAACTGCAGGTGAACATTGTTGCGGCTCTATTTGTTTATTTGATCAACCTCCAAACACACGCTGAACTCTAGTAGATAGCTTAAGCACTTGACACTCAGAGTCAGTCACCCTTCAGCTCTGTATCCCTTTTGAAGAACAGCAATGGAGTGAACACTCAAATAACTGGGCAATTGCTACATAGTTTGGCTGCATAATCCTTCATCCTGTATTCTATAGTTTTGTTGCTTCAACATTTCATTTGCATTGCTATTTGCACCTTTTCACAGATTGGACAAACTGAGGTGATTATAAATCTTTTTGATGGAAAACAAAATTGGAACAAATACAAGCAGTTAACTTTTACCTGGTGAATAAAGTTAAATGACATATTGTGCAGCTAGATTCTTTGATCTCTTCCATTGTTAACTGTGACCGTTTGATATGACCAACATCAACTATTCTGTTAATTTTCTTGCAAGTTGATACATACAGTGACAATAGAAAAGCTGTTTGTCCATATTGGAGTGAACTAACTTCATGTTCAGCCCATAATGAGTAAGGGCAGTTTGTTCCTTTCTTAAATAAAATTAGTCATAGAGTCATAGAGTTATATAGCACTGACACAGACCTATCAGCCCAACTTGTCCATGATGACCGAATTTTCTACTTGATCTGGTGCCTCTTCCCACTATTTGGTCCACATGCCTCTATACACTTCCTATCCATGGAATGGTCTAAATATATTCTGAATGTTGTTGCTGTTCCTCCTCTACCACTTCTTCTTGTGGGTTCATTCTATATAACTACCATCCTTTTTTAGAAAACAATGCCCCTCAAATTCCTTTTAAGTCTTCTTTATCGCCTTAAATCTATGCTCTCTCTAGTTTTAGACTCCATACTACGGTTTAAAAAAACTGACCATTCATTTTATCTATGCCTTTCATTATTTTACAAACCTCCTAATAAGTTCAGTACAGAGGATCCCTGAGTTTGATGTTTCATGGGTCAAACTTTGTCTCTATAAATGATAGGAGATGTGGATTATAAATGAAAAATTAAAAGGTCTCCCTTGTTGTGACCAGAATAGATCATAGAAATGGTGTAATAACAATACACTTCACTACTCTCATTTTGATTCTCTGACTCAATCATCCAAATGTAAAATTATAACTGTCATTCTACATCTGAAACAGCAGTTCTAAGTCGTGAGGAACACTTTCAGATAACTTGTTTTTAACACCAAGACTAAGTTTGCAAACTGCTCTGAGTGGAATAGAATTCAGTTTTTAATTCCAACCTATGAATTACTAAATGAATAACGTACTACCAAACTAAACCATCAGTGTGATTTTGTCTGATGTTTTATCCCCCACTGTTCTATAGATATGAATCTTTTGCCTGCTGTATCCCATAATTTGTGAGCTGCCCTCCTATTTCAAATGCAAGTATGCACTGAGTTTCTAAATCCTGGTCTTTGATGTCAATTAGGAACAGTGATTATCCTGGGGAGGGGTGGGTGAAAAGCAGCCCACTCTGTTCCTCCTCCCCTATAAATTCGCCCTCCAACAAATATTCACAGTTTCCTCTATTCCACCAGTTACCCCTTTTTAATCAATCAGTTCATGAGCAAACTTGCATAGCCCTTATCTCTCTACCTCAGTACAGCAACATTGTGGCTACTTTGTGATTTGATCGACTTTTTTTTTGCACTCAATTTGTTTTCTTGCCTAATTTTATATAATTTATGTTTTTCTTGTGAATATTGTACTTTATATCTAATGCTATGTGCCAGTTTCTGCTGCAAGTAAGTTTTTCATTGCACCTATGCACAGACGATCACACTTTCCCATGAAAATAAACTCGACTTTGACATTGGGACATAAGAAGTCTTCATGAAGACTTTAGTCAAGATTCCTTGAACCACAGAAACATACTGGCTAACTGGAGCACAAGGTCCCAACAGTAATGTGACATAAAAATGTTGACAGGATTTAGTTAAGAAACTTGAGCAACTACATGCCAATGCACACCTCAGGAATTCATGCAGTGGGAGACTACATTTTCAGATGTCTTAGATCAAGACCTTACCTGCCCATCCAGATGGGAGTAAAGATATCCAAAGTAAATTTCCATGGCTAGCTTTTCTACTTCAGTCAACAAACCAAAAGCAACCTATGCTTATGATCATGGGGTTAGAGCAAGATGGAACAGAAACAGAACGTTAATCACCACCTCACTGAAGAACAGAGCAAGCTGGAAAAGTCGAATGGCGACATCACTTTCAGTTCTTATGGTTTTCTTAATCGTACTGCTATTAGTTGGACTTTGGTACATGATTGTCGAGAATACCAACGTTACAACATCACTTTATTGACCAAGGCATGTAAGGATGTACAGAAGATGTTTAAGGCACTAAATAAATTTGAGCTCTTTCTTTATATTTAATTGAACCATGATGTGAAAGGGATCTCAATAGCTGCAAATCAATCGTTAATTATTAAACTATGTCACATTACCACAGAGTTGTACAAAACAAACTTTCCCACAGTGGTTCCAGGGGAGTTTTTGCCAGTTACTTTGTCTCATACATTGTATCTAAGGTTTTCACAGGACGGTGCGATATGATTTCATAACCAGCTATCTTAAGGAAGAAATCTCAGAATGTTAGCATTTTCACTCCTTACTGAAAATATCTAAACCAGCAGCTAATCAGAAACCCGCAAGTCGCACCAGAAGAGAAATGAGTCACCTTGGGTCTCCTCCACTGCTTCACTAAAGATGAGTTGCATGTAATGAAAAATGGGTTTGGGAAAAAAGATAATTGGGGGTAATGGGTAATGTTGACAACTTCCTAATGCAAAGAATAGAAATTGCTTTTGATTTTAAATCACTTGTTAGTCTCCCACTGTCTTCCTGTGCCAGAAAGCCAGAACAAGTGGGACAAGCTTGAATATTGAAAATGCTAAAAATGTTAAAAGAGGTGGAATAAGATGGGAGCAGAGAAATTGTTTCCTCTTCAAATTAGATCTGTACTAATAGGAGTATTATGAGGAAGCATGATTTACACAGAGATGGTCAATATTTGTGACTTACTCCATGAGAAGATTGTGAATTCAGGAGAACTACGCGAGAGTGATGTCACTGCAGGAATGAATTAGTGAAATACGCATATATACAGATTAAAAGAATTCTTGTCCAAAGCAGGCCATTCATTTAGAGCATTCCACATTTGCCTGGCATCACTCCACACATTACCGTACAAAGAAGCCACACGGCCTAGTAATCTTGGCCAGTGCCTAATGTTGGAGTTTGTGTGCAACGTGGTCACGCAGCTGCAGTATTGGGGGTGGGGGAGGTGATCTCCAACATTAACTCAGCAAATTTAACACAAAATTGAGAGAGCCAAGAAAAGCTGCTACTGATGCTAATGGAAATCACCCATCACAGATTGGTCTATTTAGAGAAGCAAAATGGCTATTTAGGACAGTAAGATGTTTTAACACATGAGGACATAGTCATAAAATGACACGACATGGAAACAAACCCTTCCACCCACCACAAAGACACTAACAATCAAGCACCGCTATACTAATCCCCTTGGATTTGCTCCACTCTCCGATTTTACCACTCAGTTACGCACAAGGGACAATTTACAGTAATCAAATAACTTACTAACCCCTAGATTATGTGATGGGGTAGGAAACCATACCACAAGGGTTGACACATATAGGCCCACAGAGACAAATTGAGGACTCCTCACAGACAGCTCCTGAGGTCGGATTGACAACAATCCTGACCTGTAGCGGGTTGGTAACAGAGGTAACAGCTGTGTTACTGTGCTAGGTGCGTGAGGCTGCGGACAGCCTAGCAAGGCAGAATAATGTCAGTCCAGCAGGTTCTCAGTGTAAGGGAAATGCTGATAATAGTAAGCCACAAAAGAGAGTCTTGTGTAAAAACCAAAGCTGACAAGCAGTCCTACAATAAAGATTAAACAGTCCAAAAGCTATCAGCACCAAAATGGGAGAAGTAACACAGAAAAAATGCTGGAGGGATTCAGCAGGTCAGGCTGCATCTATTGAGAGGAATAAACAGTTGACATTTTGGACTGATTCCCTTCATAAGGACTGGAGGGGAAACGAGAAGAAGCCAGAAACTTCTTCCCCCTTTCTTTCCAGTCCAGATGAAGGGTCGCAGCCCAACACATCCACTGTTTATTCCTCTCCATAGATGCTGCCTGACCTATTGAGTTCCTTCAGCATTTTGTGTGTGTTACTCTGGATTTCCAGCATCTGCAGAATCTTTTGTGTTAATGGAAAAAGCAATGATTTTAAAATTAAAGTATACGTTCATGACCAATGTATTGATATGAATGTTCATATGACTCCTGGTTGCTTGATCATAGGCAAAGGTGCACGCACCAAAATGTTCAACAATTCTTGGAAAGCACATTGATCTGATGACATATTGCAGTGAGACTTTAAGAGCTTAAGGTCAACTGCAATGTTTGGTTTCTCATAAGGCTCAAAAAATGAGTTATATTGGCTAATCACACAACCCGACCAAATCTGTTAAGCAAAGATGTTTTTTAAAAGCTAAAAATGAATTTTTGTTTACTAGCATTAAGAAATGTTAGGAGGTAGAAACGTGCTAATGGATTTGAGATCCAAATTATCCATGGTCCTTTAGGATAAGGACATGAATTGCTTCATCTTTTCCCTATTTGCCTGCTTCCAAACCAGAACCATAGGTTTACATTGCTTGGAAGCAGGGCCTTCATTCCAACCTGTGCATGCTGATCCAGGCATTTATCTGAACTATTCCCATTTACCAGTCCAAATCCCTCCCAACCCTTAATGTGTGTATTTCTGTCCAAATGTCCCTTCAACATTGAGACCGTAACTGCCTCTGCCATTTCCTTTGGCAGCTCTTTTCACATACTCTCCACCCTTTGTATGCATGACTTTCTCCTGAGGTCCCTTTCAACCTTTTCCTTCTCATCCCAAACCAATAGCCTTTAGTTTATAATCCTGTGGTCTTGGAAAAAGACTGTAACTGTTCACCTTATCTTCATGATTTTATAAACTTCTATGTCATACCTCAGCTTCCTACACTCCAGTAAAAAGAAAGCCCCGGCCTATGGAGGTTCTCCTTATAATTCAAGCCATCCAGTCCCAAAAATGTTCTTGAGTCAGATCCTGCAGAACCAGGCCCACTGACTGAAATTGTGGCCTGCAATCCCCACACTCAACTGAGCCAGATACAGACAGCCTCTCCCTGGTAATAAGCTTTGACCAACACAAGGCTGAGTGAGAAGGCCACGTCCCTGAAATACCCAGATGGCTTTTGACAGCCCCAAAGCTAAAGCAAATGTTTGACTTCTGTCAAAGTTTATATGTCTCTGACTCTTCATGGAGTCCAGGGATGAAGTAAACTGGTAGATTCACATCCCCCTCATTCCCGCCAGCCCCATCTTCCTCAGATTTATCAGTAAATTATTTAGGCACATGCACATAATGACCATATTATTTATCCAGACCCTTCATCTGGGCCTCAACTCAAAACGTTAACTGTCCACGTCTCTCCATAGACTCTGCCTGACCTACTGAGTTCCTTCATTGCTTTGTGTGTTTCTCCGGATTCCAACATCTGTAGTCTCCTTTCTCTCAATATTAGTTTTCCAGTTTGACTGGCTAAATGCCGCCAGTTTTGTTTGGAACTATAGACATAAAGTAGCCCAAATTATTGACTGTGTGATAGAAGTTTACGTTAAACTTTTTGTCCATCAAGATAAAATTTCCCCAGTAACTTTCTTGGTAACTTACTCAGATTTCCCTGGTAATTTCCTATGTATTTAACAATCTGTAATTACATCCTCCGTCCACTGATGGTGCTGCAGTGCCACTGTTGGTGAGGGACTGGAATTACAGCATGTTCAGTTTACAATGCTTGCTTTCTATCGTCGCTCATTGCATTGAGTCTAATTAGATTGGAAATTTAAAAATGAGTGCAAAGTGTGTAATTTTAAAATAAAGGTTAATGATGAATATTATACATCTGAGAGGGGTAAATGCTATAAAGGGAAGTGTAAGAAGTTCAATAATGAACATTCTTCCAGGTGTTGACTGAGAACATATAACCACCTCCAGTCCAATTATCCACATTTTACCTCAAGACTGCACTTGTCATCATTCTTTTTATGTACAGCACCACAGGTGATTAATTAATTTGTGTGAATGAATAAATATTTTGTGAAGATTACAACTCAGGATTTAGTTTGGTCTTATAATATTGCAGGCTTCCAGGAATCAGTAGAGACCAAAAAACTAATATATCATTTCCTAATGACTTTTAAGTCTTCAAAAGTGTTATATACAAGCTGTATCAAAATATAAACATATCTATTTCTTTATTCAGAAAGGTAGAGACAGAAACCAGGAAACAACAGGCCGTTTAAATTAAAATATGTCACAGGTACCTGTTCTCAGGTTTCTGTATATTCTACCTGATAGAAGGGAGAAAACAGAGAATAAGGCGGGTGAGAGATGGAGATGCATCAATTTGAATAAACATTAAATACTGTATGTTTAACTGTTTGGAATTTGATCTTCATATGCCTGCAATATTTTTCAAACTAAATTGAAAAGAATAGTGTGTGACGGTGACATTTCCCTTTTACAAGTGTCATTCTTCCAAGACTTAATGAGATGACTTTATATATGACTCCCTCCTTTCTATCAAATAGCTTGCAGGTTATTCAATCTATTAAATTACTGTCTATAATTGAAGAGCTTTTTGCTGCTCCCTCCAATACTCCTGGTAAAATTCATTTCAGATGAAGGGTTACACCTAAAACATTAATTACCTTTGCATTTCATAGATGCATAAGAATGTATTGCCTTTGTTTTTATACTTTTCATTAATTTTTATTTAATTATTTATTATTATTAATAACTAAATTTAATGTTTAATTAATTGTTTTCATATTAATTGAAATAAAATGAAATATTGCTAATTATTAAATAGTTAAATATAAATAAATTATCATTTCGTACTGTTTCCCTAACATGAAATCATCGTTAAAAATATATTTGAAGAAACCATGGTGCACTGTGAAACCAAAAGCTTGAACAGATCTATCTTGCCAAAGGCCTTCCACTTGCCAGTCAGCTGGATGTGTCCCATTTGCAGAGGATGGGAGGATGGGCTGCAGGTCAGTCAGCATTCATAGAAAGGGAAACAGAGGTACTGTTTTGGGTCTGAGGCATACAGGTCACCTCCACGTTTCTCACCAACATCTACCATCACAACTCTTGGACTTCACCAAGACCTGTGTGGATGAATGTGTACCTTTGAGATCATACCAGACATACCCAAACCAGTAGCTATGGATGAACCAGGAGATTCGCAGTCTACCAAGGTCTAGGTCTGTGGCGTTCAAAACCAGTGATCCAGAAGTGTACAAAGAAGCTACAGCAGGCCATTGTAAGAGTGAAAGGTCAATTCTGTGTGAACTTAGAGACACAATCTGATGGCAGGCCTTTCATGCCATTACTTCCTTAAAGGTGAAACCTAACAACATGAATGGCACTCCCCAATGAGCTCAACGCCTTGTAGACACACTTTGGAAGGGAGAATAAAACTACTCCTGTGAGAATTCCCACAGCATCTGGTGAGTCTTGGAGGCCAACATCAGGACTTCTTTCAAGAGGGTGAATCTTTGCAAGATGTCAGGGCTCAATGGTATACTTGGCAGAATACTGAAATCCTATACCAATCAAATAGCTATAATTTTAAGGATAACTTCAATATCTCACTGCTGCAGTCTGAAGTTCCAACCTGATTCAAAATGGCATCAATCATGCTGGTACCCAAAAAGAGCAGGGTGAGCTGCTTCAATAACTATCATCTGTTAGCACCCAAATCCACTGTGCTTTGAGAGGTTGGTGATAGCTAGAATTAGCTCCTACATAAGTGAGGTCCTGAACCCATTGCAATTTACCTACAACTACAACAGGTCTAGAGCAGGTGCAATCTCACTGGCTCTTCACTCGACCTTGGATCACCTGGACAACAGCAATACTTACACCAGGCTGTTGCTTATTGATTATGTCTCGGCAATCAACACCATCATCCCCCTCGGTACTAATCAAAACTTGGACTTCTGTACCCCTTCTGCAGCTGGATCCTTGACTTCCTCATTGGGAGATCACAGTCAATACGGATCTTAATAATGTAGCTTCCTCACTGATAATCAACACAGGCGCACCTCAAGGATGTGAGGTTAGCCCACTGCTCTATTCTCCCTACGCTCATGACTTTGTGGCTAAGCACAGCTCAAATGCCATCCAAAAACTGGCCAATGATCCCAATGTCATTGGTAGAATCTCAGATGGCAACAAGGAAACTCATAAGACCATGATAGATCAGCTGGTTACAATTTTGTATTCAACATCAGTAAAGGAATTTATTGTAGATTTCGGGAAGGGTAAGTTGGGTGAACACACACCAGTCCCCTTTGAGGGGTCTGTGGGGAAAGAGTGAACAGCTTCAAGTTCCTGATCATCAACATCTCAGAGGACTTATCGTGGATCCAACACATTGATGCAATCATGAAGGCACACCAGCGGCTATGCTTCATTAGGAGTCACAGGAGATTTGGTGTGCCATCAAAGATTTTAGCAAGTTTCTTCAATCGTACGGTGGAAAGCATTCTGAAAGGTTGTGTCACTTGCTGATATTGAGGCTCCAATGCACTGGATTGGACGGGGCTCCACCATGGGAACAACCCTCCATCGAGGACTTCTTCATAAAGAAGTGCATCGAGAAGGTGGTAGCTATCATTAAGGACTCTCACTATCTGGGACATGCCCTCTTCTCATGACTACCATTAGAGAGAAGGTATAGGAGCCTAAAGGTGCAAACAGGGCATTTTGAGGACAGCTTCTCCCCTCCATTGTTATTGTATCTTTTTCTCCCACGTCCCCGGCACACATTCCTTTGAACTGTAACCCCACCCCCAAACTCTTATTTTAACAGAACACATAATAGACATACACCGCGCTTTGAGTCTCCTCTGCCCCATCCAAAGAGTTCATGGCTAATGCTGTGTTTCATGCCTATTTTCCTGCTCGGTGCCGCATGTGTTAGTTCATTTGGAGTCATTCCTTAGCCCTCTCCGGGGGGGTTTACAACTGGCTTTGTAAGGACATTTCTCCACATTTCAGTCTCAGCTGAATGATCATTCACTCAAAGACAGTGTTCCCTTGTCCGAGACTGTCCAGCCAGAGGAAAGAGCCACTTGGTATCTAAAATAGGATTAAAATATGCTGGTCAGGCAGCATCTTAGGACTGTCATTGTTCCATCATCTGAAATTGGGAATCAAGAATGTTTTAAGTTACAGAGAAGCAGGAGGCAGGGAGAAAACAAAGGGAGTATTGGTGATTGGGAGGAGGCCTAGAGAAACTGAATGACATAAATGGAAGTGGTGCTGGCTGAGAGAGAGTGGTGAAAGCTTCTTACTCATAGTTGATCTCCCTGGGGGAGGTGTAAATCGAAGGAGAATGAGAACAGATGAGAATGCTGTAGTTGCAGAAAATCTGAAATAAAAGAGGATTCTGGTAACTTCAAGCAGCTTCAGTATCTCCGAATCCCACCATTCCAGCATTTCTTTCCTGTCATCTTCCTTGTTCTCCTCCAGGCTGCATTGGAAAGAGAAAAAACAGATTAAACCTTGAAGTTAATGAACCAACTAATTCTGGTGCCAAAGTGACTTTAAACTGAAATATCATCTTTGTATCAGTTCCACAGATATGGCCTATCCTGTTGAGCATTCCCACCATTCCCAGTCTTTATTTATAATTCTGAAACAAACTGGAGAAGTTATTTACCTAACAACACACACAAAATGCTGGTGGAACACAGCAGGCCAGGCAGCATCTATAGGGAGAAGCGCTGTTGACGTTTCAGGCCGAGACCCGTCGTCAGGATTAACTGAAAGGAGAGATAGTAAGAGATTTGAGAGTAGTAGGGGAGGGGGAAATGCGAAATGATAGGAGAAGACCGGAGGGGGTGGGATGAAGCTAAGAGCTGGAAAGGTGATTGGCGAAAGTGATACAGAGCTGGAGAAGGGAAAGGATCATGGGACGGGAGGCCTCAGGAGAAAGAAAGGGGGAGGGGGGAGCACCAGAGGGAGATGGAGAACAGGCAGGGTGATGGGCAGAGAGAGAGAAAAAAAAACAAACAACTAAATATGTCAGGGATAGGGTAAGAAGGGGAGGAGGGGCATTAACGGAAGTTAGAGAAGTCAATGTTCATGCCATCAGGTTGGAGGCTACCCAGCTGGTATATAAGGTGTTGTTCCTCCAACCTGAGTGTGGCTTCATCTTGACAGTAGAGGAGGCCATGGATAGACATATCAGAATGGGAATGGGACGTGGAATTAAAATGTGTGGCCACTGGGAGATTCTGCTTTCTCTGGCAGACCGAGCGTAAGTGTTCAGCGAAACAGTCTCCCAGTCTGCGTCGGGTCTCACCAATATATAAAAGACCACACCGGGAGCACCAGACACAGTATACCACACCAGCCAACTCACAGGTGAAGTGTCGCCTCACCTGGAAGGACTGTCTGGGGCCCTGAATGGTGGTGAGGGAGGAAGTGTACGGGCAGGTGTAGCACTTGTTCCGCTTACAAGGATAAGTGCCAAGAAGGAGATCGGTGGGAAGGGATGGGGGTGGGGGGGGGGATGAATGGACAAGGGAATCGCGTAGGGAGCGATCTCTGCAGAAAGCAGAAAGTGGGGGAGGGAAAGATGTGCTTGGTAGTAGGATCCCGTTAGAGGTGGCGGAAGTTACGGAGAATTATACATTGGACCCGGAGGCTAGTGGGGTGGTAGGTGAGGACAAGGGGAACCCTATCCTGAGTGGGGTGGCAGGCGGATGGGGTGAGGGCAGATATGCGGGAAATGGGAGAGATGCGTTTGAGAGCAGAGTTGACGGTGGACGAAGGGAAGCCCCTTTGTTTAAAAAAGGAAGACATCTCCTTCATCCTGGAATGAAAAGCCTCATCCTGAGAGCAGATGCGGCGGAGACGGAGGAATTGTGAGAAGGGGATAGCATTTTTGCAAGAGACAGGGTGGAAAGAGGAATAGTCCAGGTTATTTATCTGAACTGTTTAAATTTTCTGATAAAAAAAATCATTAACTTGTAATGTTAACCCAGTTTTCTTCTCTTTCCACAAATGACACATCAGCTGCTGATTTTCCAATGTAAAGAGCTAAAATATGTTCAGGTAGCTGATACAATGCTGTTCCTCGACTTTACAATGAGTTCCATGGGAATGGTGAGAGATACTAAAGACAGACAGATCTATGTAGAAGTTGAGTGAGATACTGTATAGGAAGACAAGCAGCTGGAAGCTCACATTATGACCTGAACGAAGGTGTCTCTTGTTACAGGTAACAAGCATATTGTTGCTGATGAGGAGGATTTTTTTTCCTAGAAAATAGTCTATATCATGTCTTTCTGTAACTTGAAGCCACATCATCTGTGTGTGCATCAAAAATTGAAGTTGCAAAAGAAGACTGTATGTTTCCTTTCTTTTCTCACATAAATTTTGTAAGAGCAAATTTTTATTCCGCATCCCAAATTAATTGCTAGAGATTTGCCAATCTGTAAGGGCCTGTGACCACTCTGGCAATCTCTCTTGGAATCTTCAGTGTAAACATAACTTAAGTGTATCCCCTTATCCTTCATTTTTCCAGTAATTCGCGACATTAAAATGGCAACCAAGGTCAAAGTGTATAACACAGCTGTTTTACCATCTCTGCTTTATTCATCTGAAACGATGACATTGTATCGGAAGCACATCAAGAAATTGACCAAGACACAACTCAGGCATTTACGCCAAATATTACACATCAAGTGGCAAGAGAGGGTAGCAGATGTAGAGGTACTCAAACGTGCTGGGACAGTCAGCGCAGAGTCGTTCATCACAGCTTCTCAGCTGCGTTGGACTGGTCATGTCACAAGATTGAGCAATGATTGTTTACCCAAAGCTGTTTTCTATGGCGAGCTACATGAAGGAACGAGGAAGCATGGTGGTCAGAAGCTGCGCTACGAAGATGTGCTCAAGCACCATATGAAGAACACTGACATGGATGTCAACACCTGGGAGAAAGATGCTTTGGACAGAAGAAGTTGGCGCTGCATTGTCAAGAAGTCAATCCCAGCTATCAAGGAGAAAAGGCAGAAGAAATGTGAAGCAGGTCATGAACGCAGACATTCGGTGCTAGACCAGTCAAATCACAAACACAACCGATGTGGGAGACAGTGCCGATCCAATGCTGGTCTGATGGCCCATAAACGTGCCTAAACTCTCAGCACAGTCAACATTAAAACTGATGGACAGCCGAAGAAGAGAATTGGCACCATCACTCTAGTAAGCATACAGCATTCCCTTCAAAACTGAGTCTGGCTAATTTTTATTACTTCACTTCCCAGAAACAGCATCACAGTTAAACAGCAAGTTGGCACCAGCTGAACAATTCCAGGCCCAACCCATTGTGATTTTCTTGGACATTATTGTTCAGCCATTTACTGAGGACAATGATCATTTAAATAGCGCCTTTAACAACCCAAAACACTTGCCATCCCAAAATGAAGTTATATCTGGTGAAGTCCCTTTTGTTTCTTAGATTCGCAAGGGGGGATATTATTGAAACCTAATGAATATTGAAAGGCCTAGAAAGAGTGGACATGGAGAGGATATTTCCAACAGTGGGGGAGTCTCGACCAGATGGCACAGCCTCAGAATAGATGGACTTTCCTTTAGAACAGAGATAAGAAGGAATTTATTTAGACAGAGTGTGGTGAATCTGTGGAATTTATTATCGCAGATACCTGTGAAAGCGAAATCATTGGATATATTTAAAACAGAGGTTAATAGGTTCTTGAGTAGTAAGGGAGAAGGCAGGAGAATGGGGTTGAGAGGGAAACAAAATCAGCAATAATTGAATGGTTCAGCAGACGCAAGGAGCCGATTGGCCTAATATGTCTTATGCTCATATGGTCTTCGTTACTCTTTTGAGAAGTGCTGAGCTACTGGGATGATCATGTGAGGAGGGAGTTACAGAGTGATGAATGTCACCTACCGAGGTGACTCTATGACCAACCAGTTAAGAACGTTTGAAGGAAGTTTGTCTTGGTTAAACATAATTGCATTATTCCTTCTTTACTATCCTACTATTGAGTGGGCAGTGACACTTGGCCTTGTGCAGTTGGTTTTGAGTCCCAGTCAGTAAAAACTTGATTTCAGTCTCTGTAAGGTAGCTTAACATCAGGTAGTGTATTGGCATCCAGAGCAAGGGAGAACTGGTTAAGCGTAATACTAATACTCTACACAAAGTACAGGGCAGATGCTATGGTTAAAGCAACACATATAACAAGCTGGAGGAACTCAGCAGGTCAGGCAGCATCCGTGGAAATGAGCAGTCCACTTTTTGGGCCGAGACCCTTCATCAGGACTTCACCAGTCCTGACGAAGCGTCTTGGCCCAAAATGTTGACTGCTCATTTCCATGGATGCTGTCCAACCTGCTGAGTTCCTCCAACATGTTGTACGTAGTATTAATACTCTTTCCTTTGAGCAGGGAATTATCCCAGCCTGTTACCACAGGCAGATAACATCATATCCAAGGTTCTGTTGTTGAATGGCTATGGGTCCTCTCCTCCTCTTCACATACAGGAGATGCCACTATTTAGCCTTGCCTTCTGAGAAACCAGTTAATCCAAAGATAACAGAACACAAAAGGCAATAGGAAACAATCTCACGTTTTCTTCCTTGATTATAGGCTCAAGAATCTCCTGCGTGAGATTCTCCATAGTACCACAGGGACAGACAGCCTACGATTCCCAGTTAGCATGAGCTCCAGACTACAAAATGGCCTGATTCTGTGACACCAGGTGAAACTTTACTTGTTAATGTAACATCACTCGCTCCTGTTGACACAATTACCAGACAATACAGTACATGGCACACAGTCCTCCTACAATGCTCTCAGAGCATGCTATTTTGGCACTGTGCAATCCTGAGGTAGTTTGTACTTAAAACAAAACTAACTGCCTATTATGGACAGCAGGTAGCTTGTTCTTTTCTCAAAACCTCCTTCGCTGCCATGATAACAAGTGTCATGGGTCCATCAAAGACATCAAGTGGCTGGGTGTAAGATAGGAAGGCCACATTTCCAACCTGTGCAGGGCTGGTTGTGGACTTCAGGAAGGGTAAAATGAGGGAACACAAACCAATCCCCATAGAAGGATCAGAAGTGGAGAGGAGTGAGCAAATTCAAGTCCCTGGGTGTCAATATCTCTGAGGACCTAAACTGGTAGCAAGATATTGATGCAGCTATAAAGAAGGCAAGATAGCGGCTATATGTCATTAGGAGTTTGAGGAGATTTGATTTGTCACCTAAAACATTTGGAAGCTTCTATAGGTGCACCATGAAGAGTATTTTGATGGGCTGCATCACTGGTATGGAGGGGTAGTGGTGGTGGGGTGGGGGGGGGGGGCAGGAAAGCTATTGCATGGGATCGAAATAAGTTGCAGAGAGTTGTAAAATTAGTCAGCTCCATCATGAGTACCAGCCTCTGTAGTATACAAGGCATCTATCTTCAAAGAGTGGAGTGTCAGAAAGGCAGCATCCATCTTCAGATGACATGCCCTCTTCTCACTGTTACCGTCAGGAAGGAGGCACCCACTCAGCGAATCAGGAACAGCTTCCTCCCCTCTGCCATCCGATTTCTAAATGGACATTAAACCCATGAACACTACCTCACTGCTTTATTTTAATTATTTCAGTTTTTCCATAATTTATTTTAACTTAACTATTTAACACATACACACACACACATACACACACACACACACACACACACACACACAGTATATACTAACTCTAATTCAGATTTTTTTTCTATATTTATCATGTATTGTACTGCTGCCACAAAGTTAACAAATTTCACGACATATGCCGGCGATATTGAACCTGATTCTAATTCCAGTTTCATAGTACACCACTTTTTTGCCACCTGCCTATGCAATACCTCCATCTGGGAGAAATTTTTTTACAACGTGCCAGTGAATTGCCATTAATCACTCATTTCGAGGAAATCTGATTACTCTTCATCTTTCCTTTATGTCAGCTTCCAATATAATGAAAATCATCCTCAAAGAAGCAGGGGAACAAGTTACTCCAGGCCCACGTCAATGGGATCTGCCACAAAAAACAAGCCCAATGTAACATCTGCCGCCTAACCACGTCTTGGCCTGAGCTCCTCCCCGTGACATTTCAGAGACAGATAACAAATAGATGTCTGCTGTAAACTGCTGCTCCAGGTAAAATCTGGAAGGCACCCTGAGCATGAATCATACCACACCTCATCCTACGGGATGCCTGATTTGATCACATCATATATTTTGCATAGTATTTTCCATGCAGCATCATATAATTAACAAGAAGGATCATTGAATTCAGTTATCGTGATCCTAGTCTATAGGTTCTTTTTGTAGACATGTGCAGCTGCTTTGCTATGCTGAGTCATCCACCTACAAACATTCTCATCTGTAAACACACACAACCGGGGGAAAGCAAAGGACCTGACATTGTGCATGCACTGGGAACCTGAAGCTGGGATGGTTAAAATGAAAATGGGATTTCACCTCTTTTCTTCCAGTAATGAAACATATTAACTTGAAGCTTTCTACAGAGTAAATAGATCCGCCTTGATTTCACTGGCAAATACTGTAAAGAGTATAGTCCAAGGTAAAAGCTGAGAAATTGGTATTTTAGTGTTTAAATTGGCAAGCCAAAGTTGCCATCACTCCCGGGTTGTAATGATGGTGATTGCTCGTTGGTTTGCTTTTATTTTAATTGCAGAACCAGAGATTGCAACAAACTGTAGCTTCCAACAACTCAGTAACCTACTTGCTCTGGCCTAAGTGTTCACAGATGGATATCAGTGAGGAAACACCTGTCAGGCTTCCTGCTCCTTATAATTGCTCAGGTGGAAAGCAAGTCTTCAAATAAGTGACATACCGATACATGAGGTCCTGACTAACTCATATCTGGTTCCTCCCTTTGTTGGTTCCATGCTCCAACTTCCTCTTCTATCAGTTTCCATTATCTGCAACTCCACCTATCAGCTCACAGCCTCTGCTCCTCTCTCTTCCATCTACCCATCACCATTCGTCATGGGGAATCACCCATTACGTGCAGCACTCATTCCACCCCTTCCCCTCACTTCTTTATATTGGCGAACCCCCGCCCCCCCATCTTTCAGTTCAGATGAACTTCCAGACCTGAAATATCAACTGGCCTTTCCCAAAAATGCTGCTTGACCCACTAAGTTCCTCCAGCACTTGGCTTGTTGCTCCAGATTCCAGAGTCTGCTGTTTTTTTATGTCTCCATCAAAGACCCTACTCAATATTAAACCCTTAAAACTAAGTTACTGGTCATTATCACATTGCTTTCTGATGCATAAGTTGGCTTCCACTTTCCTTACAACAAGTACATTAATGGTATGAAGCTTCACTAAGTACAAAATGATTTGTCACTGAAGTTATGAATTAGAATCACAATCAGGTTTAATATTATGGGCACATGTCATGAAATTTGTTAACTTTGCGGCAGCAGTACAACACAATACATATAAAATATAGAAAAAACTGATTTACAATAAATATATATGTATGTTACATAGTTACATTAAATAAGTAGTGCAAAAACAGAAATTTGAAAAAAAGTAGTAAAGTAATGTTCATGGGCTCAATGTCCTTTTAAAAATCAGATGTCAGAGGGGAAGGAGCTGTTCCTGAATCACCGAGTGTGTGCCTTCAGGCTTCTGTACCTCTTACCTGATGGTAACAGTGAGAAAAGGGCATGTGGTGGGAGTCCTTGATGATGGAAGGACTGAGGCATCACTCCTTGAAGATGTCTACGGAGACTAGTACCCAAGAGGGAGCTGACTAATTTTACAACCCTCTGCAGCTTACTACAATCCTGTGCAGTAGTCCCCTTCCCCCATTCCAGACAGTGATGCAGCCAGTTAGAGTGCTCTCCATAGTACGTCTGCAGAAATTTTTGAGTGTTTTTGATGACTCCTAATGAAATATGGCTGCTGTCATGCTTTCTTTATAGCTGCATCGATATATTGGGACCAGGTTAGATCCTCAGAGATATTAACAGCCAGGAACTTGAAATTGCTCGCTCTTTCCACTTCTGATCCAAACCTGTTTTAAATGTTGTTTTAGTAGCACCTGCTCAACTTCCTTGAGTATCAACACAAACTGCAGATGCTTGAAATCTAAAATCAAAACAAGGACTGCTGGAAACATTCAGCAGGTCAGGCTGCTTCTGTGAGAAGAGAAACCGAACTAATGTTCATCAGACAATTCTTTGACCTAAAGCTTTAATTCTGTTTCTCTTCACACAGATGTGGCTTGACCTGCTGAGCATTTCCAGCATCTTCTGTTTATATTTCTGTTCCCTTGAATGGCTATTTATGGTAATAGAATATTGCATGGGAATTTGAAAAACATCTTGGACTGCTGCTCTCTGAATTTGCTATGTGTGGTCTGCAATAAAAGACAGTGACAAGATTTGAAACAAGTTTCAATGAAGTGCAGTATACAAGTGCAAAGCTGGTGCTTTGCTTGGGGTGTAATTGCTTACAGTAACTTCTGACAGTTTACATTCATTTTGAGAATTTCTCATGCAACAGTAATGATATCTGGCATAGTCTGGCTGACAATATTGTCTATTTTGTGGTATAAAATCTGGGTTATCCCCAGAGAGAAAACTCCAGCCCTTGACAGTTTACCCTTATTGCTCATAATTGCACTTCTCTGGAAAAAATCCTGCCCCAGTGTCTTGACCTACCTGTGCCTTGGCATGGTTCAAGATGCCTTCATGACCCGGAGGTGGCCCTTACTTCACCTCTTTCTCCAACCTTTTATTCCTTCTCATTTGACTGCAGGTAGGAGAACTGAGGAAGCTTCAAAAGGTATTCAAAAATACCACACATGAGGTGTGTTTGTTTCAGTGATGCGTGTCGGAGGTAAATGCTTCCTACTCCCTCTCTCCGCATACCATATACAACTGTGAATAGAAAGTGTGAAATAAAACAATGTAGGAATAATTCCATCCTCCATCTGTTTCCACTGGAGCTAATTAGAAATCTACTTTTAGAGCATTCAAAAATAGTTTGGTGGGCATTTCTAGTTTTTGGTTAATTCTGAATTAATCATCCTCATTGCAGTCGGCACAGGAAGTGTGATATTTGAGATCACTTGCAAAACGTTTAATAAAATTTATATTGCACCTTTCAGGCATTCCGAAGTATTTTTAGAGTGAATGGAATACATCTAAAATATAGCAAATTAGCAGCTGACTTGTATTGGGAGAGAAACACCAAAGAGAAATCTAGTCATTAAAGGACTCAACTTGAAACATTGCTTATCTATTTCCCTTCATAGATGCTGCCTGAACTGCTGAGTTCCTCTCATGTTTTATATGTTAAATCATCAATAATTTGTTTTGGGGCTGTTGATTCAAGGATGTACAGTATTTTGACAGGATACTATGCCTAACGTAAAAGGCTGCTCCTAAGAGCAGTCAGCTATTTTACACCCACATAAAAGAGACGGGGATTCAGTTTAACTTCTTGTCCAGAAGGCAACACTTCCACCTGTGTAATGTCTCCTTGTCACTAGATTGAACATCCGTTCTCAAGTCTTGGCAGCAGGACTTCAACACGTAGCCTGAGAATCCTACCAGATGAGCTATGTCAGTGGGTTCTGTAGTAAACACAGAACATTGAACAAGTCCTTCAACCCGGAATGTCTGGGTCAAACACAATGCCAAATTAAACTTCCTACCTGCTGCATAATCCATATCTTTCCAGGTATAAAGCAATAGGAGCTTTAATGGGATCTGAGAAAGTTATTTCACACAGAGTGGTTGGAACCTGGACCATGCAGCCTGAAGAAGTGGTGGAGGTCATTTCCTCTCATCCCGTTAAACCTCTTCTACACCCTTTCCAAAGCCTCCACTTCCTCCCTACAATGGGGTGACTAGAATTACACACAATTCTCTATGTGTGACCTTTAATATAGCTGCAGCATGTCTTCCTTAATCTTATACTCAATGCCCAGGCCAATGAAAGCAATTGTGTTCTTTATCTTCTTTACCAACCTATCTACTTGTGTGGCTTCTTTCTGGGAACTATGAACTTGGATTCCAAGATCCCCCTACACAGCAGTGCTGGTAATCAGTTATATACTCTGGAGATCATTTTCCCAGACCCTTGCAGTACAGAGGTGCATTAGTAGAACAACCACTTGATGGGATAACTGATGCTACCTTTGGGATCTTATCAAGGGTAAATGAAAGAAGGAATTATTATTAAAAGGAAATTACAGGAATAAACATTAAAAAACTTTAATCATTTTCAGAAGAAGATCTGCTAAAGTCTGAAGAAGTTTCAAGATGAAAAGGGAATGTAACAAACAGAATTCTGGAAGAACACATTGTGTCAAGTGTCATCTGTAGAGGCAAAAGATTGAAGTTGACATTTTTGGTTGCAACCTTGCATAAGTGACCGAAATGGCGATTACAACATTTCCTTACAGAGATGCTGGTAGATTTATTGAGTTCTTCCAGTGTCCTATCTTTTAGATCTGTTATTCAAAATTTCACTCAATCACCACCCCCTTGCCTCCAGCCTGCATCTTTATCTTGACGGTTGTGGGTAGTGGGGAGGAAAAAAGTTATAGAGGTTTCTCCCTCCCTTTATGGGGGCAGAGTACTCAATTGAAAAGCCCAACTCTCAATTTCAGAATTTTTCTGCATGTTCTGCCTTGGTCCACTGGGATAATGGTTGCACTCTGGTTAAATTTGTCGGTGGTTACTTGTTGTATTTGCTTCAGTTCTCTTCACCTTAGTAGAATTAAATTTTGTAAACAGATGTGATGACCAGAACAAATGAAAGTGCATTTCTTAATCGTACTTATCCTATTGAATCTAAACTCAAGAGAATACACGTCACTCTTATATAATCTCATAACATAGCCATTGTATCATTTTGGGTTGTACTCCATCCAAATCCAATAGCTATTTCTTGGTCCTTTGCCTGACATTGAAGACAATACTCCAGATAGAATCTGATCGAGCCTCTGAACAACCCAAGCATAACTTCCTTCCTTTGTGTTCCAGCCAGCTTGCAGTAAAGGCCAAAATACCATCGGCCTTTTTAGGGATCTGGCTTGTGTCACACCAACGTTAAGCAGCATTGTCAACTTTTTTAAAAACTCACTCCAGCTGAGTAAGATGGACACATTCCCATTTTGTTTTGCCAAAATTGTAGTAGGGATCCAATTCAAAAATCTAATTGAGAGCGCATGATCAATCTGGAGTGAAGCTAGACGCAGTGAAACCTATGGGGAAATCAGCATTGTTACCAAAACCTTCAAAACTGAGTCCCATTAATAAATCCCCATCTTCAATCTTAACATTCAGAATCATTTTCAGGTAAGTAAGTGTTTCATAGCATTTCTCTTAATTTTTTTCAATTTTATGTTTTAATCAACTGTGATTTTATGCATGTTTTAGAACATAAAGCATAGAATGATATTCAACAGGAACAGGCCTTTTGGCCCATAATGTTGTACTGAACTAACTAAGCTAATGATACCTAATCACTTCTGCCTGTACAATGTCCATATCTCTCCATTCTCTACATATTCATGTACTTATCTAAGAGCCTCTTTAATGCCTATACAGCAGGGCTTCACAACCTGGGGCCAAAAGGACCTCTTGCTTAATGATATTGGCCCATGGCATAAAAAAGGTTGGAAACCCCTGCCCTACAGTATTTGCTTCCATCTCTACCCATGGCAGCACATTACAGTCACCCACCACTCTCTGTGAAGGAAACTTGCCCTGCACATATCCTTTGAAATTAGCCCCCCTCACCTTAAATCCATGCCCTTTAGTATTAGATATATCAACCCGAGGAGAAAGATACCAGCTGACAACTCTATCTCTGTTCCTCATAAATTTATAAACTTCCATTTTACTGGTTATTTTCTTCAGCTTTGAGTTGTTTATTTTGAAATTTTCATTGTCAGGATCACAAGATACCTATATCTAAAAACACTATTCAGTCTCACCTGAGTGTTCTACCTTAATCATTTAAATCCCTGCTGAACTATTCCAGGGTTCAGCTATCATAACATTATCATCAGTAAGGTCATTGCAAATGCTCCACAATCTCTGTATAGAAAAGTTTTCCATTTATATACTGTAAATGTAAATATATCACTGCCTTTGATTGGACAGCGGCACAGACAGGGCAGAAGCATTCCCGCGCAAGTCCAGAGCAGAGCTTGGAAAACCCAATCTCCAGAAAAGAGAGGTACCGTCTAGCGGAGTGATCATCATGGGAGTGGCAAGGCTTTGGTGAGCACAGGCAGACACGAGGTAAGTAGGTGAATTCATTTCTTGTGTTCTTTTTCTTAATTAACTCTCGAAAGAATAGGGGATATGTCTGCAGGGCCAGTGTTCTGTTCAGGGTGTAAGGTATGGGATTTCCAGGAGACTTCCAGCCTCCCTAATGGCCACATCTGCACCACATGCAGTGAGATGCAGCTCCTTAGGACCGTGTTAGGGAACTGGACCTGCGGCTTGTTGACTTACACCTTTTTATGGAGAATGAGGAGGTGAAAGACAGGAGCTACAGGGAGGTAGTCACCCTGGGGCTACAGGAGACAGATAAATGGGTGACTGTCAAGAGAGGAAAGGGAAAAGTCAGACAGTGGAGGGCACCCTGTGTTTGGCTCCCTCAACAATAAGTACTCTATTTTGAGAACTGCTGGGGGGGATGACCTACCTGGGGGGAAGCAACAGTGGCCATGCCTCTAGCACTGAATCTGGCCCTGTGGCTCAGAAGGGTAGGAAACTGAAGAGGATGGCAGCAGTAATAGGGGACTGCATAGCTAGGGGGAACAATTTGGTGATTGGGTGGACATGAAAAAGAAGCAAGGGTGGTAATTTACTTCCCAGGTGCCAGGGTCCACCATGTTTCTGAATGCATCCACAATATCCTCAAAAGGGAGGGTATTCTTGCAGGCAGGTTTGCTAAAGCTGTTGGTAGTGGTTTCGACTAATATGGCAGGGGGTTGGGAACCAGCATGATAGAGCTGAGAATGAGCCAGCAGGTTTACAAGATGGATGTAACATGAACGTAAGGAAGGACAAACCAATGATGGGTCATATGCAGACAGAGCAAAGAGTTAAATTGTACCACAGAGGCAAAATTCAAAGGGTGAAGAATGCAGAACTGAAGGTGCTATAATTAAATGCACATAACATTCGGAGTAAGGTGGATGAACTCATGGCACAATTAGAGATTGGTCAGTATGACTTCGTGGGCATCACTGAGTCGTGGCTGAAAAAAGGTCATAGCTGGGAGTTTAGCATCAAAGGATATACTTTGTATCGAAAGGACAGGCAGGAAGACATAGGTGGTGGTGTGGCTCTGTTAGTAAGTGATGGAATTGCATCTTTAGAAAGAGGTAACATAGGATCAGAGAATGTCAAATCTTTGTGGGTGGAGTTAGGAAGGGTGAAAAAGACACTATGGCAATTATATATCGGCCTCCAAGTAGAAGCAAAGATGTGGTGTTGAGATTGCAAAAGGAGCTGGAAAGGACACAGAAAATGGTAATGTCATAATTGTAATGGGGGACTTCAATATGCAAGGGGATTGGGAAAATCAGGTTGGTGTTGCATCGCAAGAGAAGAAATTAGTTGCATGCCTTCAAGATGACTTTTTAGAGTAGCTTGTGCTTGAGGCTACTCAGGGAAAGGCTATCTTAGACTGGGTGTTGTGTGATAATCCAGCTTTTATTAGGGAGTATAAGGTAAATGAACCCTTAGGAGGCAGTGATCGTTATATAATTGAATTCATATTGCAACTTGAGAGGGGGAAGCCTAATTCACCTGCATCAGTATCACAATGGAATAAAGGGAATTACAGAGGCATGAGAGAGGAGCTTGCCCAGGCAGATTGGAGGGGGATACTGGCAGGGATGATAGCAGAACTGAGATGGCTGAAGTTTCTGGGAATAATTCACAAGGCGCAGGATAGATATGTCCCACAGAAGAAGTTCTCAAATAGCAGGGGTAGGCAACCTCAGCTGACAAGAGAAGTTAAGGACTGCATAAAAGCCAAAGAAAGGGCATATAAGGTAGCAAAAGTGAGTGGGAAGTTGGATAATTGGGAAGTTTTTAAAATCCAACAAAAGGAAATTAAGTAAGCCATAAGAAGGGAAAAGATGAACTATGAGGGCAAACTAACCAATAATATAAAGCAGGATACCAAAAGTGTTTTTCAGTTATATTAAGAGTAAAAGGGAGGTGAGAGTTGATATTGGACCACTGGAAAATGATGCTAGTGGGGTAGTAATGGGGACAAAGAAAAGGCAATTGAATTTAATAAGTACTTTGCATCTATCTTCACTGTGGAAGACATTAGCAGTGTGCCAGAGGTCTGCAAGTGTCAGTGAGCAGAAGTGAGTGCCATTGCTATTATAAAGGAAAAAGTGCTAGGAAAACTCAAAGGTCTTAAGGTGGACAAGTCGTGTGGACTAGATCGACTATATCCTAGAGTTCTGAAATGGGTTGCTGAAGAGGTGTCAGATGCATTGGTCATGATCTTTCAAGAATCACTTGATTCTGGCATGGTTCTGGATGACTGGAGCCCCTTATGGGCCACTTATCTCAGAAAGGATGTGTTGACATTGGAGAGAGTCCAGAGGAGGTTTATGAGGATGATTCCAGGAATGAAGGGGTTGACAAATAAGGAGCATTTGGCAGCTTTGGACCTGTACTCACTAGAATTTAGAAGAATGAGGGGTGTCTTATTGAAACCTATCGAATGTTGAAAGGACTAGATAATGTGGATGTGGAGAGGATGTTTCTTATGGTTGGGGTGTCCAGAATCAAAGGGCACTGCCTCAAAATTGAGGGGCAACCCTTTAGAACAGAGGTAAGAAGGAATTTTTTTAGCCAGAGAATAGTGAATCTCTGGAATGCTCTGCCACAGATAGCTGTGGAGGCCAAGACCATGGGTATATTTAAAGCGAAAATTGATAGTTTCCTAATTAGCCGTGGCATCAAAGGATATGATGAGAAAGCAGGTGTATGGCATTGAGTGGGATCCAGGATCAGCCATGATGGAATGGCGGAGCAGACTTGGTGGGCGAGATGGCCTAATTCTGCTCCTATGTCTTATGGTCTTATGGTCTGATAATGAGACAGTATGTCACAGAGTAGAATCCAACATCATATGCAATCCACTGAAACTCTTGGTGCAGATTATAGGACTGATGCAGTTCCCTGCCTCTCGACATTTACAATGGGCCAGTCATTAAATTACCACCATCTATATAGAGGTTCTGACTAGAGATGTAATAAATAACAGAAGACCAGAATTCCTTATTCTGTGTTGAAATTTCTTTACCTGAAACTGATTATAGTAACCTTAATTTGACAGCTGACATTTTGATACTCATCCCTTTTTCTCCACCCCTCTCTGCAACAAGATGACCCCTTCATTCAAAAGCAGATGCAGTTTCTCTGGCTCTCCACTCTGCTCTGAATCATTTGGACAACCGGAAGGTACACTTCAGGCTGCTGTTCATTAACTCCGGCTCGACATCCAACTCAATCCTCCCATCCAAAGTCATCAACAAGTTCCAAGACCTGGATTTTTGGCTTCCTTATCAGCTGACCTCAATCAGTGAGATTTGGCAGCAACATCTCCTTGTTGATCAACAGCACAGGTGCTCCTCAAGGCTGCGTGTTAAGCCTGCTGCTCTCCTGGGCTAAGCACAGCTCCCATGCCATCTTCAAATTATTCACGGTTGCTGGATGAATCATGGAAGGTTGATGAGTCAACTTACCAGAGTAAGATATGACACCTGGTTGAGTGGTGCTGCAACAACAACCTCTCACTCAACGTCAGCAAAGTTAGAGAATTGATTGTCAACTTCAGGAGTGGGAAGGACAGTGGGCGTGCACAAATCTACATTGGGAGAGCAGTAGTGGAGAGTCAGAAGCTTTAAATTCCTTGGCATTAACATATCAGGTGACCTGCGCTGGGCCCAGCACATAGATGTGATCGTAAGGAAAGTGGGCCGATGTCTTAATTTCCATAATTAAGTTTGAAGGTTCAGCTTGAATATAAGAAGCTGATGAGTGTAGTGGACTCTGCTAGTAAATTACAGGCACATCCCTTCTCTCTAGTGGTAGGATCAAAGGAGGTGCTTACTCAAAACGGCATTGTCTATCATCAAAGATCTCCACCATCTTGGCCATGTAACTGTCTCACAGATACCAATGAGCAGGAGGTACAGAAGCCTGAAGTCCATCACCAGCAGTTTCAAGAACAGCTATTTTCCTTCAACCTATCAGTTCTTGAACGAACTGGCAAAACCCTAATCATTGCAGTTTAGCAGCACTATGACTAATTATTGACTTTTGTTCATTATTAATGTAGTTTTGTTCATTATTGTAAAAACATGTATAATTTATTTTTATGCTTTACTCTTGTGAATGTTGCTTGTGTGTTCCTATGTGTTTGTGATGCAGTATGTTTTTCACCTGTACATACATGTACTTCTGGATACGACAATAAACTCAAATTTGACTTTAACCCATTACTGACTTGGGCATAGAACCACTGTTGATCTGATTAGCATGACTCAGAGGCACAGATTCTAGTGTCTGCATCAACCATCAAAAACATAGATACACCAATCCTACTTTTGTTCTCCTCCCAGTCCATCAACTCTCCCCTTTAAACACATCTTTACCTTCCCCCCCACTCTCTCTGCTTTCAGCAGGAATTGCTCTCTCCGTGATTCCCTTTATCCATTTGTTCTTCCCTACTAATCTCCTTCCTGCCACATATCCCAGTAAGTGACAGAAATGCTACACCTGCCCATTCAGCTCCTTCCTCACCACCATTCAGGGCCCCAGTCCTTCCAGAGGAAGCAACACGTCAACTGTAAATCTGCTGGGTCGGTGCGGCCTTCTCGGCATTGGTGAGATCCAATGTAAGTTGGGGGACCACTTTGTTGAGCATCTCCACTCCATCTGTAATATGTGGAATTACCATATTAATTTTAATATTTTAATTTTTATCTGCATTCCTGTTCTGACAGGTTGGCACATGGTCTCCTCTTCTGCCACAGTGAAGCCATACCTCATATCCACTAGATAGCTTCCAACCTGATGGCATGGACTTTGATTTCTCATTCAGGCAATTTTTAATCTTTTAAAAAAAAAAATTCCCCTCCCCTGCTCTTCTTCAATTCTCCACTCTGATCTCTTATCTCTTCTCCTCACCTGCCTATCACCTCCCCCTGTTACCACTCGTTCCTCCCTTTCTCCCATGGTCCACTCTCCTCTCCTATCAGATTCCTTCATCCTGATTTTGTGCTGATGAAGAGTTTCAGCCCAAAATGTTGACAGTTTACTCCTTTTCATAGATACTGCCTGGCCTGCTGATTCCTCCAGCATTTTGGGTGTGTTGCTTATATTACCAGCATCTGTGGATCACCTCATGTTTGAGATTCTTTCTTCTCCAGCCCTTTACCTTTCCCACCTACCTGGCGTCACCTGTCACCTTCTAGATTGTCCTCTTTCCCTTCCCCTCTCATTTTATTCTGGCATCTTCCCCCTTCCTTTCCAGTCCTGATGAAGAGTCTTGGCCTGAAAAATTGACTGTTTACACACTTCCATAGAAGCTGCCTGACCTGCTGCGTTCCTCCAGCATTTTGTGCAGGCTATTTCCAGGTCCTGGACATCTGACCTACATATAGATGCTTGGGAGACTGGTGGGATGGATTCACTGGCTGCTGCATCTTCTACCATGTGGGAATTTGGTTCATGGCTACACTTTGGACATGTGAACTGTTTCAGTTACAACCACTTCACAGGAACAACACCCTGCCGTGCCTTATGAACTCCTTCACTTTAGTGGGGTTAATTCCAGAAACAGCCATAATTCCTAAAACAAAACGGTCAGTATCTTCTTAATGATGCACAGTGGTGAAAAAAGAATGAAGTATGCATGAAACTAGTAATAAATAATAATGTTACATTGTGAATAAACCAATTTGAATATGTACTGATAGTATAACTACTTTAACTATGCATGGTGTTAACTCTGCCATTCACTTCTCTGTTGGTAACTTTACTATCGATCATCCATTGGGAATAGGCAGTGCCAGTTAATTAAATATAGTGGTTGGTGATAAGTTATGAATGTCTTCACATAATCAATGCTATTTAAAGTAAGAAATAATGATGATGAAATGCACTGTGCTTCAGAATTTACTGATGACTGGTTATTGTTTCATTATTGTCACATGTACAAATCAGGTCAGTTCAAAGTACAAGTACACTGAGATCGTACCAAGGGAAAAGCAATAACAGAATGCTGAATATATTGTTACAGTTACTGAGAAAGTGCAGTGTAGGTGGACAGTAATGTGCAAGGGCCATGATGAGGTCAAGAGATGATTGCTAATGTGTAAAATGCCCCAAACTGGGGCGGCACAGTAGTGTTGTGGTTAGCACAACGCTTTACAGTACCAGCAACTGGGGTTCAATTCCTGCCGCTGACTGTAAGGAGTCTGAATGTTTCCTGCGTGACTGCATGGGTTTCCTCCAGTTGCTCCAGTTTCCTCCCACAGTCCAAAGATGCACCGGTTGGTAGGTTAATCAGTCATTGTAAATTGTCCCGTGATTAGGGTAAGGCTATATAGGGGTGGCTGGGCAAAATAGCTCGATGTAGTGGAAGGGCTTATTATGCGCTGCATCTCAATAAGTATATGGACAAATGAATCAACAAACAAACAAATAAATAGATAGATAGATAGATAATGAGTGATGCTCAGTAGGGACTCCTGGATGCCCCTCGGTGTTGCCTCAGTGTAACTCAGGCACTCCATTAGCACTGTTCCAATGTTTTCAAAAGCAATCAGAACAGATAATGGTGCTAACCTTGCCACAACACGTTTGGGTGACAGTGTGTTTTTTGATGTAGACTCACTGCCTGCAAGCTTTGTGCGGCAGTCATGAATCATACGATCAGCTGATAGCCTGTTGATTGGTAACCCCAGTGATTCTTCACCATCCTCTCTTCCAGGAATGGAGGTCCACGTATCAGTGCTAAGGTCCATGAGCATTCCTCAAGCTGTGGCCTGATCTACATGTTGCAGATTAGTTATTATGTCACTGATTGAACCTTTTTACAGTGTTGTTTTAATCCATTTTCGGCTCTCTGAAAATCCCAAGAGAGAGTAACAGACCTGCGCTATACAGTGCTGTTCAGCTTCTGTAGGGCAGCAGTCACTGCTCTGTGTAGTTGAAATGTTCAGCATGGAGTCTCCTGAGATTCTCAGATCTGACTGAACAATTCCCTCAGCTATTAAGACTGTAAATAAGATGCCTTTAATGAGGATATTTATTATCAAACATTACACAGTGTAATTCCCACTGCAAGTGGAAGTTACAGATAATATAGTGCCGAGAAGAGAGAAAAAGTTCTGGAGAGGCTGGAACCATAATTCTGGTATGAAAGAGATGAACAGAGAATTTTTCTTTTATAAGATGCTTTTCTAAGAAGGATATGTCTACATGTTGCAAAGCATTCATAATACTATATGTCACTGATTGAACATTTTTAGTGTTGTTTTAATCTACTTTCAGCTTTCCCCACCCTGTATCAATCGCACAACTTCTCTATTGGATTTTTTAGGCATGCTATTAGATCATGGGAATTTCCCAGCTTTTTGAGCCTGAAAGAGGGCAAATAACCCAGACCAGCCTTGAGAATAGGATCCTTTATAGTTCTGAAACTTCAAGGTTGCAGCAACAGCCTTTGCACTCAATGTCAGCAAGACCAAAGAGCTGATTGTAGACTTCAGAAAGGGGAAGAAGAGGGAACACAAACCAATAATCATAGAGGCATCAGAGGTGGAGAGAGTGAGCAATTTCAAGTTCCTAGGTGTTAATATCTCTGAGGACCTACCCTGGACACAATATATCGATGTAGCTATAAAGAAGGCAAGGCAACGGCTATATTTCTTTGGGGGTTTGAGGAGATTTAGTTTGTCATCTAAGACACTTAGAAACTTCTACAAATGTACCATGGAAGGCATTCAGACTGGCTGCATCACTGTCTACCACACAAGATTGAAGTAAATTGGAGAAATTTGTAAAACTAGTCAGCTCCATCATGGGTACTAAACTCTGTAATATACAATTCATCTTCAAGGAGCGGTGTCCCGAGAAGGTGGTGTCCGTCATTAAGGATCCCCACCACCCAGGACGTACTCTCTTCTCATTGTCACTGTCAGGAAGAAGGCACAGATGCCTGAAGACACACACTCAACAACTCAGGAAGTTTCTTCCCCTCTGCCATCTGATTTCTGAATGGACATTGAACCTATGAACACCACCTCACTACTTATTATTTCTGTTTACTTTGCGCTATTTATTTTAAATTAACTATTTAATAGACATATATATACTTAATGTAACTCAGCTTTTTCTCTGTATTTATTTAACAAGTATTTCATTGTACTGCTGCCGTAAAGTTAACACATTTCATGACATATGCCAGTGATATTAATCCTCATTCTGATTCTGATCATACATAGAACAGAATGGCACAGGACAGGCCTTTTTGGCCCAGAGTGTCTGTGCCAAATGCAAAGCCAAATTAAACTTCTTATGCCTGCACGTGATCCATATCTCTCCCGTCACGAACTAATCCAACAGCCTCAATCCCTATTTTTCTATCTGATTCAACCACTATCCCCAGCAGCTGGTTCCAGGCACCTACCTATCTGTGTAAAGAACTTGAGTGGGGATGTTCAAAGGAGATGAGTGGGACAAGTGGTGTATGTCTGCCTGAAGTGTGCTGCCAGGGGTGGTAGCAGAGGCAAATATGATAAAAGTGTTTCAGAGGCTCTTAAACAGACACATGAATGTGCAGAGAATGGTGGGCTGTTGACATAATGTAGACAGAAGTGATTCATCTAGATAGGTATTTAACTACTAGTTTAACTAGTTTGGTACTGCACCGTGGGCATGTTTCTGTGCTGTGCTGCTCCAGGTGTGATAAAGTCATAGAGCACTACAGCACTGAAAGAGGCCCTTTGGCCCATCTAGTCCATGCCGAACTGTTATTCCGCTTAATCGCAGCAGCCTGCGCTTGGACCATAGCCCTCCTTAGCCTTCGCATCCATGTATTTATCCAAAATTCTCTTAAATGCTGAAATTTTACCCGCATCTACCACTTCCACTGCCAACTTGTTCCATAGTCGCAACATTCTCTGAGTGAAGTTCCCCCTCAAGATCCCCTTAAATATTTCACTTTTCACACTTGACCTATGACCCAACCTCAGTGGAAAACCCCTGCTTGTACTAACCCTATCTATAAGACCATACGACATAGGAGTAGAATTAGGCCAAACGGCTCATCATGTCTACTCTGCCATTCCATCATGGCTGACTTATTGTCCTTCTCAACCCCATTCTCCTGCCTTCCCTCTGTAAGCTTTGATGCCCTGACTAATCAAGGAACTATCAACTTCTGCTTTAAATATACTGAATGACTTAGACTCCACAATCATCCATGGCAACAATTCCACAGATCTACCACCATCTGGCTGAAGAAATTCCTCATCTCTGTTCCAAACTGACTGCCCTTTATTCTGAGGCTGTGCCCATTGGTCCTAAACTCACCACTCACCCACTATAGGAAACATCCTCTCGACATCCACTCTATCTAGGAATTTTACTATTTGATAGGTTTCAGTTAGATGTCCCTCATTCTTCTAAATTCCAGCAAGCACAGGCCCAGAGCCATCAAATGCTCTCATACATTAACTCCTTCATTCCTGGAATCATTCTCATGTATCTCCTCTGGTCCACCGTCAATGCCAGCACATCTCGTCTTAGATTTGGGGCCCAAAACTCACAATACTCCAAGTGCAGTCTAAGCAATGCCTTATAAAGCCTCAGCTTTACATCCCTATTTTTATATTTTAGTCCTCTTGAAATGAATGCTAACGTTGCATCTTACTTCTTTACTACCGACTTAACCTGCAAATTAACCTTTAGGGAATCTTGCACTAGGATTCCCAAGTCCCTTTGCACGTCATTTTCTCCCCATTTAGAAAAAAGTCTCTGCCTTTATTCCTTCTACCACACTGCATGACCATACACATCCCCACACTCTGTTCCATCTGCCACATCTTTGCCCGTTCTCCCAATCTATCTAAGTTTTTCTGCAGATTCCTTACTTCCTCAACACTACCTGCCCCTCCACCTTTCTTCATATCACCTGCAAATTTGGCCATAAAGTCATCAATTCCATCATCCAAATCATTGACATATAACGTGAAAAAAAGCAATCCCAATACTGACCCCTGTGGAACACAACTAGTCAGCGGCAGCCGAGCAGAATAGGCCCCCTTTATTCCCACTCTTTGCCTCCTGCCAGTCAGCCAACTTTCTATCAATGCTAGTACCTTTCTTGCAATACCATAGTCTCTTATGTTGTTAAGTAGCCTTATTTGCGGCATCTTGTTAAAGGCCTTCTAAAAATCCAAGTAAACAGCATCAACTGACTCTGCTTGTTATTTCCTCAGAGAATTCCATCAGATTTATTACTTTGTTTATCAATTTAGCGATACAGTGCAGAGGTCTAGCAACCCCTCAACTCTGATTAACCCTAACCTAATCACAGGACAATTTACAAGGACTGATTAACCTACCCAGCACATCTTTGGACTGTGGGAAGAAACCAAAGCACCTGGGGAAAACCCAAGCATTCTACGGGGAGGATATACAGAAAGTCCTTACAGAAAGATGCCGGAATTGAATGTCCTGAGCTGTAATAGAACTGTGCTAACCATGACACTACCATGGCACCAATTTGTCAGGCAAGATTTCCCCTTAAGGAAACCATGCAGATTTGGTTTTATCATGTGCCTCTAGGTACCCTGAAGCCTTATCCTCAGTAGTGGACTCCAACATCTTCCAAGCGCTGAAGACAGGCTAAATGGGCTATATTTTACTCTCTTCTGCCTCCCTCCCCTCTTAAGGGGCAAAGTGACATTTGCAATTTTCCAGTCTTCCGGAACCATTCCAGAACCTAGGATCATTACTAATAACTCCATAATCTCTTCAGCTAACCTCTTTCGGAAGTCTGGGCTGTAGTCCATCTGGTCCAGGTGATCTATCTACATTCAGACTTTTCAGCTTCCCAAGCACCTTCTCCTTAATAACAGCAACTACACTCACTTCTGCCCCCTGACACTCTTGACTTTCTGGCAAACTGCTAGTGTCCTCCACAGTGAAGACTGATGAAAAATACTTATTAAGTTCGTCCTCCATTTTTGTCCCCTATTACTCTTTCTTCAAAGTCATTTTCCAATGGTCCTCTCTTTTACTCTATATATCTGAAAATAACCTTTTGGTATCCTCCTTTATATTACTGGCTAGCTTACTTCCATATTTAATCTTTTCACACCTTATTCAATGGAATTTTAATTGTCATTCAACCATATATGAATGCCCATCAATACAGACAAACGAGACAGCATTACTCTGGGGCCAATGTGCTAAACACAATGCCAACAATCATGCACAGTACGAAGCGCACACAGCACGTACAAGATAGCGAGCACACGTCAATGAAATACAGCCACACAAAAAAACGGTGCAGATCCTGAGTCGATGAATGCCACAGATCACAATACATCTTGTCTTCTGCCAAGCGAACATGGGGGGGACAGTGCTGACTCCAGCCTGGATGCTACATCACCCCCCCCCCCACCCCCATGTAGCACACCAGCTTTGAAGCCTCTCTCCTGGTGGCTCTATACAGGTGACACTGCATCTTGAGGGCCTGAGTCCATGAACGCAGCAAAAATCTGCAGTCGACCACAATATGCAGAAGAAAGGGGAATCCAAAGGGGTATGGCCACAGGGGAACCCAGCACTAACTGCTTACTCTCCTTACCAGTCAGGGAAAATGTCATGGCAGTGCTCAGTCAGGATAGACTGCAGAACTCATCCAGTGAGGCTTTCTGGGGGGAACTAAGGAATAAGAATGGTTTGACCATGTTAATGGGGCTATATTATAGACCATCCAACAGTCCGTGAGATCTAAAGGAACAAATTTGTAGAGAGGTCGCACACTGTTGCAAGAAACATAAGGTTGTTATAGTAACACACACAAAATGCTGGTGGTACGCAGCAGGCCAGGCAGCATCTACAGGGAGAAGCGCTGTCGACGTTTCGGGCCGAGACCCTTCGTCAGGACCGAAACGTCGACAGCGCTTCTTCCTATAGATGCTGCCTGGCCTGCTGCGTTCCACCAGCATTTTGTGTGTGTTGCTTGGATTTCCAGCATCTGCAGATTTCCTCAAGGTTGTTATAGTAGGTGATTTTAACTTTCCACATATTGAGTGGGACTCCCATTCTGTAAAAGGACTGGATGGGATAGAGTTTGTCAAATGTGTTCAGGAAAGTTTCCTTAATCTGGACAAAGAAGTCCTAAAGAGAGAATGTGTGATAATCTCCTATTAGGGAATGAGACAGGGCAGGTGACAGAAGTTTTTGTAGGTATACATTTTGCATCTAGTGATCATAATGCCTTTAAATTCAAAGTAAATATGGAAAAAATATAGCTGTGGTCCATGGTTGAGATTCTAAATTGGAGAAAGTCCAATTTTGATGATATCAGAAGGATCTAGCAAGCGTGGATTGGGACAGGCTGTTTTCTGGCAAAGATATACTTAGTAAATGGGAGGCCTTTAAAAGTGAAATTTTGAGCGTACAAAGCTTGTATGTGCCTGTCAGAATAAAAGATAAGGGTAACAGGTTTTCAAGAGATTTTGAGGCTCTGATTTAAAAAAAAGGAGGTGCAAAGCACATATAGGCAGGTAGGAACAAATTAGGTACTTATAGAGTATAAGAAATGCAAGAAAGGACTTGAGAAAGAAATCAGGAGGGCTAAAAGAAGGCACAAGGTTGCCCTAACAGACAAGATGAAGGAGAATCTTAAGGGATTCTACAGATGTGTTAAGAAAAAATGGATTGCAAGGGACAAAATATTGGTCTTCTGGAAGATCAGAATGGTAGGCTATTCATAGAGCCAAAAGAGATAGGGGATTTACTCAGAAGCCTAACACAGAGTAAACATACAGTGTTCTACGAGTCTGTGGTGGCCAGTGCTATCATGTTTGCTGTTGTGTGCTGGGGCAGCAGGCTGAAGGTAGCAGACACCAACAGAATTAACAAACTCATTCGTAAGGCCAATGATGTTGTGGGGGTGGAACTGGACTCTCTGACGGTGTTGTCTGAAAAGAGGATGCTGTCCAAGTTGCATGCCATCTTGGACAATGTCTCCCATCCACTCCATAATGTACTGGTTAGGCACAGGAGTACATTCAGCCAGAGGCTCATTCCACCGAGATGCAACACTGAGCGTCATAGGAAGTCATTCCTGCCTGTGGCCATCAAACTTTACAACTCCTCCCTCGGACTGTCAGACACCCTGAGCCAATAGGCTGGTCCTGGACTTATTTCCACTTTGAATTATTTAATTATTTATGGTTTTATAATGCTATATTTCTACACTATTCTTGGTTGGTGCGACTGTAACGAAACCCAATTTCCCTCGGGATCAATAAAGTATGTCTGTCTGTCTGTCAGATAGAAATGAGGCAAAGCAGCATTGAGGACATGGATCCTATACAGATTGTAGAGGAAAAGGTGTTCACTGTCTTGAGGCAAATTAGGATGTGTAAATCCCCAGGGCCTGACATGGTGTTCCCTTAGACCCTGTGGGAGTCAAGTACAGAAATTACAATGGCCCTAGCAGAGATATTTAAATCATCCTTGGTGACAAATGAGATACCAGAGGATTGGAGGATAACTAATTTTGTTCCGATGTTTAAGAAAGGCTCTAAAATAAACCAGGAAAATTATAGGCCGGTGAGTCTGACATCAGTAGTGGGAAAGTTATTGGTAGGTATTCTAAGGGACTGTATATATGAGTATTTGGATGGACATGGACTGATTAGAGAGAGTTAGCATGGATTTGTGCATGGTAGGTCATGTCTAACCAAACTTACAGTTTTTTGAGGAAGTTCCCAGAAAAGTTAATGAAGGCAAGGCAGTGGGTGTTGTCTACATGAACTTTAGCAGGGCATTTGACAAGGTCCCAAATGGGAGGGTGGTCGAGAAGGTTCAGTCACTCAGCAGAAAAGATGTGGTAGTAAATTGGAAAAGAAATTCACTTTGTGGGAGAAGCCAGAGATTATAGTAGATGGTTGCCTCTCTGACTGGAGGCTTATGACAAATGGAGGTCCACAGGGTCCGTTGTTGTTTGTCATCTATATCAGTGATTTGGATGATAATGTGTCTAACTGGATCAGCAAACTTATGGACGGCACCAAGATTGGGGGTGTAATAGACAGTGAGGAAGACTATCACAGCTTGCAGTGGGAACTGGATCACTTGGAAAAATGGGCTGTAAAATGGCAAAAATGGCAGACGGAATATTGCAGACAAGTGCAATATGTTGCACTTTGGGAGGACTAACCAGGGTAGGTTTTACGCTGTGAATGGTACGGCACTGAGGAGTGCAGTAGAACAAAAGGATCTGGGAATTCATTGAAATTGGCAGCACAGGTCATAAAGAAAGCTTTTAGCACATTGGCTTTCATAAATCAATGTATTGAGTACAGGAGATGGGATATTATGTTGAAGTTATTTAAGACATTGGTGAGGCCTAACTTGGAGTATCGTGTGCAGTCATGGTCAGCTACCTACAGGAAAGATATAAATATGATTAAAGGAGTACAGAGAAAGTTTACAACAATGTTGCTGGGACTGAAGGACCTGAGCGATAAGGAAAGATTGAATACGTTAGGAGTTTATTCCTTGGAACTTAGAAGATTGAGGGGAGATTTGATAGAAGTATAAAAAATTGTGAGGGTAGATAGGGTAAATGCAAGTAGACTTTTTCCACTGAGGTTGGGCAGCACTTCAACTAGAGGTCACTTGTTAAAGGGTGAAAGCTAAAAGGTTTAAGGGGAACATGAATGGAAAATTTTTACTCAGCGGGTCATGAGAGTGTGGAACGAGCTGTCAATGCAACTGGTTCATGCGAGCTCAATTTCAATGTTTCAGAGAAGTGTGGGTAGGTATATGGATGGTAGAGGTATGGAGAGCTATGGTCCTGGTGGAGGCTGATGGGATAGGCAGTTTAAATGCTTCAACATGGACTAGATGGGCCAAAGGACCTGTTTCAGTGCTGTATTTTTCTATGATTCTATGGCTTTACTTGTCTTGGTGGTCAGCCATCTAATATCTGAAACCTCCACTCTGGGCGTGACCACCTCATCTATCAGGTTTCAGCCTCCCAGATGGTCCAGAGTACATCCAGCTCCAGCTCCACTTCCTTGACCTTGTCAGTCAGGAGCTGAAGTTGGAGGCACTTCCTACAGATGACCGTTCGATACCTTGCAATTCTGTATCTTTCAAGAGGAGCATTTCACTGCCTTAACT
Organism: Hemitrygon akajei; assembly: GCF_048418815.1. NCBI lineage: Eukaryota > Metazoa > Chordata > Chondrichthyes > Myliobatiformes > Dasyatidae > Hemitrygon > Hemitrygon akajei. The sequence continues at coordinate 47,736,331 of NC_133127.1, read as the reverse complement.
ACAATTCTGTCTATACTTGTTATACCTTTAGCTCTAACTTCTTAAGCTTAAGTTCTACAATCAACTAAATGACTCCTAAAGATTCAGCAGCTTTAACTACGTGCATTCTCAATGAAGCCCAACCATTCCAACCACAGCTGCTCCCGCATTGGCCACTCCACTTACTCTTCCCTTCTTTTTATTGGCTCAAATAAGACTCAGTCCCGATGAAACTTGCTGTTTTAAAATGGCACGCGCCCATAAAGACAGACCATAGGACAAAGGAGCAGAATTAGGCTATTCAGCCCATCGAGTCTGATCTGCTATTCCATTATCCCACTCAATCCCATTCTCCTGCCTTCTCCCCATAACCTTTGAAACAATGACTAATCAAGTACCTATCAACCTCTGCTTTAAATATACTCAATAACTTGGCCTCCACAGCCGTCTGTGGCAATGAACTCCACAGGTTCACCACTCCCAGGCTAAATAAATTCCTCCTCATCTCTGTTCCAAATGGACAGTCCTCAATTCTGAGGTTGTGCCCTCTGGTCCTAAACCCATCCACTATAAAAATCATGATCTCCACATCCACTCTATCTAGGTCTTTCAATATTTGATATGTTTCAATGAGATTCCCTCTCATTCTTCTAAACTCCAGTGAGTACAGGCCCAGGGCCATTAAATGCCTCTCATAAGTTAACCTTTTCATTCTTGGAATCATTCTCATGAAATTCCTCTGGACCCTCTCCTATGCAAGCACATTTCAAAGTTCAAAGTACATTTATCATCAAAGTATTATACAACCTTAGGATTAGTCTCCGTACAGGCAGTCACAAAACAAGAAACCTAGAAGAACCCATAAAAAAAACAACAAACACCCAATGAGGAGAGAGCGGGAGAGGGAGAGAGAGAGAGAGAGAGAGAGAGAGAGAGAGAGAGAGAGAGAGAGAGAGAGAGAGAGAGAGAGAGAGAGAGAGAGAGAGAGAGAGGAAGAGAGAGAGAGAGGGAGGGAGAGAGAGGTAAGCAAATGGCATTTAGAACAAAAGTGAGCTCGCAGACATGAAGTCTGGAGCAGGCCGCAGCCTCAGCATCAGAAGCGAAGAACAGAGTAAACATCACGGAGCAGTGAGCAGAACTGGAACTGGTCTGACTCTCGCCTCTGGTCCCGTCACACCGCCTTTTCAATCCATTTGGCCCAGCGCTTAAATCGTCCAAGCATCAGGTCATTCCTCGCACGAGGACCCGGGCCCTATCACATCAATGTGGTCTGGGCTTGGATCCCGCTGCCACATTTCGGCCTGTATTTGACCTTTCCAAATCAGCTTCAATCAGATAAGAGGCCTAAGACTGTTCATAATACTCCGTGCAGTCTGACCGATGTGTTATGAAGCCTCAGCATTACAATCTTGTTTTTATATTCTAGTGCTCTCAAATTGGATGCTAATCTTGCATTTGCCTTCCTTACCACTGACTCAACCTGCAAGCTAACCTTCAGGGAATCCTGCATAAGGACTCCCAAGTCCTATTGCACCTCTGATTTTTGAATTTCCTCTGTTTAGAAATAAGCCTTCTACCAAAGTACATGACCTTATACATGACCTCCTCTATATTCCATTTGCCTCTTCTTTACCCATTCTTCCAATTTGTCTGTCCTTCTGCAGACCCTCTGATGTCACTCTTTCACTTGTTACTTCAAATTTCTATACCGCTTATAAATTTGTATTCCTTTATCAGATCTCCCCTCTTTCTTCCACACCCCAGGCAATAAAGTATATTAGTCTATGTAGCAAATATTACTACTGAAACAGGGTTCATTGGGGTGAGTTATAAAGATAATGCCGTTGTAATGCAAATAAGCACCCTTAGATGGCTGGTCCAATATCAGCCTTCCTACCACCTCTGCATGCTCTCCCCATATCCTTTGACTCTCCTTAGAGTACAAGTATCGGTCCATCTCCACCTTGAACACATCGGATGACTCTACCTCTGGAATAGAGAATTCCAAACGTTCGCCGTACCCTGAGATAAAATTCCTGCTCACCTCCATCTTGGATGGCAACTACTTATTCTGAAACCATACCCGTTGGTTCTAAACACGACAATGAAGGGAAACATCTCTGTCAAAATCGTTTGTTTTGTGAACCGCAGACTTCAGTGACTATAGACCCGATCTATCAGGCCTTCTTCTTGTGTCACCTATTGATTCCACCAGTTTAGCTGCTGTTGATATCAAAATTATTTTTCAGTAGTTCCCTGTTTACTCCCTCTCTCCCTTCTTAAGCATGTTTTCCAACAGATTAATATCCATTTACTGCAGCACAAGGTAATATTGAGACCTTCTGTGAAGGGTGGCTGTGAATTTGATGTGCTGTGATTAAATTTTTGTCCAGCGGTGATACTACAGCAGAACTTTTAACTTCAATGCTGTGAAGATCTTAATCCTTGACAACTCACTCCAGGTTCAGCAGCCAATGAAAGCCACCAAGGTTTGGTACTGGAAGGTCCTCATGAATGTTGCGTGAATGGTCAACACTATTATACTAAAGATGCACCAATTACTGTGTGAGAAACTTACTCTTCGGATCTTTCAATTTCTCCCATTTCTCATTGAACTAGTGTTCTCTAGTTCTTGATTCCTCTACTCTGTGAAAAACATTTTGACTATCAATGCCCTTCTCAATTTTGTTAACAAGGTCATCTCTTAGTCTCCTATTTTCCAGTGATAGCAAAAAAATCCCAGTATATCAAATCTCTCCTTATAACTACGGCCCTTCATCTTGTACAACATCTGGGTGAACCTCTTCTGCACTCTAGTGTGGTGACCAGAATTGTCCACAATACTCTTAAGTGCAGACTAAGATGTTTTGTACAGTGGCAACATGAGTCTCAGAAGTTATTACTCAATGCCTCAGCCTATTAAGGCAAACATACCAAATAACTTCTTGACTATTCTATCTACCTGTGTGGCCACTGTACCCTAAGGTCTCTCTGCTCGGCAATGTTCCTAAGATCCCTGCCATTTACTCAATATGTCCTAAAAGAATGCAACCTCCCAAAGTGCATTACCTCACACTTGTCTGGAATAAATTCCATCTGCCACCACTCTTCTGGATATAGGACATTGAACAGTACGGCACAGTGCAGGTCTTCTGGTCTACAATGTTTAGAGCTACTCCAAGATCAACTAACCCTCTTCTCCCACATAACTCTCCATTTCTCTTTTACCCATGTGTCTAAGAGCCTCTTAAATGCATCTGCCCTAATATGTCTGCCTCTACCACCACCTCTGGCAGTAGCTTTAATGCACCTACCATTATTTGTGTAAAAAACGTACCTCTTACATCTCCCCCTTACTTTCCTCCAGTCGCCTTAAAATTATGCCCCCTTGCATTAGACATTGTTGCCTTGCTGCTTTCCAGCTGTTTTATGTCTCAGTCTCTTTGTACAACCTTCTTCACTTTCTACAATTCCATTGGTTTTTGCGTCATCAGTAGACTTATTAATCAGAACCATTATATTCTCTCCCAAATCATTTATATATGCTATGGACAGCAAAGGTCCCAGATACCAGTCAGAAAAATATCCGTGTACCACTACACTCTGCCTCCTATCACCAAACTAGTTTTGAATCCAGGTCACCAATATGCCTCGATCCCTTGTGCCTTAACCTGAACCAGCCCACTATTGTGGACCTGGTCAAAAATCTTATTAAAGTGCACTTTCATGGAACTATGTTCTTCTACTCCTAAGTCCTTCTGTTCTACAAAACTCCCAAAGGTCATATTGTTCACTGTGAAACTTCTACCTTCATTTGTCCTCTCAAAATGCAACATCTTGCACTATCCAAATTAAACTCCATTCACCACTTACCTAGATGATCAAGTTTGCTCTGTAAATCCTGACAGATCTACACTGTCAGTGACACCGCCTGCAGTATTTCAGTGTCTTCTGTAAACTTACTCACCCTGTCTTAAACATACTTATCAAAATCATCGATGTACGGTAGATAATAAATAGCAACGGGCCCAGGACTGACTCTGGGGGAACGCCACTATTCCTGGGCCATTAATCCTTAAAACAATGTTTCACCATCAGCCTCTGCTTCCAACTGTCAAGTCAATTCTGCATCCAATTAGCTGGATCCTAGTTCCCATGCGATCTAACTTTCCGTAGCAGTCCGCCATGCAGAACATTATCAAAGGCCTTACTGAAGTACATACAGACCACATCTACCACCCTGCTTTCATCATTCTTCTTGGTTACTTCTTCAAAAAAACTCAATCAAATTCACGAGACACGGTCTTCCATACATAAAGCCATGCTGACTATCTTTAATCAGCTCCGGGCTTTTCAAATAATTATATATTATAGTTTCAAGAGTCCATCCCTTTCTTATTCCTAAATTACCCATATAGCCCCTTTGGCCAATCTCTCCAGGATACCCTCCTTAAATACTGCCATAACGCTTACTTGATCAGTACTGTGATACCCCTCTCCATCTTTTGCTCACACTCAATCACAATATTCCAGAACGAGTCCTGCCTTTGCCTCAATAGTTCTGTATTTGCAGCAATAATGTAACTGTCCATGAATTAACAGTTATTGATGAATAACTGTTTCACACTTACAAAAGTACAGTACTTGCATTTATTGCTCTTCAAATTACCAGCGCTTTTTATAAAGCTAATGAAATGTTTTATGACGTGTAGTTCTGGTAATGTCAGAAATGTAGCACCAAATTGCCAATAGCAAAGTGCGTTAGATATAATGAAATAAAAGAAGAGGTAAATCTTTATTTTAATTTATGTCAGGTCATAAGTATTGGTCAACACCTCTGGGAGAACATCACTGATATTCTTTCAAACAATGCTATGGGATAATTAATATTTTTTAAATTTATCTGCAGAGGAAGGGTAATGCTAGTGTTTATTGTCCATTCCTGAGTGTTGTCCAGTTGGTGGAGAAACAGATTCTGAAACTGCTGCAGTCCTTCTGGAAGAGGTACTTCCTCAGTGAGACAAGGTCGGGTGTTCCAGAATTTAGATTCAATGACAATGAAGGGTTTTGTGCAGCTGGGAAGGAAACATGTAGGCAGGTCTATTCCTTTGACCTTGCTTCCCACCTCCTGGTTGTTGGTAGAGGCGGTGCGTTTTCAAAGTGCTGTTGGGTGTAGCAACTGCAGTGCATTTTATCTATGGCAAACACTAAAAACATTGTGTGCTCATAGAAAAAGAATGAATGTTTAGGGTGCTGGTTGGGGTAACAAACAAACAGGCTTCGCTCTGGATGCCGTCGTGCATTTTGAACATCACTCACACAGAGGCTCCTGAACTGTACATTTTAGTAAGTGGACAACACCAGTGAATCTGCAGATGCTGGAAATAAATAAAAAACACAAAATGCTGGCAGAACTCAGCAGGCCAGACAGCATCTATGGGAGGAGGTAATAACGACGTTTCGGGCTGAAACCCCTCATCACTCCTGATGAAGGGTTTCGGCCGGAAACGTCGTTATTACCTCCTCTCATAGATGCTGTCTGGCCTGCTGAGTTCTGCCAGCATTTTGTGTTTTTTATTTTAGTAAGTGGAAAGCCTTTGATATGACAGGAGGCTAAGTCACTCAACAGAGAATAGCCAGCCACTGGCCTGATCACACTGCCACTGTATCCACAGTAGAACTTATAACTCTGGGGATGGCAACTACATGATGTGCTATTATTTATGGAATGAGGTTTCAACACACAATCTCTTGACTCAGAGCCATAAGTGAGCCCACTGAGCCAAGCCTCTTACTTTATCACAACTTCCTCACACGTCTGTCATATAACTTCTCAGAGTCAACATCTAAGTCAAAGTAATTTTATTATCAGCATTCGTATATGGCACCATTGCAGGCACTTATAAGAACATGAAGACATAAAATAGAATTTCTGAAAAACTGTACATAAACAAAAACTGACCAATGTGCAAAAGAAAACAAATTGCAGAGATATATTTAAAAAAACCATCCTGAGATCATGAGTTGTGGAGTCCTTGAAAGTGAGTCCATAGGTTGTGGAATCAGTTCAGAGTTGAGGTGAGTGAAGTCATCCATGTTGGTTCAAAAGTCTGATGGTTATAAGATAATAACTGGTCCTGAAACCAGTACTGTGAGACCTAAGACCTCGCTATCCCCTGTCCCATGATGATAGTGAGATTAGAGCATGGGCTGGATGCTGGGCTCCTTGATGATGGACGCTGCAATGGCAGGCAGTGACTAGTGGGGTACCGCAAGGCTCAGTGCTGAGACCCCAGTTGTTTGCAATATACATTAATGATTTAGACGAGGGAATTAAATGCAGCATCTCCAAGTTTGCGGCTGACACGAAGCTAGGCGGCGGTGTTAGCTGTGAGGAGGATGCTAAGAGGATGCAGGGTGACTTGGATAGGTTAGATGAGTGGGTAAATTCATGGCAGATGCAATTTAATGTGGATAAATGTGAGGTTATCCACTTTGGTGGCAAGAACAAGAAAACAGATTATTATCTGAACGATGGCCGATTAGGAAAAGGGGAGGTGCAATGAGACCTGGGTGTCATTGTACACCAGTCATTGAAAGTGGGCATGCAGGTACAGCAGGCAGTGAAAAAGGCGAATGGTATGTTGACATTCATAGCAAGAGGATTCGAGTACAGGAGCAGGGAGGTTCTACTGCAGTTGTACAAGGCCTTGGTGAGACCACACCTAGAGTATTGTGTGCAGTTTTGGTCCCCTAATCTGAGGAAAGACATTCTTGCCACAGAGGGAGTACAAAGAAGGTTCACCAGATTGATTCCTGGGATGGCAGGACTTTCATATGAAGAAAGACTGGATCGACTAGGCTTATACTCACTGGAATTTAGAAGATTGAGGGGGGATCTTATTGAAATGTATAAAATTCTAAAGGGATTGGACAGGCTAAATGCAGGAAGATTGTTCCTGATGTTGGGGAAGTCCAGAACGATGGGTCACAGTTTAAGGATAAAGGGGAAGCCTTTTAGGACCGAGATGAGGAAAAACTTCTTCACACAGAGAGTGGTGAATCTGTGGAATTCTCTGCCACAGGAAACAGTTGAGGCCGGTTCATTGGCTATATTTAAGAGGAAGTTAGATATGGCCCTTGTGGCTAAAGGGATTAGGGGGTATGGAGAGAAAGCAGGTACAGGGTTCTGAGTTGGATGATCAGCCATGATCATACTGAATGGCGCTGCAGGCTCGAAGGGCCGAATGGCCCACTCCTGCACCTGTTTTCTATGTTTCTATGTTTCTTGTGGCAGTGTTCCTTGTAAGTGTACTCAATGGTGGCGATCCATTCAATGGTAGACAATCGCCCTGGTGCACTGTTTAAAACTAGAAACTAAATCATCAGAGCAATATTGTTGTCATTCATAACCTTGCAATTTCAATATACAGTCAAAGTTTCCCTTCTAAGACACATAGAATTTGCAGTTTGTTACTATTTGATGGTTATTAAGCAACTCAGGTTGGTGCGACCTTTCATTGATTCTATTATGGATTTATTGAGTATGCCTGCAAGAAAATGGATCTCAAGGTGTATATGGTGACATATGTATTTTGATAATAAATTTACTTTGAAATTTGAGGACTTGACCCTGCACTCTGGACCAAATCTGATTTGTGAAGTGAGGACTCTATCTGCCACACACATACAGAAAAGTACCCCCTACAACTAACTGTTGGCATTCTTTATCTCACTGGATCTACACAGAGCAGGAATGAACTTGAGTGCTGGTGGTGTTAAGTCCTGTGACAGGACTTCTTAGGTTTCTGCTAATTAAAACCAGGACAATTTTGCAATTTCAGCTATCATCAAGAATGTGTTTAGAAATGCCTGAGGAGGAGAAAGCAGCTGCAAAGTGCCAGTGGGCCAGCAAATCGATTAAGAAAGGGAAGTTAGTCCATTTAAGTCTTTAAAGTAATGAAGGCAGCTCCATATCCCATAACACCGAATACTGGCATCTCTTCCTTGGCAATGAGGACTATAAGCTCAAACAATGATGTTATATTTTAATCCTTCCCATCTGGCCTGTCAATAAATACCAGGCACCCATGGTTCTTGAACTGACTAACAGGACAGGTCAATCAACAAGCACTGGGTTCAGAATCAGAATCAGTATCAGGTTTATTATCACCGGCGTGGTAATGTGACGTGAAATTTGTTAACTGAGCAGCAGCAGTTCAAAGCAATACATAACAGAGAAGAAAAAATGCAATAAATAAGTAAATAAATTACAGTATTATGTATATTGAATAGATTAAAAATTGTGCAAAAACAGAAATAATATTTATTTAAAAAGTGAGTTAGTGTTCATGGGTTCACTGTCCATTCAGGAATCGGATGGCAGAGGGGAAGAAGCTGTTCCTGAATTGCTGAGTGTGTGCCTTCAGGCTTCTGTATCTCCTGCCTGATGATAACAGTGAGAAAAGGGCATGCCCTGGGTGCTGGAGGTCCTTAATAACGAATGCTGCCTTTCTGAGACACCACTCCTTGAAGATGTCCTAGATACTTTGCAGGCTAGTACCCAAGATGGAGCCAACTAAACTTACGACACTCTGCAGCTTCTTTCAGTCCTGTGCAGTAGCCCCTCCATACCAGACAGTGATGCAGCCTGTCAGAATGCTCTCCACTGTCCACCTATAGAAGTTTTGGAGTGTTTTTGTGTTTTTGTTGACACACCAATTCTCTTCAAACTCCTAATGAAATTACTTTCTTTATAGCTGCATTGATATGTTGGGACCAGGTTAGGCCCTCAGAGATTTTGACACCCAGGACGGCATCATGTACGGCACCTCCAAACAGATCTTCACAATGCACTAAATAAACACAGCCAATTGTTGATTGATAATTAAGTGAATATGGTTGATTGAGCTGAACTCAATTATTTAATACTTTTATTTCCACAGACTTGTAGCACAGTCCTGCTGTTCTGATTATTCCACTGTAGAGAGAGCTGCCAGAGCCAACATGATAATGTCAAAGTGCTAATGTATCTGCTGAGTGATACACTTCAACTTTTTCAATTTGATTTCCTAATAGGTACTATTTCCTAATAGGAAATCAAATTCCAGAAGAGCTTTTGTAGTTATTAAACTCCTTGGCAGGAGAAAAGACGAAGATCAGAAGTTGAACAACAGGATTTCTGCTGTTTTGTTTCCTTTAGTTACAGAAGACGAAACAAAGAATAGTGATTTTACAAAAATGTGCAGACTACACGAACATGAACTAAACATCACCAAGGCAAAGAAGGGCCTGGCAGACTGTTCCCTGATGGAAAGGTCAAAACATTAAACTAGCACATGTCACTTATGCTAAATCCAAATAACAGTATATTCATTGTTAAACTATAGCACCCCGGTTTGTTTTGTTCATTCTTCACACTGGATTATTCCCATTATAGACCCACAAAATGCAAATTAAATGCAAGTAGGAGTCTGGAGAAAAACTGTATAGCCTTTTGCTGAGAATGTCTTCTGATGTCCCACATGTGTAACATGTTTGTTTCAAATTCAGTCTAAAATAATGGTCTTACCTCAGAGAATGACACAGTGCAGGGAGAAACCATTTAGTTCATTATGCTATTGCTATCCAATTAATCTTATAGCCCTTTACTTTTGCTCTTATCAAGTAGATATCCAATTTCGTCTGCAAGTCATCACACAGTGTATTTCCAACACTGCTGCGGGAAGTACAGTCCAAATTGAGATCAACGCAGTGACACACCCAGAAGAGCAACTGCTTCATAGTTCCAGTGATCTGGTTTCAGTCCTGACCTCTGCTACTGCCTGTGTGGAGTTTGTACTTTCGCCCTCCAACTGCAGTAAGTGTCCTGTAGGTTCTCCAGTACTCTCCCACAACTCAAGGACATATGGGGTGGTGATTTAATTGGCCACTTTGAATTGCCCTTAGTGTGAAAATGAGTGGAGATCTGATGGGAATGTGCAGGGCAGTAACACTGTTAAGGATCTTCCCTTAATAGTGTACTGTGTCCTTGCATTTACCCTACCAAGTTCAATACCTTACATTTAAACTCCATCTGCCATTTCACTGCCCATATCTGCAACTGATCTATATCACACTGTATTCTTTGCCAGTCTTCTACACTATCCACAGCTCCACCATTCTTGGTATTATCTGCAAACTTACTAACCCATCCATCTACTTTTTCATCCAGGTCATTTATATACATCACAAACAGCAGAGGTCCCAGTACAGATCCCTGTGGAAAACTGCTAATTACAGACCTCCAGCTCAAATAAGTCCCTTCAGTCACTAACCTCTGCCTTTAAAACATTTAAAGCAGAGATGTGGAGAAACTTCTTTAGCCAGAGGGTGGTAAAATTGTGGAATTTATTACTACAGGCAGCTGTGGAGGCCAGGTCATTGGGTGTATTTGAGGCAGAGCTTGATAGGTACTTGATTGGACATGGCATCAAAGGTTACAGGGAGAAGGCCAGGGAGTGGGCTGAGGGAGGAGAAAAGGATTAGCCATGATTAAAGGGCAGAGCAAACTCAATGGGCCAAATGGCCTAATTCTACTCCTATGCCTTACGGTCTTATGGTATCATTGAATAAGATTTGTGCAGGATTAGGGTAAATGGGTGGTTGATGGTTAATATAGACTAGGTGAGCTGAAGGACCTGTTTCCATGTTGCATGTCTCTATGACTCAAATCCCATCAACAGAATAAAAAAAAATCTTTTTGTACATCCTACAGGCAAAGTACAATTTGCATTTATAGAGGACCTTACATAACTTCAAAATACTACTAAGCACTTTGCAGTGAAGTAAGTTATTTTAAAGTGTTGGATATGGTTATAATGTGGGGAAAAACAGTGGTCAAATTATGCACAGCAAATTCCAACAAATGAGATAAGAATGAATTAATTCTTTTTTTCAGCCCTTGACCAGGATACCAAGGGCAAACTCTCCTGCAGTTTTTTTTGAATTTGTGTTACGGGAAACTTGAGTTACTGACTAAGCACCGCCACCGAATCAAGACTGACACAATTTATCAACAAGACACAAGGAAGACAGCAGATTCTGAAAACCTAGATCAATACACAAAATGCTGGAGGAACTCAGTAGGTCAGGGAACATCTACGAAGGGTCCAGACCCTTCATCAGACTGGAAAGAAAGAGAAGAGATATCCAGCATGTGTGGCACGTGGCCAAGTGGTTAAGTAGTTGGACTAGCGATCTGAAGGTCGTGAGTTCGAGCCCCAGTTCGAGGCAGTGTGTTGTGTCCTTGAGCAAGGCACTTAACCACACATTGCACCCAGCTGAAAATGGGTACTGGCAAATTGCTGGGGGTTAACCTCACGATAGACTAGAGTCTAATCTGAGAGGGAGTCAGTCGCTTCATGCCACGGAAACCGCCATAAGCACTGGCCTGATGAGCCTATAAGGTTTAACAGACTTTAACTAGCTTTAACTAATCGGGGAAGGGGTGGAGCAAGAGCTAGCGAGTGATAGGTAGATCCAGGTGAGAGAGGAGGAATGTGGGAATGGTGTAAGAAGCTGAGAGGTGAAAGGTGTAAGTTAAGAAGAACTAAAGATCTCTTTAATCTGGAATCTGATTGGAAGGAAAGTAGACCACAGAATGAGTGGAGGGAGGTGAGGCAGGAAACCAGAGGGAAGAATGTGTGGGTGATGGGCTGATCAGGAGGGTGTGGTAAGTGAAGGAGAACAGGTGTTGAGGCTGTTGGGATAAGGGCAAACAAGGAGGGTTACCATAAGTTAGAAAAATCGATATTCATGCCATCAGATTTGAGACTACCAAGGAGAAAATGAGATTCTATTCCTTGAATCTGCATCTATCGTCGACTTGGCAATAGAGGAGGTTCTGGACAGACATCTCTTTGAGGGAAAGGGGCCCATTTTGAGTCAAACTTATAAATGCTTTTCTAAAAATAATACTCACTTAAGCAACTAGGAAACCTGTTCTTGATTTGTGAGCTAACAGCTAGTACAAGAACCTGGGCATGATATAGGAATATAATTATCATGGTAGAGGAGGGCATGGACTAACACGCCAGATTCCCATTCCAATATGTCGTGATGTAGCCAGTTAATATCTAAGGAAGCAGAGGCACTGTCATATGATGGGACGAGACCCCCGTGGAGTCCATGTGGTCTCCTCCCATCATATAAATGTAATTCCAAAGAAAGCATGACAGCGTCTCTTCCTCCTTAGGTGTTGACCGGCTGCATCATGGCCTGGTATGGCAACACCAATGCCTTTGAATGGAAAATCCCACAAAAGGTGGTGGATTCTGCCCAGTACGTCACAGCAAAAGCCTTCCCAAGCATTGAGCACATCCACATGAAACGCCTTTGCAGCATCCATCATCAAAGATCCTCTCCGCCCAGGCCATGGTCTTTTCTCGCTGCTGCCATCAGGTAGAAAGAGCAAGAACCTCAGCACTCACAACACCATGTCCAAGAACAATCACTAGCCCTCAACCATCAGGCTCATCAACAAAAGAGGATAACTACACTCATCTACTGAGATGTTCCCACAGCCATTGATCTCACTTTAAAGAATTTTATCTTATTTCATGTTCTTATTATTTATTGCTATTTATTTATATTTACATTTGCAGTTTGTTGTCTATTCTTTGTTCTACTTGACCTTTCATTGAACCTGTTATAATTACTATTCTATAGATTTTCTGAGTATGCTTGCAGTAAAAACAATCTCAGGGTTCTAAGTAGTGACATATATACATTCTGATAATAAAATTTACTTTGAACTTTGAACACTCAAGTTGGAAAATCATGGAAAATCAGCACCTCATATTCTGTCTGGGTAGCCTCCAACCTGATGGCATGAAAACTGATTTCTCTAACTTCCAGTATTTTCCCCCTTCTCTCGTCTCTTCTTTTTCATTCCCCATCTTGGTTCCCTCTCACTCCTTCTCTTCTCCTCGCCTGCCCATCTCCTACCTCTCCTCCTTCCCTTTCTGCTATGGTCCACTGTCTTCTCCATTCAGATCCCTTTTTCAGCCTATCACCTCCCCAGCTTTTCATATCATTTTCCTCCCCCCACCCACCTACCTTCCCCTCAACTGGTCACCTATCATCTGCCAGTTTGTACTTCTTCCTGTCTGCCCCACCACCTTTTAATTCTAATTTCTACCCCTTCCTTTGCAGTCCTGATGAAGCATCTCAGCCCAAATTGTCAACTATTTACTCCCCTCCATAGATGCTGCCTGAACTGATGAGATCCTCCAGCAGATATTTGTGTGTTGCTCATGTTGTAATGCAGAGTACGAGTTCACATTCCATGGCATAGGACTCAATTAAGTACATTTGGTAAACTGCACTCTACCAGAAGAAAGTAACCACAAGAGCTACTGACTGCCGTAAAACCAATTGTTCACTGATATCTAGCACAGGGATGAATCGCCACCCCCCTATACTTCTTGGGTGTCAATCTTGGCTTCGGAGGTCGTTAGTTAGTTGGTTTGGTTTAGTTTGTTTGTTTTTTACTATATACACCAGAGTGCAAAGACATTCCATGCCTGCATGAAGTTCTCAGAGTAAACAATATACATACTAATAATAAACTCAACAATAAATGCAATGATAAGCGCAAAACAATGGATTTGTTCTAGTGCAATCTGAGGTAGTTCAAAATAAAAATAGAGCACATGGTGAAACTTTTCTTGGAGATGTTAATTTGTCAGGTTCAATTCAGTGCAATGACAGAGGCTGTCCTGATGATCTCCATATTCAATGCATTGTCTGCTCTTTCTAATAGTTGTAAAATTCTGTTTGTAGAACAGAAAATTCCTTCTGCTGTTTAGGCCAATATTTCTCCCTCAGCCAACATCATTAATAGGCAAATTACATTATATCTAACTTTATCCAATTCATCAACTGTAACTTTGTTTGCCTCCCACCCCCCGACCTATGCCACCTAACTTTCTGAAATTTTACAATATTTCGATTTATTTTCCTCCGACATTCACAGTTGTTTGCTTTTTTTTCCTTCATCTGTAAACTCGCTGCTTGTAGGTCGGTGGGAACAGATTTCATCAGGACTTTCAAGGGTGAATTGTGTAGTCACTTAAGGAAAAAAGTATTCACCATGCTGTGGAGAAACAGCAGGAGAATAATACAAGGTGGATTTCTCCATGAGAAAATGATATGGACTAAATGGATTGAATCGCCTCTGTGTGTGCTAATACAATTCCATGATTACATGAGAGTTCTTTGAGATTTCCTGGGTCATGAAAGGTGCTATACCCCCCATTTTTTTCCTTTTTCTTAAAAAAAGGACTCCATTTCACACAGTGTAACATCCTTAAACCTCCTTCCCCACCCAGAATCCCCATCTCATTTGGGGAAATTCAGATAGCCAGGTTGTATTTCACAAAAATATCGAGAACATCTATATTTGTTTCCCTTTTTAAAACTTCATGTTCTCTTTAATTCAGTGCTAACTTTATTGCTGGATTCTGGGACCAAAAAAAAAAGATGTACCAGGTTATAAAGAAACTCAACAGGTCAGGAAACATCCGTGGAGAGAATTGAAAAGTCAACATTTCAGGTCAAGGCACTTCATCTAGACTGTAGATTGTTCCACCATTCACTGTGCACAAATCAAGTCAACATCATGTTTGTAAACAGGGACTTTGCTTTGAAGTTATTGCAGGCAGCAGGTTCAACATATGACAGGTAATATAATGGCAAACCGATAGAATCACAGCATTCACTTAACACTTTTGTTGCAATTTGAAATTGCATATTACTGTATTTGTCACACATACTACTTTTCAAAACCTTTGTGTTTGTGTTTTGGGTGAATGAAAATGAAGCAAATTATTTCTTGGAAATGGAATACTGTATGCTTAAGTCATTCTCCGTATGAAAGTCCTCTTAGTGGAGATGACTATTTAGTCAGGTAAAGATGATGCAGCCTCCACACAGGTCAGGTTAGCATTTCAATGGACATAACAGTTGGTGGAGGAATATTTAGCATTTATTTGACAGTCTTCTATTCATTACATTGGCTGACTCATCAAACCATTTAAAATAACTGACCAATGAATGTCCGTTAAGTTGCTCTCAACAGAGAGTTATGGCCTTTAATGTCAAATTGAATTGACTCCTGGTCTGCAGATACTGAAAAGAAAATGTTCAGTATAGAGAACACGTGCTATAAGGAGACATTGGTCAGATTATGATCGTCTTCCCTGCAGCAGCAGAGGCTAATGGGAGACATGATGGAAATGTATAAAATTATGAGTCATAGATAAAATAGACGGCAATTTTTTCTAGAATCAAAATATCAGAATGTGTAATACTAAAAGGTGTAATATTTAAGGGGGTAAGTTCAAAGATGGTGTGTAGGGTAAGGTTTTTTCTTACAGAGTAGTGGTTGCCTGAAATCCACTGCCAGGGGCAGTGGTGGAGACAGGTATGAAAATGATATTTAAGCAGTTCTGAGAAAGGCACGTGAATTGGCAGAAAATGGAGGGAGATGGTGTAAGGGATTCATTTAATCAGGTGTCATTAGCCTAATTAGTTTGACACAGCATCATGAGATGTAGGGCCTGTTCCTGTAGTGCACAGGTCTATGTTCTATGTTCTAAGGACTAAATACTGTAAATAACAATGTTGCAAAAAGGGATACATTCTTTCAAGCAAACAGTATGGTAAGTGGTTAAAAACACATAAAGTGGATCAAAACAGTAAAGTATTGGTGAGCTGATACACACCATAAGTTTTACTTGCCTTGGTTCCTGCACATTTCTGGCAACTTGACTCTTTTGCTGTTTTCCAGATTTACAATGCAGCCCTTGTTCTGGGCTATACCCTCCCTGGTCCCATAAAGGAAACGTGAATGTGCACTGCCTTTTTAACAAAACTATACAAATACAATTTGGATCTCCCAGATGTTTTATGGGTAATTGAGCAGATCCAAAGTGTGGTCAGTGCTGCAATACTAGAAACATGTCAACCAAATGCAAAGTGATGAACGGTTTTAATAATGTTAATTTGGGGATAAATGCCATTAGCCATATGAATGAGCAGGCATTTAAAGTCTCTCAACCAATTCCAGCTATGCAGTTCTTCCTCAGTATTACACCGGAAACTGTCCAGAATTTTCAGTGCGTTCTCTGCCATTGGACTTGAAACTAAGGCAAAAATCCCAACCGTCAGCCATGGCTGAGACTTTGCAATATTATCAACTTTCTCATTTCATCACTCTTGCCTTGCACTTTATCACATTCTCATCTCTTATCTTTCTTTCTCTCTGTTTGACTCTAGTCTGGCTTTTAACCTGTTCATTTTCACTATTCACCAGTGCCCATGCAAGGTCACAAACATTAACCCTGCCACTAATATACCAATCTTCTTCTTTCCTCTCTCTTTAGATGCTGCCTGACCTGGTGAATGTTTCCAGCATTTTTCTGCTTTTATCTTGGCATTTGCTGTAATTCTGTATTTTGCTTTGGAATAGAGCAGATTGAGAAATATAAGCGCCTTTGTACTGAATGAACAAACCATTCCCAAACACATAGCTTTAGTACAATTAGCTCGACTCAACAATCCCCATTGTTCACTAGAAAATTCAAAAATTGCCATCAATCGGCAAATCTTTCTTTGATGTTGCATTGTTGATTTAGTGACGTTAGTTGTTTCAAGTTTTCAAGTTTAAGTTTATTGTTATAGGCATATATAGCCAGAGTGTAAATGCTTTGAAAGTTCAACTTGTAAGCTGTTGGATTCCACTGAAATGCTATTCCACTTAACGGAGCAGGCTTCAAGAAAGCTGTGACTTCCCCACTGAAGTATATCATCCAACTTTAAACAGCCGTAATATTGGATCTTTGCAAAATAAAACATTAATAGTAAGCTGCTGTTCAGAACTGTAAAGAACATTGGTAGTCTTTGCTTATAGAATATGGATGTACATTCGTAAATACACTATACTGAGCCACAGCACAGAAATCAGATGCATACTTTGCTGTTCCATTGATTTTCCAAATGTGTGCATGTGTGAATGTGTTTATGTGTCTGTGTGTGTTCCATGTGGAACATTGTGCAAAATTTGGCACATGTCCAAAGGAGCTCTTGTCTTAGCCTGCACGGTGTCAGCTATCAATGGTCGGGTCCTTGGCAAAGGAAAACCATTCTTTCATTGCAGGAAATAAGCTTTAAGTGATGTGACCTTGGGCCGTGCACATTATTGGTGAAGTTGCATGCATTGTCATTTCCAAAAAGCTCAAGTGGGTCTTCTCCTTAACTCATTCCAGTCCTTGGTATGATGACTGTCTCTCATGTGTATTATATAGGGAAGTCTGAGACTTTGACTCAGCTGGTGCTCTATTCCATACTGTTGTGCCACCGGGAATCAAACACGATGGTGTTCCTCCAACGCTGATCATGTGGCAGGGAGATGCTATGAAAGGTATCCCACTGAGTTGCTGTAGTCGTTCATCAGTCGTAAACACTCCAGTACTACAGTGGCTGAATCTATGAGTCCAATAGCAGCAGTACCACTAGCTGTTTCAGCTTGGCATTGTAGCTGCTGTGACAAAGAGGCAAATGGTAAACGTTCAACCACAATCCAGGCTTGGGCCATGTAAGTGTGGAAAAGGGTTTTGGGTCAAGAGGGGAGGTTTGTGGCAGAGTAACCAGCACTGCCTATGTAACCGGGTGGCTCCAGTTCAATGGTAACCATCAGTAGAATTCTATTGCCATTGAAGGTCTTGAGCAGGTGCTTGGGATCTGCCATCCCAAAGATAGTCACTAGTTGTCACTTACGTTGTCTATCATTTAAGTTTGAATGCCATTAGCTGTACACCATCTCACTCCTGACCTCATGAACATCAATGAATATGTTTGGGCTGAAGACAATTCTGAAACCGAGGGATAAAATTTACCAGAACCCCAATGTTCTTCACCCTCCCCTGAGCCTATACACCGAGAGGACACTGTAAAGAAATCCCAGTACTCTGTGACATATTTGTCGTGGGACTTGAATTCATCACTTCCGAAAGGCGTGCTTATTTTTTAAAATTGTCCCCCCACCATTAAAAATAAGAGCTGTTCTTTTAAAGCAACGGTGAGACAAATTAACTCTGCTCCTGTTATTGAGAGATCTGACTTAACACTATTACAGTACTGAAATATAAAAATACAAAGCGAAAGCCAGTGTGTCCCCGGAGTCCAACAATAACAGCGGGAACGTGTAGAACGTTAGTGTAACAATTTAAACCAAGTTCTCAACGGAAAACGCTCAACATTTCAATTGTGAAGCTTCTTATTGAATCTGAACTGTCGACAAATATGATCACAGATGAGTTTAAGTTTATGAATTGCAGACAGCATTCCCCCCCCCCCCCCCCCCGTCTCTGCTGTTTTAAAACGCTGGATCTAATCCAACCTCCACATTGTATCCAGACCCATTCCTTTGATCTCTCTGTGTGTTTTATTTTCCTTCTTTCACTCTTCCCTTTACCCGGAAGTGAACCGTTGCAGCCTCAGCTGGAACACGTGGAAATATCTGCGTTTTTGGGCTCGGCACTTTTCCAAATGTAAGGAAGGGGAGAGAAGAAAGCGGCCGCCGAAAGATCAAAGACACGGGCGGCTCCACCTCCTGCGTTATAAGATCGGCCCCGTCATTAACCCTCTTCTCACGCAATGTGCTGGGATCCGTGTAATACCAACAAAAACAGCAGCGAAAAAAATGTCTCTTTGCACAAATATTATAACAGATAACCTTCGCCCCTCCCTCAAAAACTTCACTAAACTGTGAAATATCTCCCTATTTGTTTCCCATGTCTCCTCCCCTTTCTCCCTCCCCCCCCCCCCACCTCCATCCCATTTCACCCAAATTGTTTATCCAGATTTCGGCGAGATGAAAGTGGTCTCGGAGCAGAAGTTTCCCGCACCGAATTTAAAGATGTTTCCAAACACACTCTGTCAACGGTGGCCGTGCTTTCGCACTGATGGTCAAGACTTCTGATCAGTGCCACGTTCATCTGCGGTGCGTCGGTTAGATCAAAGCGTATACCCGCAATATTTAAACCCGGTCTATCCCGGTTCTGTATTGTACCACTTGGTCCTGCCTTATATCCCGTTTTGTTTTCATACCTGCGCAATATTTATGAGAGAGCGCTTAGTATTTACTGGCGACTTAAACATTTAATTGTCCTCCAGTTTTAGATTAAACCAGCACACAGTTGCGCCCCTTTGATATATTCTCTTTTAAGTTAGCACAACGTCCACCGTCGTTTTACTCTTGCCAGTGCTGATGCAGTGCGTTTCGCCTCTTTAACGCTGAGTAAATGTCTGTCGGTCAGATCAGAGAACCCGACTGCCTCCATCTCTCCTTCAGTCCCACTCACTGTCGGCGCAACAGGTCTTCTCCTCGTAGCGCTGCATTGGAGTTGAAACTTCCTGAGTTAATGATCTTGGCATAAATCATACCCGTCCTCCTCCCTTCTACCCCTGTTTTTAATAGCAGCAGCGTACACTGGAAACATGGCAACACTTTCAAATAGATCCTCGCCGGACACGCTGCAAGAGAACAGATTTGGCATTTCAGGTGTTTTTTTTAATCTAGTTTCCACTATACAATCAGCTATTTTGGATAAAATGATTTTATTCTTACTGTACGGATAAAAGCCACTCGGCCCTTCGCAGGGCTCCCCGCTCATTGGTAGACCTTGTCTCACATAACCTTTCTTTTAAATTCTTCTTCCAAATACACACGTAAATCCCATGGAGCTTATTATATAAACTTGTGAGGCATATTTTTGCAAGTATGAATGTCATGTGAAATAGTCATATAGCGAAAGCTTCCTGATTGACTGGTGGGGGAGGTTTGGACACTGGTTCAAGTGTACAAAAGCGCTTTTAAAAAGATAGCATTTCCCCGGCATTATTAAACGTGACATATCCGGAATGTCCTGTGAAGTTGACATCCCCATTCGTCGCAAATGTTCCTTTGTCTCAATCAGAACTTTACATTTTCAGACACGTATTTATTTACATGGAGTTAGATTTTCAAACACACACACACACACCCTTAAATAACAGACAGAGAAAGTGGCTGCACTATTGTGATCGACACTATTTTGATTTCCTTCGCTTTTATTCCCTGCCTGATTTTAACATAACATCGTTTTCCTGCGTAGTAACAGAAGGGAGGCCGCGCACCTTGTAACAAGCACAAAGCTGTCCAAAATCCATTAATATACCTGCAGCAATGCGAAGTCTTTTGATCTAATGTTTCAAGTTGACCTGACTGGAGGATGCTTTATTCTGTCCCTTGGTTTGTCCGTGTAAAGGCGCTTGAAAATATGAGTTATATTAGGCCGAAACCCACTGATTAAATATCAACAAAAAACCTTGTACTTTAGTGAATCAGTGGAAAAAATGTTTCCACCCCCTCCCCCAAAAAAATGCTTCCCCAAGTTACATTTTGATTTTGTTAAAATTGATTGTATTGAACACATAGGTTTAATTATCCAGACAAAAAAAAAACAGGTCTGGTAATGGGGTTCAAAATAGGACTGTTTATTTTGTGGTTTGATTAAAAAATTCTC
This sequence comes from Hemitrygon akajei, assembly GCF_048418815.1. Lineage (NCBI taxonomy): Eukaryota > Metazoa > Chordata > Chondrichthyes > Myliobatiformes > Dasyatidae > Hemitrygon > Hemitrygon akajei. Next base: position 47,715,743 of record NC_133127.1, on the reverse strand, counting down.
TGTGCTGGTAAATTTGCAAAATCTCTTAGGTCTCCGCCTGCAGAGTCTGCTCTGAATCTCATTAGAGTTCCGGGAGGACAATTGTAAATCTCTCCCGTCAATCAGAGCTGTCAATCAGGCCAGCGGCGCAGCTTTGATCTCCCCTCTCCCTCCTCCTCGCCTCGTTTTTTTTGCTGCAAGAATCTCCGACGTCTCCTAATACAACCAACCAACTAGTCTTCTGGGCTTGCTTTAACTAGCTTCACTCCCAAGACAGAGAGAGAGAGAAAGAGCAAGCAAAGATAGAGTTTGCATTTAACCAGAGAAGAGGAATCAGTACTTTATCTTCTTGTTGGAACTTGCGCTTTCACTATTTTTATTTCAGAGTTTAGATATATACATACAAAGACTGGCTTTATTTAATAAAAGTCAGATTTTTCTCTCTTCCAAGACTGTCTACACTACCCATAAATTAATATTGCTACATTATTAGATATAAACTTCCCCTCCACGGTATAAGGGAGGGATGCCGCAGTTAAACGGCGGTGGCGACCCAGAGTTGGGTGCGAACGACGAGATGATTTCGTTTAAAGACGAAGGAGAGCAAGAGGAGAAAATCCTGGCAGAGATCAGTGGCGGCGAAGAACGGGATCTCGCGGACCTCAAGTCATCGCTGGTCAATGAATCGGAGATCAACCCAGGCAGCGGAGACAGCGGCGGTAGCAACTCGCGGGAGCCCGAGGTAAAATGGGAAGCATGAAGCGAGAGCGCGGACACAACCTCCTTACGCTCCCTACACCCTCTGCCCTGTCCTCTCTCACTGAATACTTTCACCAATCGCTCAATAACCTCTACTTTTCTCTCTACACCCTTCCCCCCATAAAAAACCGTGCTACCGACTCTGTAGGTGGGCAGACGATTGCAGGTTAACGAGGATTCCTTTCGGGATAAAGTCCGCCGTCCGGGCACCGAGGAGGGTGAGGACCCCGTGTTTTATTTACATTCTGAATCAAGTGTGCGTTTTGATTACCGAAAGAGTACAATTCGCCTGCAATATCCCAGTCTCTTGCTGGGCCTCTTCATAATATTTGCAATAAACTTTTTAAACAGGGAAACGGCAGGATGGAACGATGGGTCCGGCCTTCTGTGGTTACCAGCCCAGCTACATTATGATCCCTAACCTTAGCAACGAGCCGTACGTGAACAACGGTTCCCTCTCCCCTCCGGGCGCCAGAACGGTGAGTCAAGCGGCTGTAGCCGCACTGTCGTGAACGGATAAACCTCCCGTCCTTCACTTATACGTGAGCTTGGAGCCGTATCGTTGCCCGCTACGGGTGGAGTACTGGACAGCTCACCTGTTCGCGTTGGGTCCCCTTAGGTTATTGATGGGACTGTTGCTTCACTCAAGTTGTACTTGTGTGTGTGTGTGTGTGTGTGTGTGTGTGTGTGTGTGTGTGTGTGTGTGTGTGTGTGTGTGTGTGTGTGTGTGTGTGTGTGTGTGTGTGTGTGTGTGTGTGTGTGTGTGTGTGTGTGTGTGTGTGATATTGCATTGTACAATCAATCTGTTAATTTTAATTCCTTCAACATAAAATCTGCACACGACCTTTCCTCTTCGACTTTCTGTTTTAAATTTCGGATGGTATGTATGGTAGATAGGAAATTGTTGTTGCGTCGCCTCGCTGCCTCCGCACACACAGAGCGACTTTAAACAAACACAAGCAGTTTTAGCCGCTAACTTTAAAGAGGCCGGGAGGAGGCACTTTTTCAGTGATTTAGTGCGAGAAATAAAAGACATTTTTAAGAAGATAGAACAAGGGGGCAGTTATTTGCAGTTCCACAATCCCTCGGGGGACTGGGAGGGTGGGGAACAGTCTTGACTTAGGAGGATGGTTCTGGTGTTTGTCAAGGAGACTCTGCATGCCGCTTGTCAGACTGCAGCGATTTTTTTCGGTGGCCAGTAGATCCCATTCTTTAAATAAAAAGTGGAGCTGAGATTGTGTGAAGGCAGTGAATTTAAAATTTCATGGTGGAATTAAGGAGATGCCTCCAGTAGCAGAAACCGGTAATGTCGGAATGCTTTATTAGTGCTGCAGAACTAGATGTGGTCACTTGAATCTACCATGGAAGTTGATTACCTGAAATGAAAATTTACCGAAACACCACAAGGTTTCCTCGTGAACCAATCCGTTACAAGGTTAAGCATCTAGAGGAAAGGCTGGTTAAAATCTTGGTTCAGATGCTACATGTCAAGCTTTGAAGAAGCACTGTATTTTGGACCATTATGTGTAGGTCTGTGGGTTTCACCGTTCTCTGTTCTGGGTGTGGGTACAGTAAGAAATTGAAGGCTTGACATGCTATAGTTTTAACCATTCCTAGACATTACTTCACACCTATTGACCAACTACCCACTTGCAAGCCTGATCGTTTCCTCGAGAAAGTCCAGTTAGGAAGGAATCACCTGCCTGTCCTAAAGTATATACCCTGCAAGTTGGTTGATGGTCTTCCATTAGGTTGCGGATAAAATTGTAGCAGAATGATTATTAGTTGACATGTTATCAAATGCCCGCAATAAATATATTTTAAACTACATGTTTGGGATAATTATATATAATCTCTTAGGTTTTTTTTTGCTTTTAGTCCCCGGAGCATTTTTGAAGAAGTCGGACAATCTGGTGATGTCTTTAGGGAATGTAAAAGTGATGACTGTAAATATAAACTGGTTACAAAGGAAAAGGAATTCAGGCTAATTTTCTTTTCAGAGTGATTCATATGTGGAATGTGTTTCTTCGTGGCATAGTTGAAGGAAATTGCGAGGAATTGTCAGGAAGCTACATGATATACGATGGGGACAGAATGGATAGATTTGCAGATTGAGTGAATTAAGCGGAGGCCTATTTTCAGTATAATTCTAGGCATAGATTGGTCGAGTTGAATGGCCTTTCCCTGTGCTGCGAACACTACATTTGTACAAGGTACTTGATTGTAAATTACATTGATTAGCGTGGACATGTCTGCTGTGGTGATGTCACACGGCACTTTAACAACAATACGTTGGCCTATTTCTGTCGCATCTGCACCAATTTACGGTGGAACTGCCAGATGTTTGAATAGTGCTTCAGGTGGACCCGAATTGACAGCAACAACCCCCGCAGACCGAAGTTGTAAAGTGTGGCTTTAGGCAAACGTAGTCCTGCGGCATCCTGTAGTCATCCTGCGCATGGGGGAGGGGGGAGGTACTGGAGTTTTGAGCTCCTTCGCAGTGTTTGAATCTGGTTTCTCTTTCCTCCAAGGCCTTTTAAACCCAATGTCAAGCCAAAAGTGGCCAGGTTTTGTTCACTAAGTTAAATGTTATCTTCACCGTAACTACAGAACATCCCTTTCACACTGTGCCTGATTCTTTTACTAATTAATCAGGTAGTCGGAGTAGGGGTTCCAGCCTACCTTTTTTTTCCAAGCAAAAATTTATTTTGGTGTGTGTTCTGCAGTTGTGAGAACATGTGTGCAACAGGATCAGGAGCGAAGCAGTTGTGGATATTACACACTTGTAATGTGAATAGTTCTGACAGAACTGGGTATAACACTCTGTTAACACGATAGAATTCACTCTGTGTTGGTGTTTACATGCTACTGTTCCTTTGAAGCTCGGCATATCTTAGACGGTTTCAAATTACAGCCTTGATGCACAGGGTGAATTGCACTGAGGTTGGAGGTACGAGGCGAAATAGGGCAAGAAGACCGAAAGGCTGTTCAGTTTTACTTCGGACATTTAGTTCTGCTTTGTAGCCGGCGCCGTTCAATACAAAACGCTGCTAAAATACTGTGGATGCTGTTAATCTGAAGTTTAAATGGAAAATACTGGAAGTGTTCAGCCAGACACGCAGCGAGGTGCATGTTAAACCTCCGTACGTTAAAATGTTTCTCATTGCTCAGAGCAGTGGCAACGCAGATTTGCCACTATAATACAAATTAGCTATAAATCTGAAATATTTCTGAAGGTAAACTGTTTTTAAGGTGACTGTTGCCTTTGCTCTTGGATTAGAATTTATGTGTGTCCTGTTCAGTGAAAATATGAGATCAGTGTTTGATTATTGAACTCAAGTAGAAAAATATATTACTATTGGAGAAAACAATTGGTAGCATTTGCTCTTTGTAATTGAAGTAGATGTACACCATTTTGGTTAATCAAGTGTAAAGCAAAGATTTCCATGATGCTTATAATACAGGATAAAGATTTCATGTTTTTGTGAACAGTCTTGTAAAAAGGAAATTGAAATGTACAATTCTGTGTAACAAATAAATCTGTGTGGGTGCTAAGGAGTGAGCAGCAGATTGACTCGAAAGTAAATGTTACTCATATTTTGTACGCCTGGAGACCTCACCATGTATCTACCCAATGTGGTCTGTGGTAGCACTAATGCTCCAAGGTAAAACATGTCACAACTTTGTTCAGTTTGTTCAGGGCAGGGATCTTGGAAACAAGGGAATGTACAGTGTTCCCAAGTGTTTTGTCTAATCTGTTTTACAATACTAAGCAGATCAAAAATCTGCAAATGGTTACTTTCACCAGAGGCTTCTGATTACCAAGCCCACATGTAAAGATGCCTTCTAACACGTACTGGGTCCAATTTTCCCACCATCCCCCTGCTAACTGATCTATGCTAGCAATTATCATTGAAGTTCTTGTTCTTTTCCTGTCCTTTCCCATCTCTAACCTCTTCTAATCCCAATACTCATATCTCCGCATTTTTCCAGTGCTGGCACCTTCTGCTTCTTCCTGTCTCCAGCTATCTAGGCCTCAAGATCTCTCCTGCTTCCTGTTACCTTTATACACTTTAGATCTACAGTAAGTCTTGTCAGTTACCTGTGCTGATGTCCCCTATAGTTTGCTGTCAGTTCTTGTCAGATTTTGTTACTGCAAAGTGCCTAAGAATAACTAACAATGTTAAAAGTGATATCTAAAAATGCAAGTTGTTGATCATTGCCACTGGCTTGCCATTTTAAGGTTAGAATAAATCTTCTGCCACTTAGACCCCTTCTGTATTAATCACAGTTGTATGATGCTTATTTGATTATCTAATTTATTCCTTTTGCATCAAACAAAGGAACTGTTTAATTTCTTTGGTAACTGATATTGCAATTATGGGGTTAGATTTGTTTTGCTGTAAATCCTATTATTAGCTGTCTAAACCTTCACTCCTTGACAGATTGTAGGTGTCAAAAGGGATGGTAATTTAAAGTAGGGTTTAGGTATTTGGCTTATTATCAGTGTAAGTGTGTGAATAATGCAGCCTGCTTCAGGTAATAGCAAGAAGGCAACATACTTGGTTTTGCTAGACACATGAGTCCTACCTCTATTGTTAGATGTTGAAACTAAATTTTGGCACTGTATTGATTGTTGTTTTGGTAAGCTATCATTTCTTAATTTCTCAGAAAATGTTTTGCATTATTGGTCGAGACTTAATGTACAGACCACCAGGACAGAATAAATGATACACATTTTACCTTCCTTAGTTTATGGCAGATATATCACCTATGTCATGTAATGGGTGTGAGGACTGGATACAGGTGCCCTGGATAAAGAGGGTGTTGTTTACCCAGGGTCCCTGCTGTGGTTCAATATTCAGTGACGTGCCATCATTGAAAAGTGAACTTGACAATGACACATGATGCTTGGTGAAAAATACCTGCTGTGCTCAAATATTAAAATAGAAAATTATCAGCTTTGGCAGTTAACAAACAACGTGCCTGGTCTGAAATGACAGTCACTTCTCAAAAGTCCGACGGAAGAAATTCTTTTGGAGAAGAGCCTGACTAAACATAACTGGAAAGATCATAACATTTTTGATGATCTGATTTTCCAAAGACTAGAAATGGCGTATTTTGACTTAGTTTTCAGGAGACAAATAGATGAAAGGTTAACAAGGTCAGGTAGAAATAGGGAGTTCAAGTTATGATTCTGTTGAGTGGTAGAAAAGGTTCAAGGTATCGAGTTGCCACACTTGTTCATAGTTCATACATCTGCAAGTATGTAGCCAATGGAAAATGTCGTACTGTATCACTCAAGGGTACCTCTCCATTATGTTTTGCCTTCTGTTATCCCACACCTCTGTACTTCAGGTCTCACAGTAGATTGGGGGGTGAGTCCCTTTCCTTCCTATTTCACATCACAGTTGCACAGAAAAGTCACTTTTACGGGTTTCACTTTATATAACAGCAGATAAGTGATATAAATCTGCTTTTGAGTTAATTATAATAAATTCAGAGAACTGATCAAAAACCGAGATGACGCTTCATCTTATGTTGAGGGAGCAATGTGCTGTTTCAGAGATATCTTTAGAAAAATACATTACAGAAAGGCCCACCTGCCCTCTCAAGTAACTGTAAAAATTCCCCCCAAAACATCCCCAGGCATGGTGATATTTTGAAGGCAAGTGAAGACTCCTGGCAAATATTTATCACACATTTCCAAGCAGTTGTCATTACATTACCTTTTGTGGGAGTTTACACTGTACAAATCACTTCTTGTTTCCCATATTACAATTTCAAAGCACTTTGTTGATTGTGAAGTGCTTTCAGAGGTCCTGAAAATGGCACAGAGGGTGCTATATTAATGCAATCTCTCTTGCTTGGTCTTTCAAAGCAACTTGAAGCAGATAACAGCACCTTCTGTAAATGTAAGTCAGTGAACTAACGAAAAGGTCTATTGCTAAGAAGAATATTTATGGTTTAAAATTCAGTGAAAAGATACAGCAGGTTATTCTACTTTTTATTTAATTTGGAAATGCAGTTTTTATAGGAATCCAGAATGCTTTTGGGATACTATTAAAACCAAATAGGGTACAATGCTAACAGTTGTGGTTTACTTATGTTGTTCAGACGCTGTGGAACCAGTTGGTGTAAAGTATAGCTGTTGACAATTCTGGATTAAGTATCCTCAAACAAAATTGATGTACCCTGTGCTTTATTTTGCAAAATGTATTTACAAAATAGTTCAAAACTCACCCTGTGGGTTAGCAGTGTACAAATATCCCAATCTGTTTAGTATCACTTTTCTTTGGAGTTATTAATCCTTTTATTATCCAGCAAGCTAGTACCTCTGATAAGAGAGGGGCAAAATCATTTTGATTTGGGCACTTTAAATATTCATAAGTCACATATCACATCAGATGATTTCTAGGCTTCTGTATTTAATCCCTTATGATCAAGCGCCATCATTCCATAAGGTATTCAATGCATTTTTGTGTGGTAAGGTTGTAAATTATGCTGGCTGCCCTTGGCTGTAGCCCATGTAGCCAGTGCTATTTTCTACATTATCTTTAAATGATAAATTTTGTTGTGTTACCTTTCAACCGTGAAGGCAGTGCATTTATTTTGTGTTCAGTTTTTTTTTGTGCTGATTGGCAATGCATTATTGTCCAAAATGAGTTCAGCAATATATTATAGTCACCTAAAAATGTAACGATCATACATACACATCTTTCTCCTTGTTAGAGAATATTACTGTAACAAACAAATACAATACCAAACCATAGTGCTGGAAAGAACTTGACATAAGATAGTCAACTTCTCATGTTGATGTGCCCTGTGTGGAGTGCTGGATGAATTGGCCCTGACCTGACACCCCCATTGGTGTGACCTTGCTTCCCACTGTTAGAATTAACAACAGACAGAGCTTCAAAGGCTTGCTTAATGATGGACCAAAGCTTCAAAGAAGAAAATATTGCAGAGTAACCATTAATGAAGAGGGATCCCGTAGAATTATAATGAAAAGCATTAACTCTCTTGTTTTACTGTACGACATTCTTGGTCCCACTGAGAACTGAGTATTCCCTGGATCATTGCAACCGACAAGTAAATATTAAATAAAAGTATCTACTGTTGAAATCTTTTTAATCTTATTGATGAGCAACAAAATTTATTCTGATTGTTGTGTGTGTAACATACCCAAGTATAAATGATGTGAAGTTCCATTTATAATTTCATAGCAGTTTTGAGACATTCTGTGCAGCAAAGGTTTATTAACAAGGAATATATTTGTGCTGTTAGCTCCATTTCATTTAACATGAAACCAGTGTAGGACTCCACATGGATTGGAATGTATTTTAAATGTTGCATATTATAAACTATGGGAATGTGAATCAAGAGGTTACGCCAGCTTTTAAAATGTTTATATTTTGAAACATACTGCCTGTTAAACTGTTCATTATCTATGTTCGGTGTTGACTTATTCTGGCCCACTTTAACTCCTCAGTCACTGATAGCCTCACACATGCTTTTGCTATTCATTTGCTTGACTGACTGAACAACCTGCCTTGCTCCACCCTCCCGGAATTCGAGGTCTTTATTAATTTGTCTGCATTTGTTTTAGTCTCTCACCTATCATTCCTGCACATGCTGAGGTTTCAAGTGATGCCTCCGTTTTAAAATTTGAATTCTTGCTTTTAGATGCCTCCAGAATGTCACTCCTAAACTCTGTTATCTTCTCCAGCTCTGCATGTCTCTGAGAGCCTCATTTGTCCTTTTTTATCATGAATGTTACTTCTTTACCATTGGTCGCTGTGTCTTTAGCTGACAAACCTCACATCTCCAGAATCCCTCCTCAAGTCACTCTGCCTGTTTCTCTTGCTTTAAGATACTCCTTAAAGCTTACCTCTTCAACCAGGCTCTTGGTAATATTTTATTTTCTTAAGTGAGTGGATTAGTATCAAATTTTATTTGGGGCTGTTTCTATGAAGTACCTTGCAACAAAGAATCATGGACAATTCCTGACACAGAAGGAGACAATTTGGCGTCAATAGAAAATGACGCCTGAGATATTGTAATGAGAGACACAGAGATGGCAGAAGAACTGAATGCATATTTTGCATCAGTCTTCACAGTGGAAGATATCTGCAGTATACTGGACATTCAAGAGTGTCAGGGAAGTGAAAATTACAACTGAGAAGGTGCTCAGGAAGCTTAATGGTCTGAGGGAGGATAAATCTACTGGAGCTGATGGAATGCACCCTCCAGTTCTGAAGGAAGCAGCTAGAGAGATCGCGGAGGCATTTGCAATGATCTTTCAAGTATCGATAGATTCTGGCATTGTACCGGATGACTGGAAAATTGCAAATGTTACTCTGCTATTTAAGAAGGGTGTGAGGCAGCAGAAAGGAAACTATAGGCCTGTTAGTGTGACATCAGTGGTTGGGAAGTTGTTGGAATCAGTTTTTAGGGATGAGATTACAGAATACCTGGAGGCACATGGCAAGATAGGGCAAAGCCAGAATGGTATCCTGAAAGAAAGATCCTGTCTGACTATCCTACTGCAATTTTTTTGAGGAAATTACAAGCAGGGTAGACAAAGGAGATGCAGTAGATGTAGTGTACTTGGATTTTCAGAAGGCCTTTGACAAGGTACAACACATGAAGCTGCTGAGCAAGCTAAGAGCCCATGGAATTACAAGGGAGTTACTAGTGTGGGTGGAGCATTGGCTGATTGGCAGAAAACAGAGAGTGGGAATAAAGTGATCCTATTCTGGCTGGCTGCTGTAAGCAGTGAAGTTCCACAGGTTTCAGTTTTGGAACCATTGCTTTTTACAATGTATGTCAATGCTTTTTACAATGTATGTCAATGATTTGGATTATGGGATTAATGGATTTATGGCTAACTTTGCCAATGATACAAGGATAGGTGGAGGAGCAGGTAGTGTTGAGGAAACAGAGAGTCTGCAGAGAGACTTACATAGTTTAGGGGACTGGGCAAAGAAGTGGCAAATGAAATACAATGTTGGTCATGCACTTTGGTGGAAGAAATAAACGGGCAGACTATTATTTAGATGGGGAGAGAATTCAAAATGCAGATATGCAAAGGGACTTGGGAGTTCTTGAGCAGGATATCTTAAAAGTTAACCTCCAGGTTGAGTCGGTGGTGAAGAAGGTGAATGCAATGTTGGAATTCATCTCTAGAGGTATAGAATATTAAGAGCAGGGATGTGATGTTAAGGCTCTATAAGGCACTCTTGAGTTCACACTTGGAGTATTGTCTGCAGTTTTGGGCACCTTATTTTAGAAGGAATATACTGACATTGGAGAAGGTTCAGAGAAGATTCACAAGAATGATTGCAGGAATGAAAGGGTTACGTATGAGGAACATCTGGCAGCTCTTGGGCTGTATTCCCTGGAGTTCAGGAGAATGAGGGGGGAATCTCATAGAAACGTTCTGAATGTTAAAAGGCCTGAACAGATTCAATATGGCAAAGCTGTTTCGCATGGTAGTGGAGTCTTGGACAAGAGGGCTCGACTTCAGGATTGAAGGACATCCATTTGAAAAGAGGTGTGGAGAAATTACTTTAGTCAGAGGGTGGTAAATCTGTGGATTCTGTTGCCAGAATTGGCTGTGGGGACCAAGTCATTGGGTGCATTTAAGGCATAGATAGATCGGTTCTTGATTAACCAGGGCATCAAATGGTATGGAGAAAAAGCAGGAGAGTGGAGATGACTGGAAGAATTGGATCAGCCCATGATTGAATGGTGGAGCAGACTCAATGGGCCAAATGGCCTAATTCTGCTCCGATATCTTATGGTCTTATGGCCCATCATTTCCATGTCTGGCTGAAAAAAGTTGCCCAGCTTAATCCCACCTCTCTGTACCAGGTCAGTTCTCCTGTTGGCTGTGGCATTGTGAACATGCATCCACATACTTCTTTAAATGTGACTCGGGTTTCTGATCTATTCGTTTAGTAAGTTCCGTCACAACTGGCATGAAAATTGGACCTCTAAAGTTGTAGGGCACTGGCCTGATTTTTCAGCTTCTGCAACTGACACCGGTTGCCTAGAGTTTGACCTTAGTTGCCAACACAAATAGCTGAAGTTGTTTTCAGGTTCTGTTGCATTATTATAAGTGAAGAGGCACATTGGCGATTGGTAGGATGAGGTAGTCAGGGTCAAAGGTTGTAGAGAAATAAGTGGACTCCATTCTGGGGTCGAGGTAGCTCCAAGCTTGTGATGGAAATCAGTTGTCACTTCACTAAGTCATTGATAGTCGTGGCCAGACTGTTGCCAAGGATTTACTCTGGAGGATGATTTGTTAAACAATGGGGTTTGCACTGGATACGTTGAAGGACAGGGATTTCCTTCACATCATTTCAGATAACTGTAAATGCCAATATAAGAAAGATGGGAAATTCCATCCAGTTGTTCTATATCCTTGACCTTTCTGTAGATTTTCCTCTACAACTCTCCACTGAAAATTACAGTTGAATCTGCTTCCATCATCAAATTCCAGATTTAGAATCTGGCTGAATATTGGCTAAATGTATACGTGACATTACCTTATTCCTGTTGAACTGCCAGGTCAGTGACGTGCAATTCATTTTGCTTTTACCTGTGCAGATTATTCAGTCATAGTTCAACATAATCTCAGGCCTGGAGTCTACTTGAGTTTGTCTTTGCAGTAAGCACAATCCGAACAACTGCATCTTGTATTTGAGTACACCTTTGTTGTATTAAGTATTCCAAATAAGGGGGAAAAAATATATGCAGGGTTTTAGGATAGGTGACTGAAAGTTGTGCTGAATGAATATTGTACTTGTTTTGCATTAATTCTCCAAGCTGGTCTGAGCCAGTGAGGAGAATGAGTGGACTATTTGTATTGTACCTCAGCTCATCCCTAGCTTTGCTCTTCATGCAAACCTGTCATGTTTCTGATTTGATCCCAGCCTTTCCAACAGAAGAAACTCCTCATTTGTTCCCACTTTTCTCATCTGAAACTTTGTCAGTGGCTGGTAGAATCTGATCCCAGTGCCCTCTACCCACCCAATCCAGAACATGTTCTCTTGTTTAAATAAAATGTGTCATTTTTCTTTTAATCTGGAAACCATATGCCCTTCATTATTCTACACCTTCTCGCAATGACTTTGATGGTCCACATACTTTAACCCTTATATGCTGTTCATATTCTATACCTTCAATTTTGACCCAGCCCAAGAATCCCCTCATAACAAGTGTCTATACCAAATTTTGAACAACAGATCTATTTAGAATGTATAAATAGCCTATCTGACATTAATAAATGGGTGATTAATCCTTAATTAATGTTTCAGAGATGTAAAATTCATTTCAATAGATACGAGGCAAATTTGACCCGGAACAGCCTCAATGTACATTAATCCTTAATTAATGTTTCAGAGATTTAATATCCATTTCAATAGATACAAGTCAAATTTGACCCGGAAAAGCTTCAATGTATAAAAATTTGTAGCACCTGTACAAAAAGTTTAACATTTTAAAATATTTTCATTTTTTGCATATTTTGGGTCACTTTAGGAAAAGTCATCAGATTTTAGCTAAACAAATGGCATTTAGGGTGTTTTTACAGCTGTTAAATGTCAAAACAAGTCAAATTTGACCCGAACTGTATGTAAGGGTTAAGCAGCAAGCAATATTGGTGCTGGGTTCTGCAGGCATTCTTTCCCCAGGGTGTATGTAGTAAGAATTTGGTGGCAGAATGAGCATGTTTCCTATTTTATTTCTCAATTCCAGTTACTCATTGGAAAACTGGAATACAAATTAAACTTTATTCATCTTAAAACTAAAGGGATACTTACTCAGATTCTGAGCTTCTTTTTGCCATTGATCCATATATGGGTATCAGGTATGAATATCTGCATAGCTGTAATTTTAAAAACCATAGTAATTGCACCTTTCACAGGTAAATAACATTGTCACTGTTGTAACGTAGAGGAATGAAACATCCAAATAGTACATACATTGTCCAAAGAACAACATGTCTATTTTATTTTATGAGGTTTGTCGAGAAATAAAGACTGCTGAATGGACCTCTTACACAAAAAATAGACTCTTGGTCTCATAATCTATCTTGTTATGATCTTGCACTTTATAATTTACCTACACTACAGTTTCTCTGTAGCTATTACACTTTATTCTGCATTGTTACAGTTTTACCTAGTTCTAGCTCAATGCACTGTGTAATGGCTTGATCTGTATAAGCAGTACTCAAGACATGTTTTTCACTGAATCTTGGTACATGTGAGAATAATAATCAGTACCAATACCTATACCAAAAGAATATTCACGCATTACTTCAATAGCGTTAATGGTTACTTTGGTTTAACAACTCATCTGATAGAGAAAAGCACAGCATGGTCAGGATTATGTGCTCAGAGCTGGGTCTTGTAGGATGTCTGTGTGTCAGAAGAACCATCAGTGTTATTTGTGAGCAGAAATGCATATCTTTCTGGTGAGACCAGGTGTAACAGGTAGAATAAGGGCTCATCAACTCTTCTAGGAATAGTTCCAGAGAGAACCTTTATTTAAAATGCTTTGAGTTAATCTGTTTGATCAGTTATAGGTGCACCCAAAGCGGGCAAGACAAGACCTAGAATTACAGAGTCAGAAAGCACAGAATGGGCTCTTTAGCTCTCCCTATCCATGCTCACCTTTTTTGCCCACCTACACTAATCCCTTTTGTTCACATTAAGGACCTATTCTAAGCCTTGTCTATGGTCTCTTAAGAAAAAGTGACTCTGCCTGTCTCTACCACCCAATCTAGAAGTGAATTGTAGATATCAACCAGTCTGTGTAAAGACACCCCCTGTGTGGCAGCAATATTTGCTTACATGGACCTCTTATTCTCATGCATGTGTTTATCCTCTCTCTCTCACTACTATATGGTTGGGCTTCATGTTATTTTTCTTTTGTTGTGCCAAAATCAACAAGAATTGGGAGGCACAGCAGAATTGAATGCAACTTCCTTTGACATTTTTAAAACAGTTGTCTTTTTCAAAAACAATCGAGAGTAAAACCACAAAAATATCTTTGCAGTGAAAGCGAGTCCCATGTTGGTTGGATTGAGGTAGTATGATCAGTGATAAATTGTTTTGAGGTTAAGATCCCAGTGAAACTACATAGAACATCACACTACTGCTAATGAGATGATTCATTTTATACAAATAAATCCAGTAAAGAAATTAGGAGAAACATCTTTACCCAAAGATTGCCGAACTTGGTATCATAATGTAAATAGAAATATATTCAATCTTGAGTTAAATATATATCTGAAGGTGTAAGGAATGGGATGCTATGTTGACAGAAAAGGTGAAGGAAGAGCAGGCTATGTCTCTGGGACTAAAGTGTCTTATTCTATGCGTAATATTGTAGGAAATATACTCTCCTAATGACAGGCCTCTCTTGCTATATAAGGCACAAAACAAGGAACGGTCAATTGGCTTGTCAGTTATGTGGTTCTCACTGATTCTTTTTTAATTATAGTACCGGAACGTTAGAGCTGTCTTTCATGGCAAGCTGAATATCTTTGAACTTCTAGTATACTTGTTTGGAGACGTTCCTCCCATTTTAGGAGGATCTATTTAAATGGAACACCCTTAAATGGGATGTTCCATCTATTCCAATTGTGAATGAGCTATGTCAATAGACTCTTTGTGGTGTGGAATGGAGTATATGGTGCACAGTGAGAGTCACTGTAAGTGGTCTCAGTATTACAGAAATGCCATCGCTTTTACTAAACATGCATACACAATAGCAGTTGCACAGAGTACTCTAGTTGCAAAGTTGATTTCTGTTCACCCTCAAGTGAAGTAAACTTGAGAAGTGGAGTACATTGTGAGCTGGTCCTCTGTGTTAGAGATTTCATATGAAGGAGCAACGACAGTGATGAGAGTGGCCAAACAGTCAGCTTTCGGCATGTAAAAAATGGTCAATACCTGATCTGAAACCTATCTCCAGGTAAATCAACAGCAATACAGATCAGGTGGATCATGCCACAGGTGGCCAATCCGCTTGTCATCTCTTTTGTTAGCTACCCCGCTAAAGACGTAAGCTCTATGCGAGATTATCAGTGCCAGAAGAAGACCTGGTTGTAATGCATCCCACATCCCGAGACCTGTTGCATTTGTCAGTTAGGTCATGTCTGTCCCACCAGCCGCTTCCTTCCCAGTCAGGGAGGAGGCATTGTCAAGAAGAAGGACAAAGCAGGAAATGAAAGGTGAATAAAAATTTAGTCACGAAAGAAAGTCATACAGCTCATAAACACAAATTATTCTGCAGATGCTAAAAATCCGGAGCAACAACACAAAATGCTGGAGGTACTCAGCAGGTGAGGCAGCATCTAAGAAAGGAATGAATAAATGACGTTTTGACCTGAGACCCTTCATCAGGACTCAAATCCTGATGGAAGTCATATAATTCTATTATATGAATTATATATGAAAGTGATACAACACTATTTCCCAATATAATTATGACAGATTCTGCTGCTTTTAGTGACAGATGTATTGATCAGAAATATAATTTCTCTGGAAGCAAATGAAGGCAAGCAGAGGGACATGAGCAGTGACAGTCTGTGTTCAATTGTACCAGCAACTGTGTCAGTCACTAACCTCACGATCTTGAGAAACTGTTAAAGCCAAAAACAAGAAAAAAAACTAAAACTGTGGTTAGTTGTGCAGGCTCGGTTTAATCTTATGGCTGCGTTGAGCCCTCAGGGTGGTGGGAAGGCTTTGTACGCCAACGTGCCGTAAAACTGGTTCACGTCTTACACAGGAAGGTGTGGGAGAGCTGGTGAGGGTTCCATCCTTTGCTTTGTTGTCTCATTTGCTGTCACTTTCGATAAAATTGCCTGTGTGTTGTAAGTGGGGCAGACCATTCAGTGTAGGAAAAGCGGCAAGGTATACATGGGAATTGTAAAAGAAGTTGGAGAAAGTTACGATTAGTCCTAACTCTTCATCCAGAATGCTTGGTGAAATGGGTAGACCTGATTTACTTCACTGGTCCTGATGCTTGTTTAACTCCCCATTCAGTTAAATCGTTCACTAATGCCGTGCCTAATGAGACTAAAATCAAAGACTTAATTTCAAGTGCAACCTGTCACTGAAACGGTCCTTGTGTAGTTACAACACAACTCATATGTTCATGGTGACCGTTGAACCAGCAGGACGCTGTTGAGTGACCGTCGGAAAGAAAACCAATTATCTTCTTCAGGTGATCTCTTTAAAAAGCAGCTCTCTTGAAGTTGCTGCCAAAGATCACGTGAAAATACTGCTGCCATCAGCAGCTGTTGTTTACTGCTCTTACATTCAGCTTCTCCGGGAGTGTGTGGTGTAATCTGTCTGTCTAGCTCTATACAAGTTAACCCACAGTACCTGAGCGGATATCTTATCTGATGAGTTGGCGAGGAGGAGGAGTAGCTCAGTTATCAGGAGCTCTGAGAATCATGCTAACCACATTAACACCTGGTTGTGCTGTTCATGCATGTCTGATTATGTGCAAGAGGTGCTTTGCTTTTGTGTGTGTGTGTGTGTGTGTGTGTGTGTGTGTGTGTGTGTGTGTGTGTGTGTGTGTGTGTGTGTGTGTGTGTGTGTGTGTGTGTGTGTGTGTGTGTGTGTGTGTCTGCGTGTGCATAGTTCATTGTGAGTGTGTACATGGAGCTTAGAAAAATAAAGGGCTATGGGTAACCCGAGGTAATTTCTGAGGTAGGGACTTATTCGGCACAGCTCTGTGGGCCAAAGGGCCTGTATTGTGCTGTAGGTTTTCTTTTTTCCAGACTGTGCGTATGTGTACATAGTCTATTTGTGTGTACATAGTTCATGTGTGAGTGTGTTCAGATGTGAAGTGTGTAGTCCGTGTGTGTGTTTGTGTGTCTGTAGTTTCTGCAACCTCTCTGAGCAATATTGGTGAACATGATTTTTTAAAAGATTTTAGTGTATAGTTCAGAGAGATACATCACTGTAGCAGACTGTTCTGGCCCAATGAGCGTGCGCAGTCCAATTATGTCCATGTGACCAATTAACCTATTAACATGCACGTCATTGGAAAGTGGGAGGAAACTGGAGCACCAGGAGGAAACACACAGGTTCATGGGGAGAACAAAAAAAACTTCTTACAAACAGAGCTGAACCCAGGTCGCAGGCGCTGCAGTGGCATTACGTTAATTATGCTGGCCAGATAATAAAATATATAGAACTATGCACTAAATTCCTATTAAAATTGCTGGAAAATTGAAGTAACTGCCTTCTACTTCAATGATTTTTAAACAAAGAACAATCATGTTATGTGGAAGGGGAGAGTAAAAGATGTATCATAGGGAGGACTGACGGAAATGTTATTTTCCACAGTTACTGGGTGAACTTGTGAGTACATCTACCACTCTCTGTTTTTACATCCTCTTCAATGTTCCTTCCACTTTTATTTATTTATGTTTACCACATAAATGTGCATATCACTCACAATACTAGCATTTATTGTCCATCTCTATTAAGCTGAGGAATCTGGAGCCACATGTAGTGCAGACTGGGCAAGTATAACAGTTTTTTTCCCTTGGGGGATACTAGTGAAACTCCTTTTTTTTTTACTTATGCAGTTGCTCAACATTTAAGGATGACTTGCTTCTAATTTTTGTCAAGTCTGTGTGGACCTTAGACTCTTCCACAGATTAGGCAGGAGGAACCCAACAGGTGAGGGGTGTAGGCAGATTGTGAGATGGTGTGCTTGTTTTGCATTTTGCACCTCTCCCTCCATTTCTCTGCCCTCCTAATTTGTTTGGGCATCCCTGAACCCCTCATTCCTGCCTATATCTCTTGCTCCAAATATCTGACCATTTTCATCTTCCTTCTATGTCAAATACCCGGGAACATTATCTGATAGAATTGTAGTCAGCATATGGGATAGAAGGTAGACATTGGACTGTACATGCCTGTGTCAGATCTCAGCAAGTGTCAGTGCAGTAGTTACTTTGCTTCAGGGAGATTTGGAGCTCTGACAGAGCTCAGAGTAGTGTGTTTGATATAGGAATTTTGTGCTGGACATAAAAGTAACGTGGCTTCAAGTTCAAGTTTAATTGTGATTAAACTTGAGGGGAATGCACATGCACAGGAATATAGCCAAATGAAGCAGCATTTCCCTGGAGCCAAGGTGCAAAATACATTTCTACCAGTCACACACAGCACATATAATTATGATAGCAAAAAAGCAAATACTTACAAAAATATATATATAAAAAATTACAATATAGGCCAAATCTCTGAGTTTCTTGTAGATTAATGGTGTGCTGGAGCCATGTTTCTACGAAAACAAGCCGCAGAAATTCCTCATTTCATGCAATTATAGCCACAACTACAATCCAGCTTTGTCTTCCCTGGAATGAGTTCTGGAGGGGACAGCCTTCAACTGATTACAGAATCCAGTGGCACACAGGCAGCTCCGGTGTCTCCTTCGCTGGCAACTCTGAAGCATGAAGGTCTTTTCCACAGAACAACTGCTCCCCCTCCGCCAGTCACACCAAAGAACCAGTGAATCCAACTCGCAACAATCTACATTACCAATGTCCAACCCGGTCTTGCGATCACAAATAAGATGTCCAAGCCAATCACTTCCACTGTTTGTTGGATCGTGCACTGCCTGGATGGCTGAAGCAGCCTACAGCACAGTGTGCACCAAGTCAACACTGGGCCCAGAAAGTCCATGTTGGGCTTGCCTAGCATAGCTGTCTAAGTGTAAATTGGGACTGAATACTGGGGATATTGACCTGGGAGAAAACACTGACATTGGCTTACTTTTGATACCAGTGAGTTAGGGAGGAAGAGACCATATTGGTGGTATTTCCTGTGCCTTGGAAGTTCAGGTCTCAGAGGCATAGAAGAGGGCAGGCACACCACCAGTGGGAATGATCTGGTATTGTGGGTCTTACTCATATCTTGATGTATTGGTGCGTGTGAAATGGTGTATCAGGCTCTTTAGCTCATACTCTTTGTTTCTCTGCTAATCCTTGTCTGATCAGTGAAATTAACAAGCTTCTTCGTGTAGAAATGTAGTCCTGGGAGTCGGATGACAGCAGAGTTCAGGAACATACCTTTCACCTTTCATTGTGTGAGATACAATGGGTCATTGGCCAACACACAGTGTCATGAATAACAACATTCAGGGGATTTTAGAAGTCAGCAGTTGCTTCAGTTTTGCTGCACATTTAAAAGGCCTTTTGTATAGCATGGTTACTGTTTAGTTACATTACGATGATTTGGAAAAGGATCAGTTTTTGGAGTTTTATCACAGACAGATTCCTGGATAGACTTATTGCTCAGTGAATGTCTTTTGCTTGGATCCAAGGAGCAAGTACTTCAGATACATCATAAACAGATGCTGGAAACCTTGAGCAACACACACAATGTGCCTTGATGATCAGTCCTGATGGAGGTCAGCTGTTTATTTCCCTCCTTAGATGCTGCTGGACTTCCTCCTTTCCTTCAGCATTTTGTGTGTATTACTTCAGAAGCATCAGCTACTCCATAGCTAGGGGTTAGTGCAGGAGAGTGTCAGTATGGTAAAATACTACTCCTGATCTTACTGAATGGCAATGCGGAGCTATTTGGTACATTCATCCTTCTAGTTGTGATGTCCATTGAAACATTGGTCTGTTCCTAACGTGGATACCTTGCACTGCACATCTGAAAAGGATTAACAAAAAAACTGATTAATTATCAAAGCAGAAGAAGATAAAGGAGTGTAGAGAGTGTAGAGGGCTCTGACATTGGTTTGGATGGTTTCCATAAGATTTTAAAACACAAAAATACAATTGCAGATGCTGTGGATCAAAGAATACGTACACAACACTGGAAGAACTCACTAGGCCAGGCAGCATCCGTGAGAAAAGAGTAGCCAACGTTTCGGGCCGAGACCCTTCATCAGGAATGGGGGGGAAGAGAGGGCCAAAGCCCAGTAATAAAGATAGGGGAGGAGGTAGGGCCTAGAGGCACCAGGTGGAATACCAATCAGAGGAAAGATAAAGGGGGGAGGGGGAGGGGATAAGCATGAAAGAACTGTAGAGATAAAGAATAACACTCAGCACTACCCCCTCAGCTTTTCGCAGGGATTGTTCCCTCTGCGTCTACCTGGTCCACACGTCCCTCCCCACAGAACTCCCACCTGGCACTTATCCCTGCAAGCGCAAATGTTACACCTGTCCCCACACCTCCCCCCTTACCACCATTCCGGGCCCCAGACAGTCCTTCCAGGTGAGGCAACACTTCACCTGCGAGTCTGCTGGAGTCGTCTATTACATCCGGTGCTCCCGGTGCAGCCTCCTCTACGTCGGCAAGACCCGACACAGATTGGGGGACCGCTTCATCGAGCACCTATGCTCCGTCCGTCACAATAGACAGGACCTCCTGGTTGCCACCCACTTCAACTCTGCCTCTCATTCCCATCTAGATATGTCCATACATGGCCTCCTCTACTGCCATGATGAGGCCAAACTCAGGTTGGAGGAACAACACCTCATCTACCATCTGGGTAGCCTCCAGCCTGGTGGTATGAACATTGAATTCTCCAATTTCCAGTAATTCCCTCCCCCTCCCTCTTCCCCTATCCCAGGTCCCTCTCTGCCTCTCTCCCCTTTCAACTTTCTGCTTCTTTATCTCTACAGTTCTTTCATGCTTATCCCCTCCCCCTCCCCCCTTTATCTTTCCTCTGATTGGTTCTCCACCTGGCGCCTCTAGGCCCTACCCCCTCCCCTATCTCTATTACTGGGCTTCGGCCCTCTCTTCCCCCCCCCATTCCTGATGAAGGGTCTCGGCCCGAAACGTTGGCTACACTTTTCTCACGGATGCTGCCTGGCCTGCTGAGTTCTTCCAGCATTGTGTACGTATTCCATAAGATTTTGCTCTTTAGATTCAATTGTCCTCCTGTGCTGTAAGTAAGTAGTTTGGTAAATTGGTAGGATCGTTTATTCTTGTCACAAGGTGGAGTGCTGCAGGGATCTGTCCTGGGACTCCTGCTATTTGTGATTTTTATAAATGACCTGGATGTAGAGGTGGAAGGATGGGTGAGTAAGTTTGCAGATGACACGAAGATTGGAGGAGTTGTGGATGGAGCTGTAGGTTGTCGAAGGTTACAAGAGGATATAGACAGGCTGCAGAGTTGGGGAGAAAAATGGCAGATTGAATTCAATCCGGACAAATGTGAGGTGATGCATTTTGGAAGGACAAACCAGAAGACTGAGTACAGGATTAATGGTCAGTTACTTAAGAGCGTGGATGAACAAAGGGACCTTGGGGTTCAAATCCATACGTCCCTCAAGGTCGCTGCACAGGTTGATAGGGTAGTTAAGAAGGCCTATGGGTTGCTAGGCTTCATTAACAGGGGGATTGAGTTCAAGAGTAGAGAGGTCATGTTGCAACTCTACAAATCTCTGGTGAGACCGCACTTAGAGTATTGTGTTCAATTCTGGTCACCTCATTATAGGAAGGATGTGGAAGCTATGGAGAGGGTGCAGAGGAGATTTACCAGGATGTTGCCTGGATTGGAGAACAAGTCTTATGAAGCAAGATTAGCAGAGCTGGGACTTTTCTCTTTGGAGCATAGAAGAATGAGAGAGGACTTGATAGAGGTCTACAAGATTATGAGAGGCATAGATAGGGTGGATAATCAGTACCTGTTTCCCGGGGCACCAATAGCAAACACCAGAGGGTACATGTACAAAATTAAGGGAGGGAAGTTTAGGGGAGACATCAGGGGTAAATGTTTTACACAGAGGGTTGTGAGTGCCTGGAATGACTTGCCAGGGATGGTGGTGGAGGCTAAAACATTAGGGATATTTAAGAGCCTCTTGAACAGGCACATGGATGAAAGAAAAATGGAGGGTTATGGGGTAGTGTGGGTTTAGTACTTTTTTTCAGGATTATATGGGTTGGCACAACATGGAGGGCTGAAGGGCCTGTACTGTGCAGTAGTGTTCTATAGTGTTCTCAGGTACAATGAAAACCTTATTTTACATGTCTTCCATTCAGATTATATCATTACAACAGTGCATTGAAGTAGTACAAAGGAAAGTAATAACAGAATGTAGAATAAGTATAACAGTTACAGAGAAAGTGTAGTGCATGCAGCCAATAAGGTGCAAGGCCATAATAAGGGAGATTGTGAGATCAAGAGTCCATTTTATTGTATCAGACGGCTTGGAAAGAGGAGGAGGAGAAGGACAAGCACCTGACCCGGCAAATTAAAGTATTAACTGGAGCAGAGGCATCTGAGTATTTTGGTGGGAGGGAGAGGTCTCTGGGAGGAGGAGAACAACAGACTGATGAAGTGTCTTGGAATTAAGAGGTTCAAGATGTTTGCATGGAACATTTGTCGTCTTACAATTTGACTGCCAATGGACCTCCTGCAAATACTCATGGACTCTTAAGGATGGTAAAGGTGCCAGTCATAAGATACCGGATATAAGAAAGAGACTGGTCACCCGGTAGTGTGTTAAATGGGTGTCATATCTCCATGGTTTTTCCAGGGGAGGCAGACACACAGAATAAAATTCATGACAAGGAAACTTCACCATGTTGTTAGTCAACAGGTCTATACAACCTAAAGCTACATTCCCTAGTCTCATAAAAAAGGTTGGGAACCCTTGATCTATTGTCTATAGTAACAGTCAGATAGAAGCTGCCATTGAGTCTAGTGGTGCATGCAATCTTGTATCTTCTGTGCAATGGAAGAGGAGAGAAGAGAGAACATCCTGGGTAGATGAAGTCTTTGATTATGTGAGCTAATTTACCAAGGCAGCGAGAAGTGTAGGTCAAGTGACAGATCCTGGTGTAGCAATATAATGGCAAAAACTATCCTCACATTTGTAATGTATCTGGATATGTCTGTAGCCTACAAGTCTACAGACCAGAAAGTGGGATCAGTGACAATTGCACAGAGAGATAGAGTGGGTCAGCTTCTTGACACTACTAGTAGGAGGTAAAAGCTTTAGATGGAGAGTAGAAATAATTTACTCGAATGGATTCTGTAAAGAGGGATTACTATTACAGAGCAACATACACAAAGTGCTGGAGGAACTCAGCACGCCAGGCAGCATCTATGAAAAAAAGTACAGTGGACATTTCGGGTCGAAACCCTTCAGCGTTTGTGTGTGTTGCCTGGATTTCCAGCATCTGCAGGTTTTCTCTTGTTACTGTTACAGAAATGGTTTGGAAGACCCAGAGTGGTTCTCCTTTGAGATGTGAAGGGCAAGGGCAGATTTAATACAGAAGTTGAAAGTCATGAAGGATTTGGAGACATTGACAACTGGTTAAGGCTTGGACTGGACTGTCTGGGGAGGGGTTGGGGAGGACATGGATTTTCTAGCAGCTTTCCGAAGGGAACAGAATAAATATTTCAAAGAAACAACAATGGTAATGTGAAAGAGCATGGAAGCAGGAATAACTGGATTGAATTTTGAAGGACCTGATGGAGCCAGTAGCTTTCTCTGAACTGTAATGTCCGACTGTTGCCTCTAAGTTGGTGAGGAACCTGAGTTACTTAGAAATTCGATCACTTCACATTGTTTACTTCAACAATGTGCAGTGGAAAATTATTTTGTCCTGGATGACAGGCAATAGCAATAATTTCCTGATTGGTTCATGTCACTCTGGAAATTCAACTGGACATTTCTGTGCAGGGCTTTCCTTGTGTTTCCATATCAAGGGTGAAGGGAATGGTATAATTCCCTTTGCAACATTCTCTTTGGAGCTTTGTGGGGAAACTCGGTGAAGTTGGTGACCATCTGGTATAACCAGATCATCTCAGTGCTGTGCTGAATTGCAGTTTCCATGAGCTGTGCCATATTTAGAGCCATACAACATGGAAACAGGCCCTTTGCCTCAGCTGGTCTCCATGCCAACCTAGATGCCCATGCAAGCTACTAGTTCCATTTACTGGCATTTGGCCCATAACCGTTCCCAAACATGTACTGTCCGCCTGTCTTTTAAAAGTGATTATTATGCTTTACTTAACTTTAACCTTATTGGCAATCCATTCCTCACTACTAATCCATGTAATTCCTGACCAATTAAGGCTCATACCCTGTATGAATCTATCGTTCTGTATCCGTGATTCCACTGCGGTCTCCTGAACACCTCCCACCGTTCTGAGGCCCAGGCTCTGATCTCTGTTTACCCACACACAAGGCCTCTTGATCATCCGGCTCGCATGTGCCACTTATTTCATGGCTGCCACTAACAACTGGCTGATTGTTGCTTCCCTTCCCGCGCCACAGCTGCTGTCCATTCTTCCGCCCCCTTCTCACTGCCCACCCTATCCCCACATTGCCAACTCAAGGCCTTAGTGCATGATGGAATCCTTGTCCTACACTCCCCTTTCCACTTCTCTAACAGCAGGGCCTGTCATCATCAGCCATCTTGAGTCCTTCAACCCAGCAGTCATTGGTTTTCTGTGGAGCGTTGTCTAGGAAAAACTATTTTTCAGCCTTAATGTTAGTTTTTGTTCTGAGTAATATTTCTGGGCTGATGGAAATAACCAAGAGGATTGATGACACAAAGGTTGGAGGTGTTGTGGATAGTGCTGATGACACAAAGGTTGGAGGTGTTGTGGATAGTGCTGATGACACAAAGGTTGGAGGTGTTGTGGATTGTGTGGAGGGCTGTCAGAGGTTACAGCGGACATTGATAGGATGCAAAACTGGGCTGAGAAGTGGCAGATGGAGTTCAACCCAAATAAGGGTGAAGTGGTTCATTTTGGTAGGTCAAATATGATGGCAGAATATAGTATTAATGGTAAGACCATTGGCAGTGTGGAGGATCAGAGGGATCTTGGGGTCTGAGTCCATAGGACGCTCAAAGCAGCTGCGCAGGTTGACTCAGTGGTTAAGAGGGCATATGGTGTACTAGCCTTCATCGATCGTGGAATTGAATTTAGGAGCCGAGAGGTAATGTTGCAGCTATATGGGACCCTGGTCAGACCCCACTTGGAGTACTGTGCTCAGTTCTGGTTGCCTCACTACAGGAAGGGTGTGGAAGCCATAGAAAGGGTGCAGAGGAGATTTACAAGGATGTTGCCTGGATTCGGGAGCATGCCTTATGAGAATAGGTTGAGTGAACTGGGCCCTTTCTGCTTGGAGCGAAGGAGGATGAGCGTTGACCTGATAAAGGTGTATAAGATGATGAGAGGCATTGATTGTGTGGATAGTCAGAGGCTTTTTCCCAGGGATGAAATGGTTGCCACAAGAGGACACAGGTTTAAGGTGCTGGGGAGTAGGTACAGAGGAAATGTCAGGGGTAAGTTTTTTTACTCAGAGAGTGATGAGTGCATGGAATAGGCTGCTGGCAATAGTGGTAGAGGTAGATACGATAGGATCTTTTAAGAGACTTTTAGATAGGTACATGGAACTTAGTAAAATAGAGGGGTATAGGTAATCCCAGTAATTTCTAAGGTAGGGAGATGTTCGGCACAACTTTGTGGGTATTGTGCTGTAGGTTTTCTATGCTTCTATGTTTCTATTTAGAGAGAGCGTCATTCTAATAGTCATTGTTATCCGCCATGGTATGGACATCCTCCCATTATTCTAATCAATCCTGAAGATATGCGAGAACCTCGTTGAAATAGGTGGGTTGGAGGAAGTGTGTGGGATTGTTCATGACCAAGCCTTTAGGTACAGGAAAATTTATCATCTGCTAAGGTTTGTTCCGATCTGCTCCATTGCTTGAAACACTATGAGGTCAACGCCATAAAAATCCAAGTACTGCACATGTTTGAAATCTGAACCAAGAGCAGAAACTCTGTTGCATTCAGTGTGCCAATCAGCCTCTGCAGAGAGAGGGAGGTAAGGGGCATATTCCAAGAGAATGGTGTTCTTCAGAACCCTTTGAGGGCAATGGAGCGGGGATTGTTGATATACTTTGCTTGGACCGGGAGGCAACAACATCTCAAGTTGTGCATATTCTGCAACTGGTTTGAAACAGGTGAAAAGAAACCAACTATAAGATCATTAAGTTGGTTTATTATTGTTGCATGTACTGAAAGTGGAGTGAAAAACTTGTCTGGCATACCATCCATACAGATCAATTCATTACAAAGGGTGCATTGAGTTAGTACGAGGGAAACCAAGAATGGAATGCAGGATAGAGTGTTAAATTAGAGAGAAGGTGCTGTGCAAGTAGACAATAAGGTGCCAGGCCATAATATGGTAGATTGCAAGGTCAAGAGCTGATCTAATCATCGTGGAGACTATTCAGTAGTCTTATAACAGCTGGATAGAAGCTGTCTTGGGTCTGGTGGTACATGCTATCGTACTTTTGAATCTTCTTTATGATGGGAGGGGGGAAGAGAGAATATCTGGGGTGTGAGTTAGCTGTTTTACCGAAGCAGTGAGGAGAGTAGAGTCCATGAAGAGGAGGATGATTTCTGAGATGTGCTGAGCTGTGCCTACATCTCTCTGCAGTTTCTTGTGGTCACAGGCAGAGGAGCTCCCATACCAAGCCATAGTGCTGTCAAATTAGTTCCAAGTACGCACGATTCAATTAGCGATTCATCCTCTAAGAAAGGCAGTTGTTCACATTTAGCCTTCCCGATCTCCACCGTTGATGACCTGGAATGTTGCAAGGGGATCCTGAAAAGGAATGTCCTTTTTTTCAAAGTCTCCTTTTGTTGGCATGGTTTGTTTGGATCTATTGTTTAATCAAAGAAATGGCTTACAAGAAGAAAGGTAACAACAGCATTTACAATGTAAGGGATGATGGTTAGGAAGTAGGAGTACATAAAAGCATTGATATCTCTGGGGCTGATAGCAGAAAATAATTAGCTTGTCACTTCTAAGATTGTCCATGTTCTTCTTACAAATTAAATGATTTCCGAAGCATGAGCACATGCCTCAAGTCACATTCAAATATTCTTTTGGCATAAGGAAAAATCATGATCTCCTGTGACCAGAGATTTTTTTGATGTTCTTTAACCCCATAGTCGCTGATCTCAGGCAATGATCCTTATGATGTGATCAGAAGCTAATAAAATGTAAATCTGAAGAGGATATCCAAGGCCATAAAAGACTGCTTGGCTTACTGTCGACAAGTAGATGGGGGGTGGGGTGGGATGTGATTTGATTTCTGTTTTCAATAAAGTATTTCCTGGCAACACAGGTGAAATGTTATGAAGTGTATTCTTAAATGTTTTCCCCTTCTTCTTCACCTTTCTGTTAGTCGCTATGCTTGTACGTAAATTCCTTCTTGGTGAAATATAATTTAAAATACCTCCCACGATCTCTCCACTCTGCTCATTCATTAAGGCTTTTCCAAACACTTGACCTTTTCCCTCCCTGTAATAAACCTTAGGTTTTCTTTGTGACATGTCTTGGAAAAGAATCCCATAGAAATATATCCCACAGGGTAGTTCAGCAAGAACATCCAGTGAACAGGAAAGGTGCTAGCATGGATAGAAGATTGGCGGATTGGCAGGAGGCAAAGAGAGGGAATTTGCTGCTGGTGACTAGTGGCGCATCTCATTGGTCGATGTTGGGACTGCTTCTTTTCATGTTGTATGAAGGAATTGATGGCTTTGTGGCCAGGTTTGTGGATGATGCGAAGATAGGTCGAGGGGCAGGTGGTGTTGAGGAAACAGGGTGTCTGCTGAAGGACTTAGACAGAGTGGAGAGAATGGGCAACAAAGTAGTAGATGCAATATAGTGTAGGGAAGTGCATGGCCATGAACTTTGGCAAAAGGAATAAAGGTGTGGACTATTTTGTAAATGGGGAGAAAGTTCAAAAATCAGAGGTGCAGAGGGACTTGGGAGTCCTTGTGCAGGATTCCCTAAAGGTTAACTTGCAAGATGAGTTGGTGACAAGGAAGGCAAAAGCAATGATAGCATTCATTTCTAGATGACTAGAACACAAAGGCAAGGATGTGATGCTGAGCCTCTATAAGGCATTGGTCAGACTGCACTTGGAATATTGTGAGCAGTTTTAGGCCCCTTATCTTAGAAAAGATGTTCTCTGTCCAGAGAAGGTTCATGAAAATGATTCCGGGAATGAAAGGGTTTACATATGAGGAGCATTTGCTCGATGTGGGCTTGTACTTGCTGGAGTTTAGAAGAATGCGGGGCATCTCATTGCAACCTATTGAATTTTGAAAAGTCTGGATAATGTGGATTTAGAAATGATGTTTCTTGTAGTGGGGGAGAACTGAGGGACTTTCATTTAAAACAGAGATGAGGGAAAACTTCTTTAGCCAGAGAGTGGTAAATCTGTGGAATTCATTGCCACAGATGGCTGTGCAAGTAAATTCACTGGGTATATTTAAGGCAGAAGTTGATAGGTTCATAATTTATTAGGGTATCAAAGGTTACAGGGAGAATTTAGCAGAATGGGGTTGAGAGGGATAATAAATCAGCTATGGTGAAGCAGACTTGATGGGCTGAATTGCCTAATTTTGCTCCTATGTCTGTCTGATGGTCTTATGGAATTCACTTGCTGACTTTTATTTCTTCTTTCAATGAGTGATGCAATTCCCCTATAAAAGCTACAATTGAATCCTACTCCTGATCAGGAAATGCAGTCCAGATCATACCTGCTTACTGACTAAGAATGTTTTTCTTATTCGGCTATGCTGAGAGCTGTACGGTAGGGTAATTCTAGACAGTTTCTAGAGTAGTTTACATGGCTGGCACAACATTGTGGCAGGACAGCTTGTAATTTGCTGTAGATTTCTGTGTTTTATGTTCTTTTCCCCATGTCACTTTTGGTTCCTTGATTCCTTCATCTTATATCTGTCATATAAATTTTAACCCTTTTAACAACGACAGAGGTCTATATAGGCACCCTATGAATATTTCAGAATCAGGTTTATTATCACCGACTTACATGATGCCAAATCTGTGGTTTTGCAGCAGCAGTAGAACGCAAAGACAGAGCTACTATAAATAATGAAAATAAATATATAATGCAAATAAGTTAGTGTTCATGGACTGTTCAGAAATGTGAGGGTGGTGGGAAGAAGCTGTTTCTGAATCATTGCGTGTAAGTTTTCTAGCTCTTGTACTTCTTTGCTGATGGTAGTAATGCGTAGGGGTAATGACCCAGATGGTGATGGTCCTCAGTGCTACCTGGTTGAGGCACTACCTCTTGAAGGTGTCCTCAATGGTGGCTAAGGTCAGCCCATGCTAAAGATGACTCAGTCTACAACCCTCCGCAGACTGTGCATTGGAGTCTCCTTACCAGGCTGTGATGCAAGCAGTCATAATGCTCTCCACTGTACGTCTATAAACATCCGCAAGAGTTTTGGTGACGTATCAAATCTCCTCAAACTCATTATGAAGTAGAGCCACTGGTGTGCCTTCTTCATGATTACATCAATGTGTTGGGCTCAGGATAGATCTTACAAAATGATGTTGCCCGGAACCCTGAACTTCTTTGAATGCCTTTGTGAACTTCTCAATTGTCATGATATCAAGGGTGCCATACGGGTGCAAAATCAGTCACTCACGCTAGTTCCAACAGTAACCTGTAATTCAAGTTTATGAATGATTTTCAAAGTGATTATTTCTGTTAATTAGCAACAAAAGTTTTAACTTGGAGCAAAGAAATGCTTGCAAAGGTTAGAAGCAGATGCATTCATACTGCTAATACTTTTGTGACAAATTATCTCATTGAATTCAGTAGACGTGTGAGAATGAATTGGTCGAATCAAGTTATAGGTATACTGTATGCTAGCACTCTGATCTCTCTTTCCCATCTAGTTAGTCCCTTGGGATCAACAATGAGTTGATTCATCACATCTGTTTTGTGGGTTCTGCTCCAGATTCCAGTATTTGGTGTCACTTGCCCATGAGGGTTCTGAGATTCCAGCTTTTCTTGCATACTAGTTACCTCATGGTCTTACGCAACAGGGGCAGATGCTGGAATTTGGAGCAACGCACCAGTTGCGAGAGGAACTCAATGGGTCAGGCAGCATCCATGGAGGAAATGGTCAGTTGTTATTTCAGGTTGATTCCCTTCATTTGGATTTGACCCAAAACATTGGCTGTGCATTTCTCCACAGATACTGTCTCAGCTTTTGAGCTCCTACAGCACCTTCCTTGTGGTACCACGTTGATTTGATAAACTGAAGTCTTGGTCCATAGGAGACTAGGCTCTGTTGCAAGGATCTATAGTCATACACATAGTGAAATTGTGTATAGGTGCTTGTCAGTATTTACTTTCACACCTGGGTGGCCGCAGTCACAGACACTTTTGCCCACTCTGTCATCCTACATGACTACCTGACCAACCAAGCCCCCTGTTCATGAATCTCCTCTCCTCTGATAACTTCCCACCTGGCAGTATATTCCTAACCCTACCCCATCACTAGTCCTCTTAGCTCCAGCTGCTGTTCACCCCTTGCACTGCTTGACCCTCCTCTCTTCCTTGCACTGGGCACCCTTCGAAAACACTTTGCTCCTTTCAATTTGCACCTTCCCTCCTCCACCTCATTTTCCCCTTCTGCCCTCCCCCAACCCCAAGTTGTCCCCACCTTCTCCTTCCAGATTTGGTTCTAGATTCGCACACCTCTGTTGCCCTCCTCCCCCACTGCAGTGGTCTTTGGGCCAAAAGAACATGCGGTCAACTGGCTTTCAGCCAATCCGCACCCCACCAGTTTTCTAAGGAAATGCAGCTCAGTGACTGTGAACAGGTTTTAACAACTTTGTTGCAAACAGTAAGAATGGGTAAGAACTGAGTACTTATCTCATTTCACACTTTCACTCAATAGTTTCCAGCTTATGCTGAATTTGTACGTTTACATTTCGAAGTGAAAAACTAACTATATCACCCTGTCTATGTAGCAGGTTAACTGCTTTGGGCAAATTTACACATCATGTGTTCTGTTTAAAAATATTAACTTGTTTTTGCTGATAATCCATAATTCCATTATTAGTCTGCAAACTACAAGGTGAACTTGCTGTACGGAATCTACTATTGGGTTTATTTATACACTAATTCACATTGTAAAATCTCAATCCAAGGTTGAGAATGAAGCCAAATCCATTTGAAACCTGTCCAGATATGGGTCAGCGTTGAGCTTGATGAGAATCAAGTCAATGTTCAGAGGAGAAGTTCTCATGGCAATCACTGCTTGAAAATTGCTCAGACAAGAGGCTGTAACTTTTCTGAGTGGTGTACTCAGGTAGTTCTGAGTTAATTTTACAAAAAACACGACACTGACCTGCAGGTAAAGGTGAGCGTGTTGAGATTTTAAAATAGTCACAAGCTAGTTTGACCGTAGCAAGTTAATGGATCATCACCAAAGTCTTTTGCAGTGGTCGCTGATAGGATTGGATCAACCGACTAGTTTACACCCTGCTCCAGTAAGCTCCCAAGGTAATTAGTGGAAAGTAAATTTCTGTCTTCTATAATTGAGAACTCTGCTTGTGTTACTCCCCACCTGAGTTAAGTTCGTTTTATAATATTTCTTTTTGGAATCGAGGCATTACTACTAGTAGAGTCAGCATTTATTATTTATTACACACAACCTCCCCCACCCCACAATTATAAGATATGACCATAAAATACAGGAGCAGAACTTGGGGCAATTCAGCCCATCATGTCTACTGTCATGGTAGCATTTCTTCAACTGCATTTTCCTCATAACCCTTAACCCCTTATCAATCAATAGCTATTAATGGAAGCATTTGAGGAGCTACAGAGGAGATTAACCAGGATGCTGCTTGGATTAGAGAGTGTGTTTTATGAGGAAAGCTGAGTGAGCTTTTCTCTTTGGAGCGAAGGAGGATATGAGGTGACCTAATAAAGGTGTATAAGATAATGAAACACACAGGTAGAGTAGAGAGCCAACACCTTTCCCCAGGGTAGCAATGGCAGATTCCATAGGATATCTTCTTAAAGTGAGTGGAGAAAGGTTTAGGGGAGATATGAAGGGGAGGGTTAGAATTAAGAAGTCTGAAGCCTGTTGCAATTTTTAATTAGGTCATGGCTGATTTGCACTGATATTTACTCACCTGTAATCCATAAACCTTTGCACTTTTGATTGACAAAGTTAACCAGAGACACCACAACTATCTATAGATGTACCGTGGAGAGCATTCAGATTGGCTGCATCACTGTCTGGTACGGAGGTGCCACTGCACAGGATTGGAAAAAGCTGCAGAAAGTTGCAAACTAGGTCAGCTCCATCATGGGCACTAGCCTGCCCAGCACTGAGGACATCTTCAAAAGGTGATGACTCAAAAAGGTGGCATCCTTCATTAAGGACCCCCATCATCCAGGACATGCTCTCTTCTCATTAGGGAGGAGGTACCAGAGCCTGCAAACACATCCCATCCTCCGCCATCAGAATTTTGAATAGACAATGAACCAACCCATGAACACTGCCTCACTATTTTGTCACTCTCTTTTTACACTCCTTATTTAATTTAGTATTTTTTAAACACATAGATGTTTCTTATCGTAATTCTTGTTCTTTTATGTATTGCACTGTATTGCTGCTGGAAAACAACAAATTTCACAAGATAATGCACCAGCAATATTAAATCTGATTCTTCTTATTTTGGCTTTCAACAGTGCACAAAGTCCAGCAGATTCAGAAACCTTGTTGTTGAAAGACACTGTTTATTAATGTGGTGGTTTCCGGGGAGTTGCTTTTGACCACAATGATACTTGCCAGGGAGTTCATTTGAGTTGTTGAGTCACCCCTGGGGGTAGTAAGGCACATAAGTGTACAAGTGACTTATTCTGTCTGATTAGAACACAACGCCTGTCCCTCTTCAATATTCTGAATAAAGATGCTGTTGTGTGAGAAGAGACTTGGAACAAATGGATTTCTTCAGACAACAGTAACGCTCACTCATCAGGCATTATGATTCTTGACCTAATGGGGAGAGGGCTTCCGCTTCAGTTGCTGAAGCTGCAAGTAGGGTCAGCAAAGGAAGAATGTCAATATTGTCGAACTTCAGTTCTGTTTCTGTTGCTAATCAGGTTTGGGAAACAAAAGCTAATCGTGGCAGATTTGAACAAATTACAACCCTCGAACCGAGTGCGTCTCTCCGATAATGTAGACCTGGAAATCACACACTGATTTCATTGCTTACTCCGCATCATCTTATTTTCCATCACTTTCAGATAAATCTTAGTTTGTCCACATATTTAGGCAAGAGGTAAACCTTTTCGTGAGGGATGACTTTCATAGAATGAATGAAGGTTGCTGCAAACGCGTATCCTGTCAGACAGGCTGGGCAATAAAGCAAAGGCTGTTGGTTGACTCCACATTCAAAGATTGGTTTCACTCAGTTGAAGGAACCAAAGTTTGGAAGCAGAGAAAAATTGTCTATCTGTAACAATGTATTGTTTTGTTGTACTTTTCCAAAGTGTTTGTGTGTAGTTTGGGCTGGTGTAAAAAATGTGAGCTTTAGTTGTTGTGCATAAATGGGTTTTTAGATTTATTTTTGCCTTTTTGTATGTTGCCTGTTTAAAATATATATCTTCATATACATTTAGTCTGAATGCACATGTAGTTTAGAAATATAGAAGCATAGAAATCCTACAGCACAATACAGGCCCTTTGACCCACAAAGCTGTGCCAAACATGTCCTTACCTGAGAAATTACCTCGGGTTACCCATAGCCCTCTATTTTTCTGAGCTCCATATACCTGTCCAGGAGTCTCTTAAAAGATCCTATCATGTCCGCCTCCACCACCGTCGCTGGCAGCCCATTCCATGCACTCACCACTCTGTGTAAAAGACTTAACCCTCACATCTCCTCTGTACCTACCTCCAAGCACCTTAAAACTGTGCCCTCTCATGCTAGCCATTTCAGCCCTGGGAAAAAGCCTCTGACTATCCACACGATTAATGCCTCTCATCATTTTATACACCTCTATCAGGTCACCTCTCATCCTCCGTCACTCCAAGGAGAAAAGGCCGAGTTCACTCAACCTGTTCTCATAAGGCATGCTCCCCAATCCAGGCAACATCTTTGTAAATCTCCTCTGCACCCTTTCTATGGTTTCCACATCCTTCCTGTAGTGAGGCGACCAGAACTGAGCACAGTACTCCAAATGGGGTCTGACCAGGGTCCTAGATAGCCGCAATATTACCTCTCGGCTCCTAAACTTAATTCCAGGCGTCATCCTGTAAATCTCTTCTTAACCTTTCTATCATTAAATCTGCTTTTCTTAATAGTCAGAGTGTTGTAATGTAAGTGACTTATTGATTTGCTTCACTAAAGTAGCAAAGTTTTGAGGTAAACTGAAAGAAATGTCGATAGAACATAGAGCATGGAATTGTATAGCCGGGAGCAGGCTCCTCAGCCCATGATGTCTGTGACCAGTGATAGCAAATTAAACTAGTTCCTTCTGCCTGCTCATGATCTGTACCCTTCCTTTTTCTGCATATTCATAAAGCTCTCTTGAACTCCACTGTCATATTTACTTCTACCACTACCCTGGGAAATGTTTTCCAGGTGCCTGCACTCACCGTGAAAACCCGACACATCCTCCCTAAACTTTTCCTTCTCACCTTATACCTTTGCTTTTATTCAACATTTATCTCTCGGGAATAAGGTCCTCTCTATCTACCCTATTTATACCTTTCATAATTTTATAAACTTGTATCACGTCCCTCTGCAGAGGAGACGACCCTGCAGGAAAACAATCCAAATTTGTCCAACCTCTCTTTCTAACTACTATACTACCCTCTAATCCAGGCATCATTCTGTAAACTTCTTCTGAATCTGTTTTTATTAAATAGTCTGAATGTTGTAATGTAAGTGACAGGGATTTGGTTCAAAAAAAGCACACTCCTTCGCCGTTCACTAAACAAAATAGGTCATCTTAATGAATGCCTTTATCGGCAGCCTCTGTTCAAAATATCCTTACCAGTCAGCACTTACCCTTCATCGCTAAAGGTAATTCTGAGATCCCTCCCCAATAAAAATCCCCCAGAAAATAGTTTCTGCAAAGTTAAAATATGGAATGAGTCGAGTTAACGATTTATTTCTTTCAAGTATAATGAGCTTTTGATGTTGCTGAGTAGCGACGTAATCATTTATCTGTGCTTTATTATAAAGGTATGGAAGTTGGGAGCAAGGGTTGGGGAGTGGAGGGGGGATGGGGGTGGTGAGAGCGAGATTCACCTTGCAGCTTTGTTGTCTGGATTGGTTATTGATGCGCTCCCAACCTATACTGGCAGCATTCAGAATGCATTTCAGCTGTAATCTGACGTGACATTGAGAATGGATCTGCGCATAAAAGCCTCTGATGGTCCCAAAGCACACAACTGCTTCTGGCCTTGGCTTTGATCTCCTTCAAGAGCATCCTCCTGGACGTGATGATTTGGCTCGCCGTGTGTCTCACCGAGAAGCAAGAGGCTTGTATTCAGCCCAGGATCAATCACTGCACAAAAAGAAAACAATTACATGTAATTCAACCTACATGGAAATCAGGCAGAGATTAGGGAGGGGACTTGTTACCTGAGCAACCGTGTGGAGATGGAACTAGCGAACATTAGAATCCTGCTGACACACAATGTCTCAATGGGAATAATAGATACATGAATGATGTGGCGGGGGTATGATGACAAATGCTGGTCGAGCTACCCAGCTGAGCATAAAATGTGGTTACAATTGAAGATTATGTTTGCACATGTAACCCTATTCCCACCAGCTGGATCACTCCAGTGATCTGATGGGACCAGGCAAACCACCATAAAATGCCTTTGGGGGCGGGTTCTCTCTTTTAACTAATTCTCTCCCGATAACTGGTCCAAGCACTCTATGAGCACAAAGTGGTTGGGGGATGGGCTAGAGCAATCCATTAGAACATGAAATTTAAAATTTGACCTGCAATCCTCAGTTGTAAAAAATTAACTCTCAGTCATTTGATGTGATAGATTTAAGAGTGTCATTCGCATTAGGGTTGAAGTCAGCCTGCTTATAATATTTCTTTAACTCAGGGCCAATTCTAACCTGACACTCACCTCTTGCAAAACTGCTGGTTTTCAGTTCCTTGCAGCAGGTTTCAGAACCAATCTGGGTCATTTCTAACAGTGAGGTGAGAAAGGATGCTTTTCAATCTAAGCTGTAAAAAGGCAAACCCTGGGTATTAAAAGACCAAACAAAAGCAAGAAGTTCCATTTATACAGCACCTTTCTTGTCCTTTTCACGATGCACCAGAACACCTACACCCAAGGAATCAAAGTTATATTGCAGAAAGTGAAGCGGTTAGTTTATGCAGAGTAACACACACAAAGGTTTGGAGGAAGCCTGCAAATCAGGCAGCATCTCTGGAGGGAAATAAACAATCTTCTGAGACATCAACTGTTTATTTCACTCCATAGATAATGCCTGACCTGCTGAGTTCCTCCAGAACTTTATGCGTGTTGTTTAAGACTTCCAGCATCTGCAGAATCTCTTATGTTTATGTTATAAACTCCACTGACAGCAGTGTGGTAATGAACAGATAATTTATTTTCTATATATTACTGATTGTGAGATAAATATTGGTCAGGAACTATTTGGAATGGTCCCAAGGGAAGTTTAATATCTACCTAACTGTGCCGCCAGAAGTCTTATTTGAAAGTAAATGGTTAAATCATAATTCACTGAAGAATATCAGCTTGGATTAAAGGAACATCAATACCTTTTAAATAAATGAGTGAATTAACTTTGACTTTTTTAGATTCAGATAACGAGATTTCGGAACTATTATAGTATATTTGGGGATATTTTTGATATTATCAGCAGAACCAGAATTGTAGAAGGTCAAAAAGAGTTGTCCTAACTTTGAAAAGCTTTTTGAAAAATTGGCCTGTCACAATTTCTTCCCTTTTTGATTTCCAAATAAAACCACAGGAAATGTTTCAATTGAAAATGTCTGCTAAGAAATGACTTCTATTTGAGATTTACAAGTTAGATATTCATCAATAAAATCAGCTGAAAATTGTTTTAATATTAGTGGTTGTATTTTTATTGCTCAGATAAAACTGGCAAACATCCCTGTGAAAACATAAAATACAGAAGCCACACGAACGTGACTGTCTGCTTATGTTGCTAATAGTAATGTGTGGTTCATATTTTTCATATTGAAATATTAGGATGATTTATGATGTAATTCTTGTTTCTTCAAAATATTCTGTGTTGCATTTAGAATGCTTCCTCACAAAACTTAATATAATCCCTGAATTAATTCATTCAACCACTTAATGAATGAGGGGTGTGCACAGATACTAGTGTGAGATGTTTCACTGTTCTGTTGTTGGTGTCTGACATATTTGTCTACATGACTTCTGCCAGAAAAGTAGAGCAAAATGTATGGTGCATCATCGAGCACCTTTAATCTATCAGCCATAAAAGGCAAGATCTCCCGATGGCTACCCACTTCAATTCGACTTCCCATACCCATTCCAACCTGTTTATCCTGGCTTCCTCTGCTGCCATCATGCAGGATGGAGGAGCAACACCTCATACTCTGTCTAGGTAACCTGATGGCATGACCATTGATTTCTCTAACTTCTGGTCATCAATCCAATTTTCTTTTTTGCATTCCCCCATTCTAGTTACTTGCTCTCCTCTCCTCCTCACCTGCTCAGCATCTCCTCCTCATTCTTCTTTCACGGCCCACTGTCCTATCCAATGAGAGTCCTTCTTTTTCACCTCTATCTCTTCCACCTATCATGTCCCAGCTTCTTACTTCATAACCTCTCGCCCACCTTTCCCCTCACATGGCCTCACCTGTCAGCTGCTGCCAGTACTGTTTCTCCTTTCCCTACCTTCTTCTACTGGCTTCAGCCCTCTTCCTTTCCAGTCTGGATGAAGTGTCTCGGCCTGAAACATCAACTGTTTATTCCCCTTCATAGATGCTGCCTGACTTGCTGAGTTCCTCCAGGTGTGTGTGTGTGTGTGTGTGTGTGTGTGTGTGTGTGTGTGTGTGTGTGTGTGTGTGTGTGTGTGTGTGTGTGTGTGTGTGTGTGTGTGTGTGTGTGTGTGTGTGTGTGTGTGTGTGTGTGTAGCAGCATGCCTTGTGTTTGTACAAAACACTGTGTGTCTATACGGTGGGTCCATTTCCACAGTTCTCTGTATAATACAATCAAATCTGTGTGTAGTCAGTGCACAGTTGTTTCACAGTGTCTGCAGTGATGAGTTTGAATGTTGTACAATGATTGGTAAGTGTGTACACAGACAGCATTGCTGAGGGTACTGCGCTATAAAGCAGTTGCCAGTGATGAAACAGAGCGACTTTGACCAGTACAGTCTTTGACTATCTTAAGAAAGGAACATTTGAAGATCAAAACCTCGAACATGACATACAGTTCACATCGGCTGGTCAGTTTCGATCCTTGGCTTCCTTATTTATTCATTTATCGAGATGTAGTTCAGAAGAGGCCCTTCAGCCCTTCAAGCTGTGCTGACCTGCAATGCCTCGATTTAGTCCTAGCCTAGTCATAGGACATTTTACAATGCCTAATTAACCTACCAGCCAGTACCTTTTTGGACTGTGGGTGGAAACTAGAGCACGTGGTCATGGGGAGAATGTACAAACTCCTGGCAGACAGTGGTGGAAATTGAACCCTGGTCTCTGGTACTGGAAGGCATGTGCTAACCACTACACTAACGTGCCATCCAAGGGTCATGGGCTACTTATGACAGGATAAATAAACCAACATCGGTATCCTCTGCTGGTCCAGCCTTGAAGTTCTATATACACTCACTTGCATTCAGTGGGAGGACCAATTTGTTTGCATGCCTGACACCAGAACACTGAAGCCTTGTGATGGCTGGAGATTACCTGGATGTCCTCAAAGCCAAAGCTAATATTCCCACTGAACTGTGGAAACCCCTATAGCTCACTATGGCTCAGCATAGAGACGGACATTTGTGATGACATGGGAACCTGAGTCCATTTGTTGTGAGCACTCAGAGGCCTAGTGCAAATTTCAGTAGATAGATAGATACTTTATTGCTCCCAAAGGTCACAGTAGCACTGCAAGTGCACAGATATACAAATATTAGTAGAGAAGTAAGAAAGAATAAACAATAAGTCTTACAGGAGGAGTGTCATCACTTCCCCAGCTATAGGTGATTTGTTATAGAGCCTCATGGCAGAGGGTAAGAATGACCTCATATGACCTCATATAGAGCTCTTTAGAGTAGTGCGGTTATCTTAGTCAATTATTTAAAATGCTCCCCTTTTCAGCCAAGGTGGCATGCAGAGGGTGAGAAACATTGTCCAGAATTGCCAGGATTTTCTCTACCACAGCCTCCAGCGTGTCCAGTTTGACTCCTATAACAGAGCCAGCCTTTCTAATCAGTTTATTGAGCCTGTTGGCATCACCCGTGTTGATGTCATTACCCCAGCTCATAAAGAAAACCTTGCCCAGGCTTGCGCCCTGGAAACTTTCCAAGGCGCAAATCCATGGTCTGTCGAGACCAACGGAGGCCTACACCCCAGCACACTAGGCAGAAGATTGTACTGGTGACAAAATACTGGCAGAACATGTGAAAGAGAGGCCTGCATACTCCAAATGACCTCAGACTCCCCAGCCCAATTCTAAAAACCCAACCACCCTCTCACTCAAGCACTCCTGTGGCAGTGTCTGTGGGTCCTATCTCAGCTTCATTACTCACTTCATACCCACAGAAATGAAGTGGAAACAAGTCATGCTTGGTCCCCAGAGACTGCTAAAGGAGAGAAGTGAATGTTTGCTGCAGTGTGCTCACGCGGAATGGTGGTGTTGTGTCGGTCTGTAAGAGGGTGTGTACTCATGCAATCAGTATGGAACTATACACTAGTTATAGTATAACTCTGAATAGCAGTGTACGTTGTTGATATCTCCATGTGTACATTTACAGCGGTGTACATGTGTACAGTGTGCAGCAGCTTATAATGATAATTATACTTGTGGAGACAGATTTATGGAACAGAAGGATTAAGCCATTGTTTCTATTAATACAAATAGCGTTTTGCAAGCTACCCTTCAAGTATCCGAGCAGTTAAATGCAGTGTTCTCTGTCAGTGGGGCTCAAGAGTATCAAACTCTGCAGGCTGATTATAAACTGTGAATAGTGTAGGATGTTGTGCGGGGCTGTACAATTTTAGCTTCCTCTGCTCCTGAGACTACAGAGCCAGAAATTCATCTCAAGTTCGCCCTGAATTTGTACAAAGTAGTTGTCGGTAATTGTACTCCCCCCCTGTATATCTATTTTCACTGAAATTTGTTACTGAATATGTGGAAGTGATTACAATTGTTGGTTGATATTGTTTAGCTAGCAGGCAAAATCTAATTTTAGCTTTATCTGTTTCTGGTTCAGTTTCCTTAGTACATTGCCCACGCGGATATTCTTCAGATGCAAGTCTCAATGAAGGGAATTGGCTGTTTGTTTGTCTATGGGACGTATTGCAGCTCAGCCCTTACCTAATCCGTGGGAATCCTGGATTACTTTACACCTTGCCAGCACCACCTCGCCAGTTCACCCTGCCTAGGACATATGGTAATGTCCCAGGCTGCTGCCCTGCCTGATCAAAAGCAGAACACATCCTGCCTGTTATTGACAACAGAAGGTACACCTCAAGGTGATCTAGGGTGGCTCTTTTTCTTAAAATACATAATACGATGGTAACGTAACATGGTAGTGTGGTGGTTAACACAATGCTTTACAGTACCTGCAACCCAGGTTCAATTCCCACCCCTGTCTGTACGTTCTCCGATGACTGTGTGGACGGTGTGTAGATTGTCCCACGAATAGGAGAGGGTTAAATCCGTGATTGCTGGGTGGTGCAGCTCGAAGGACCGGAACAGCCTTTTCTGTGCTGTATCTTAATAAATAAATAGCTTTTGAGGAGAGCAGTTGTGGCCAGCTTCTAAACACTGGTTAAGGAGAACTTCCATCTCTTTTGAATAATCCTCTGGGATATTTCACATTCATTTGAGAGAGTTAGAGTCATAGTATGACAAACATCATACATTTAAAATGCCGCGTAAGTATCACCTTGATTCCGATTCCCGTAGCTCGGTTTTGAACACGTGGTCTTGGGTTGAGGTGTTGCGTGACCTGCTGTTGGTTAGGAGAGAAGCTGAGGTACAGATTGGGGAGGATAGGATGGGAAAGTAGCCACCTCTAGTTGCTGTGTTTTAACCCTCTCCTTTAGACATTGGTACAGTTGGATTTGTACCCTAGGTCTTGGGATACTAATCTTCTCACAGTCTGGAAACAAATATGAGGTGATGGCACTGAGGGGGATGTAATATTGCGTAGCATCTCATTTATTAATTTTATATTTAGCGAGACTACACAGAGTTAGCCCTTCTGGCCCTTCATGCCACTCCTGCGACACCAGAACCCCGATTAACCCTAACCTACTCCCGGGACAATTTACAATAATCGATTAACCTATCCAGTACATGTTTGGAGTGTGGGAGGAAACCGGACAACCCAGAGAAAATCCACACATTCCACGGGGAGGACTACAGAGATTCCTCACAGGACCGTGTCGGAATTGAACTACGAACTCCCGAAACCCCCAAGCTGTAATAGTGTCATGCTAACCACTACACTACCATGGCACCCTGTATTTTGTTAATGTCACAAAATATCCCAGGATTCTTCACTATCATGTTTTGAGAGACATACAAGAAGAAGGTAAGAAAGGCCACCAAAAGTTTGAGTGAAGAGGCTGATTTAAAGAGTATCTTTACCTGTAGAGGTGTAGCTCATGGAGGGAGCTGAGGCTGAAGGCAATTGATGACTTTGCCCCTAGTGGTGAAGTGATTAGCAGCCGGGATAAGTGAGAGGCAAGTATTGGAGGAAGGCAGAGATCTTGATGGATTGCAGGGGTGGAGGAGATGTGAGATTTGGAAAGGTGGCTCAATGTTCTACAAGTGGAGGTTTTGTCAGACTGGGAGCCTACATACACACATCAGCAACATGCACAGGAATGAAGGCCTAAACGATATCTGCATACGCAGGGGTAGCAGAGTTGTTGTCAACTTTAAGTTTACGTGGGTGAAAATAAGAGCCCAGCCAGGAGATCATTGAAAAGGTAAGATCGACACTTCCTGGTATTTCTGAAGGCAGCAGCACCTTTTAGAAGTGAGAGGAGAAAGAGAGGCGTTGGTGAAAAAGAAACTGATTGAGTCTGTGTTGGAGTAAAAGGCGGAGGGCTTCCTGATGAGGAATGGAGGTGTATGTGTGGTCATCCACAGTGAAGGTGTGAGTGTGGGGACCTGTGAATTGAAGTTGTCACCCAGTTATTGTGGCATCTTGTATGATTTTATTTCATAATGTTGATCCTTTATTCAGTGGAATACTTGTGCAAACCTGAAGACTGTAAATCATTCGTACAGTGTCATCGTAGGGCCAACGTTCTCTTTCTTTGGAGCTTTTAAAGCCTTTGTATTTGGGTTACAAAATCAGCTCTGCTGATGATAAGGGTCTTGTTTTATTTAGCTGGGTTACTCAAATGTATCCTTGTTTTACCATCTTGCAAAAATTGTTTTCCTCTTGGCCAAGGGCCTTTTATCAAATATTTTTGTACAGGAGGACTAAGAACTGAAAAGAAAAGGGATATGATTATGTCTCTTATGTGCAAAGTACAGAACATAATAACGCTTCTAATACTGTCTGCATCCTGCATATTACTCACAGTGCTAGGGAAGAATATATTTTTTCTTTTATCTGTAAAATGTACCCTGTGCAGAAACAGTGGAGAATGACAACTGAAAGGCTATAGAATCTCTGGCTGATGGTCTATAGAATCAGGTAAAGCCTTTTATGCTGCTTAAGGTTAGACATCAGAGACAGCGAGTCACTTTGAGTGCTGATCTTCAAACAATGAGTCAAAACAAAAAATCAATCCACTCAGTCCCCCGGTGCAGTTACCGAAAGATGAAAGCGAAGGTACAAGAATGGTGAAGCTGATGGAGGAATGAAAGCCACGGGAATGCAGGGGGCAAGTGTGAAGATGAAGTGGCTCTAAAACAACATCAACAAATGATATCTTATCAGTGAAGTGTAAGGTTGCCGACTCTCTCCATTTCAAGTTTGCATTTGCTTTTTCTGGAGGTCTCTGCTGCTTTCAATTACAGTCAGTTTCACAGCTGCAGCATTGATCTGATAAACAATTTTACAGGTCCAGTAGAACCCTGATAAACAATGTCTACCAATATAACACAGGCTTGGTAAACAGTTCAACATACACAAAATAGATACACCACAGAATTTTAGTCCAAGAGTTCTACCCTGATAAACAGCGCTCAAGTGTACAACACCAACTTGGTAAACAGTTCAACCCTGATGGGTAATTTCTCATATACAACAATTAATTAGTTTGTAATCTCATATTTATTACACACTCTTCATGAACAATATCACATGTACAGCAATGTCCTACTTAATTTCACATACACAGAACATCTCGGATAAACGTTACTACATTCCAAAGGCACTCCTGATAGGTAGCATGAATCCACAGACAAAATGATACCTACTTCCTTTATCTTGCACCTTTATACAATGATTTATAACACAGAGAGCCTGGCGAAGAGGGATGATTCTTTGTTTGTTCTCAGTAGTACTTGAGTATTCATGACAATTTATGCTTCAGCATTACTTTTTATTCGGTGCTTTATTGGGCATTTTTTATATTGTCCAGGATGGATGGTCTTTAGAGTAATTAAACCGACAAAGGAAGTTTAAATGCACATGTATGGAGAGGTGGGAATACCAACCAGATAGGGAACGGCTGCCAAGTTGATACTGTATGCTCTTGTTCCCTACTAATTATTAGATCACCTGGCAGACTTCAAAGCAGCCAAGGTTGTGAATAGACAGCCAAAGAATGTCAGACTGCCCAGAAACCTCTGCATAATATTATTCATCAGAAATATCTTCTGTGGTTTCCAGTTATTCAAGATGTAGCAACACAAAGAGGCACAATAAATTCGTCTGAGTGTGTGTGTGTGTGTGTGTGTGTGTGTGTGTGTGTGTGTGTGTGTGTGTGTGTGTGTGTGTGTGTGTGTGTGTTTGTGTGTGTGTGTGAGCGTGCGATATTGCATTGTACAATCAATCTGTTAATTTTAATTCCTTCAACATAAAATCTGCACACGACCTTTCCTCTTCGACTTTCTGCTTTAAAATTCGGATGGTATGTATGGTAGATAGGAAATTGTTGTTACGTCGCCTCGCTGCCTCCGCACACACAGAGGCACGTACAGGTATATTTTTGTGTTTGTGTGTGTATATGCGTGAATATTGTACGTGTGTGTGTATTGATCACAGCTGTGGACATATGAACTATATTAGGTTAGAAACAAAACAATGTTCACAATCTTCAGCATCACACTAAATGCTGACGGAAATCAGAGGGTCAGGCTGCATTTATGGAGGGAAAAGGACAGTCGATGTTTTGCATCAAGACTATTAATCAGTCCATTTTCCTCCATAGATGCTGTCTAACCTGCGAGCTCTTCTAACTTTTTGTGTGTTGCTCCAGATTCCAGCATCGTCGTAATTGTGAATTAGACTTACTTGGCTTCTGCCAGGGGAGCAGACTTGTATGAAGCAGATAAAACATTTGAAATGGATCTCACAATAAAAGTAATATAGCTGGATGTGGGATAAGTAAAATTGTGTGTTTGGACCTAGGCTGGGGATATACATTACAGCAAAATAAGTAAGTACATGTCTTACTTTGAAAGCTCCTTTCACCCAACTTTAAAACTTAACAGTTTGAGTGAAGTTTTTGTTTCTGTGTTTACTCTGCTCTTTATTATCAGGGCACTAACAATCCATAGTGATACAGGAGAGCCTGCAGATAGTGGAAGTCTGAGGCAACACTCACAAAATTTTGTAGGAACTGTTGAAGGGTCTCAGCCTGAAGCGTCAAGTGTTCAGTTCCATCCACATATATGTTGCCTGACCTGCCGAATTCCCCCATCAGGTTGGGTGTGTTAAACCATGGTGATATCACTAATGAGAGATTGGACAATCAGTTAAAATAGATTAAAGAATGTACACTTGCTTAGCACTGTTCATGAACTCAATACTCCGTGTATAACAGTGTTTAATTGTGGGGAGCTGGTCATGAATACATGTAGAATAAGCTCATTAAAAAGCACTGCCTAGTTTTTTTAGATGCTGAGAGGGACTGCTTGTCTAATTTCCTTGCCC
The DNA here is from genome assembly GCF_048418815.1 of Hemitrygon akajei. NCBI lineage: Eukaryota > Metazoa > Chordata > Chondrichthyes > Myliobatiformes > Dasyatidae > Hemitrygon > Hemitrygon akajei. The sequence continues at coordinate 47,670,838 of NC_133127.1, read as the reverse complement.
TTATTCGATATATTATTATTGTATCATGCGACTTAAAAGGGAGTCAAGGCTTTGATTTAACAGCTTATGCAAAAGAACACACATCCAACAGTGTAGCACACCCAGAGTGTTGTATTCAAGTCTCTGTCTTATTTTATTTTGTGCTTAAACCTTTAGAATAGGACTCACCGCAAAACCTTCTAATTTAGAGGCAAAAGGCTTAATAGCTCTACAAACTTTAATGCTCTATATGTTTGTTAATGAGGGTTTGGATAAAGTATCTAGAAATTACCCGTTCCCAGGATGCATCTGTAAATCTATGGGATCCTTTCCTACTTTGTGTTCTGGCCTAAATTGTAATGTATCTCCCAATTCCAAATCTAAAAGTAATTTGGAATAATCATTGATGAAAGAGTGGTTGCTTAAGTAAATTTTACTTGCATTTTCCCAAGCATCTGCTTGGAACAAGTGAGGATCCACGCTGACTGCGATCAGGAGCCGAAGCACAGACAGCAACCACTCTGTTCCTCAGTTAAAATACTACAGTTGCTGAGAAAGTGGAATAAAAAATGTGTGGGAAATGCTGAACATATTGTTCAGAATCTGTAGTGAAAAACAATTAATGTTTCATGTCCAGGACATTCAGGAGAAATGTTATAAAAGAGGAGATTTTGCAGATGCTGGAAGTCCAAAGCACCACACACAGAATGCGGAGGGAACTCAGCAAGTCGGGCAGCATCTATGGAGGGGAATAAATAACTGCGTTTCAGACTGAGACCCTTCTTCAAGACCGTAGATATGGCTTGACTTCCTGATTTCCTGGGGAGATGTTTATTGCTTCTTTCTTTATTAACATTATTACACCTCTTGAGTAATTCCAGCTGACTGTACTGACTGTAGTTCTCTTCTTTATCATCTGTGCTGAAGCTATTGAATTCAACTCAGATAAGTGGGTGACTCAGTGTGAGCAACAGAAGTGATTCACCCACTGAACTATGTTGATGCAAAGTTCCAACATCTCCCCACTTGGTACAAACAGAAATGGACTATAATTTTGCTGAAATTGGTAACACTTTTCAAGAGTTGGAAGGAGTAGATTTGTATCCCACTCCAGAAACCAGAGCACGTAATCTATACCCGGCCTCCAGAATAATACTGAAGATGAGCCTTGCTGGCAGATTAGATGGAGCCCCCAGCCTCGCTTGAATAGACATGAGAATCCACTGGTATTACTTGAGGAAGAGCAGGCTGGTTTTCTCTGTAACCCTGTCCAACATTTACCCCTCACTAAAATCAGTTGAACTGACTCAGTGCTGTTGCTGGGACATCTCCATGTGCTCCTTGGCAGATATGCCTTGTGCATTAATTGTGGTCAACACTCTTCCAAAGTAATTTGCTGCCAGTGAACTTGACACTGAAAAGATTTACCACAGTGACACCAGCAGGTGTCTGGAAGCTCGAGAAACCTCTGTTATTCTATGCAGATTGCCAAAGAGATTGGAAATTGAAAGTGATACTGGATGTTAGTGGAGCCTGCAGAGAGGAGCTATTGCCAATGATGGAAGAATCCATAAGACACAGATTCAAGGTGATGGGAAAAGGAGCAAGTGACTAGATCGGGAAATTATTTTTACAGATTGAACTCATATGCTTAACTATGATATAATGTATATAATTTATGTTTATGTTTTCTCATAAGTGCTGGTCATCTGACACTAGGTCCCTGTGCTGCTGCTGCAAGTTTCACATTGAACCCTACATCATATGTGTACTTGACTTTGACATGTACTTGACTTGTGATGCTCCACCTGAAAGGTGATCAAGCAAATTCATTAGTAATATCCAAAACATAAGTAAGAGACAAATGTTTATAGACCTACAGGAAAGAGCTGAGGAAGGAGGTTTGGGACACTATTGCAAAGGACTTGTTCAATGGACCCAATTCTATGCCAGTTAGCTTTCAACTGTCTCTATAAATTGACTCTGGAAGGCTCCATAGTTGCAAAGTTTTTAATATTTTGTGATCTTTGTTCCTGATGTGCAGCTTAAGTGAGATACATTTGACTTTTCTACTCCATGTTATTAAAGTGTTGAACTGTCTGTTTTTGCAGTGTAGGGGATTTTGGTGTCCAACCTACGTTTTAGAAATTTCAAAATATCCTCTTCAAAAACATGAACTCTAACATTGTAAACAGATCCCTCCAGATATCTTTAACCAAAAATACCCGATTATAACTGCTACAGAATTACTTAGACAAGAACTGAAATTCCTGAAGTCTGTACTGTGTACCTAAAACTTTTCAGTTTGTGTCTTTTTAACTTCTTTTTGCTTCCCACGTAGGATATTTTTTCGAAAATCAATAATGAATATTTTCCAGGCCATAGATACTACAATTCAAAGCATAAGCAAACTGCTATTGGACCGATGCAGGTCGGGCACTATCTGTGGAGGCAAAGGGTGTTGGGTGTTTGTGTCTTTAAGTCTCTGTCACAGGACTGTCATAGTGTCTTGAACCAACAGGTAGACCAAAACCTTTTATGATACAGATTGTGCAAGAGTTATTTATAGCATGCCTTTAATCCAAATAATTGTTCTAAGTGACCTCATATGGACTAAGGGAAAAGCACTTGGTTTGATTATGTTGTTGAAGTGTGAAGCAGATATTAGTGAATGTCAGACAATGCTTAATAGCAGACTTGGAGCCGCCCTAAATTATTGAGGGATTATTCGGATTCATTACTTTAATATACAGATTCTTTGAGAAGTGAACAAATAAGCAAAAATAATAAAAGCGTTCTTTACAGCTTTTTGATCAAAGAAACGTAAATTAGTGAGGAGTCCTGGAGAAGGGTCTTGGCCCGAAACAATCATTGTTTATTCATTTCTGTTGCCTGACTTGTTGAGTTGTTCCAGCGTTTTGTGTGCGTTAAATTGGGAAGGAATTTGTGTAGAAGGTTGCATCTTTTTCTCTGTTGCACCTCAACGTATTGAAGAGATGGTCACATTCCAGAGAAAGGACCTTGTTAGTTGGAGACACCAGGCTTGGTTCACTGCTGTTGGGAAATCTGATGCTCCTTTTGTACATGTTATTCAAAATCACATGTGTCTGAAGTGAATTGGCTTTCTGAGAGTTTATCCATTTTCCATCCAAATGGACAGGTATTTAAAGATGCACGAGGCCAGGTTCTGGTCTTCTGTAAACACACGTGATGCATGAGGGGCAATCTTATCTGCTTGGATAATTCATTTGGTATGAACTTAACTGGCCTATTAAACCCACTGAACAGGAGTATAATGGAGTTTTCTTAGCATATCACTTCTTGTGCCTTCCTTATGAACATTCCTAGCTCAAGATTGAGTATGATTTGGAAGAAACATAGGGTAATTTCAATCCTGAATTTAATGGAAACAAAATGGAGGGTTTGTTCATGGCAGGAAGGGGAGGGAGAGGATACAATTTAATTGAAGGGCAAATCATATTAGACATTTTATACTATTACTTGTTGCTGCCTCCATTGAACTCTGCAGACCTTCATTGTTCAGTGTCCGAAGGAGTTCAAATGAACATGACCTGGGACCTTCATTCCCAACTGGCAATGCATTGTGCAACTTGGCTCCATTGACTTAGTTTCAAGGAACTGAATTTTGGAACTGGAGTCTGTTGTGCTACAAATACTATAAGGTATCTGACCAGATCTGAATTACTAAGCAACTGATCATTTTCGGTGATAAGACTAGACTAAAGAAGCTGGTTTGCACACCTGTGGATAATAATGGCTAAGAGATGATTTAATGAAGAGGAAAGCTCTTCTCATTAGCACATATTTCAAAGGTACAAATGGAGAGTGAGAGTAGCGTTTTTACACCATAAATTGTTATGGTCTGCAACTCATTGCTTGTTGGACTGGTGGAAACAGATCTGCATTCAATTGACCCATGCAGGATAATACCATACAGGCCATTGAGAAAGAAGCAGTGTCGATGGACTGAATGGCTTTCTTTTTCTATTATTGAAGCAATTCTTTGATTTGAAAATCATTTTATGTTAACGGTCTTGTATGAAAGAAAACAGAGACCTCAGCATTCAAGCTGCGTTGCAATATTTTAGTACTACATTTTACTGAAAATGAATTGAAGAATCTATTTATCTAAGTAGCTTAGTGACCTATCCTCCAACAGACACGTTAGGACAATACAGTGCATGCTGTATGGTGTAGTATGTACTGCTTTGAGATTGTTGTGGTCAAGTATTGGAACACATCTGTACCTTATAAATAAACATGCTGAATAATATATTATAGTATTTTGGTAAATTGGTTTAGTATTGTCACATGTACTGAAGTGCTATGAAAAACAGTTTTTCATGCCATCCATACAGACCTTTTCATTACAACAGTGTATTGAGGTAGTGCAAGGGAAAACAATAACAGAATGTAGAATAAAGTGTTACACTTACAGAGAAAGTGCAACACAGCTGACAATAAGTTGCAAGGCTATAATGGCATAGATTGTTAAGTTAAGAGTCCACCTTATTGAACAAGAGGATCATTCAATAGTCTGGTAATAGTAGGATAGGAGCTGTCCTTGAGCCTGCTGGTCTGCCCTTTCAGAATTTTGTATCTTCTGCCTGACAGGTGGATGGGTTGGCTCTTTGATAATCTTTTACTATCTTTCCTTTCAGTTAGTCCTGATGAAGGGTCTCGGCCCGAAACGTCGACAGCGCTTCTCCCTATAGATGCTGCTTGGCCTGCTGTGTTCCACCAGCATTTTGTGTGTGTTGTTGTTTGAATTTCCAGCATCTGCAGATTTCCTCGTGTTTGTTTGATAATGTTGGCTGCTTTACTGAGGTAGCAAGAGCTGTAGACAAGAGCTGACAAGAGCAAGAGCTGACTAACCCAGTCAAAAAGATAAATGCTTTACTGGGCTCCTTTGGATTAACTCTATTCAGTGCACCTTAAGATTACACCAGTACGCTGATTGGAAGCAGCCTATCAGATAGACCAGGGGTTCAGTTCATGCATTTGGGAATTCTGATTTACCATGGTGGTTCTCAAGAGTTGCTGGGAACAAGTCTAACCAAGAAACCTTAGTCAAATGTTGTTACCTGCTTGTGACCGTGTACATTGAGCAATGGTGACACTTGCTATTGCTATAGACTGCAATGGCAGGGCATTCTACTTCTGAACGCTGTCGTCTAATGCAGATTAATGGTATTCCATAAGGTGTTGCCAGAATTTCAAGCTTTTTCGGGTGGGCTTGGAGCACTCCACTTCGATCTTTTTCCTCTGGTTTTGCTCTGTGCAGTGTGCACATTCTTCCTGTGACCATGTGGGTTTCCTCTGGGTCCCTCCCACATCCTAAAGGTGGGAAGGTGTCAGACCCCCTCCTCTATTTCCAGCATTTTTTGGTTTTGTCTTCTTTATTCATTCACAAAATGTGGACATGGCAGACAATTCCAGCATTTATTGCCCATCCCTAATTGTCCCTAAATCAAAGAAGCAATTAAGGACAGGACTAATTGTTATTTCTGATTAGGAGAGTAGTGAGCTAGAGGGATACTCGTGGTAATCTAGTTGCGCCTCCATTACTATTATTGTGACTATCTAATTTGTTAATTCCGGATTAATTAATTACTTGAATCTAAAATCTTCAGCTATCCTGACAGGATTTGAAGTAACAGCTGGATTAATGGCTCAGAAATTGTGGGTCTGAGTGCTCTGCCCTGCTCCAAATTTGAATGTTCGTAGGCACCACGGTAGCGTTGCATTTAGCGTGACACTATTGCAGCTCGGGGTGTTAGAGATCAGAGTTTAGGCCTCTGTAAAGAGGTTGTATGTCCTCCCTGTGGAGCGTGGGTTTCCCAGGTGCTCCAGTTTCCTCCCACAGTCCAAAGATTCACCGGTTAGTAGGTTGATTGGTCATTGTAAATTGTTCCGTGATTAGGTTAGGGTTATTTTGGGGGTCTTTAGACGGTGCGAGTCGAAGGGCCGGATTGGCTTATTCTGCATTGTATCTCTAAATAAATAAGTGGATTAATGAATTCTTCGCTGTTAGACCAGTAAATAAACCTCTATTCTACCACACCACGTTCTTTTCTCACTGCGGCCATCAAGTAGAAGGTACAAAATGTCTCGGGACTCACACCATCAGGTTCAAGAACACTTATGCCCCTCAACTATCAGGCTCTTGGACAAAAGAGGGTAACTGCACTCATTCTACTTCTGATGTTCCCACAACCAATGGTCCTACTTTACAGACTCTTCATCTTGTTATTTATTGCTATTTATTTATATTTACATTTGCACTGTTTGTTGTCCATTGATCCTGTTTACAGTTACTGTTCTATAGATTTGCTAAGTATGCCCTCAGAAAAAGAAATCTCAGGGTTGCATGTGGTGGCATGTATGTAAATTTTACTTTGAACCTTGAACCATTCACATTTGGGTCATGTTATTCTAGGCTGAGTTGTTGACATTTTGTGTTGTGTCAGTGATATTCCATCTGCTCTGGTGGAACTCCCTGTATTTCTTCCCCTTTCTTTAAGACATTGCTTAAAAACTTCCTCTCTGACTAATCATTTGGCCTCCAGAGTTGACGCTGCTTTTCTTTGGCTGTGTGCCAAATGTGTGTCTGGTTTCACTGCTGTGGATTACCTTGGGGTGCTTTGCCTTGCAAAGGAGCGATACAAGATCATAAGAGCTAGGTGCAGAATTAGGCCATTCAGCCCATCAAGCCTGCCCCATCATTTCATTATGGCTGATTCTTTTTCCCTCTCAAACACATTCTCCTGCCTTCTCCCTTTAACCTTTCATGCCCTGACTAATCAAGATCATGTCAGCCTCTGCCTTAAATATACCCAGTGGCCTAGCTGCCACAGCCTCCTGTGACAATGAATTCTACAGGCTAAAGAAATTCTTCCTCATCTCTGTTTTAAATGGACATCACTCTATTCTGAGACTCTGTCCTCTGGTCTTAGGCTCTCCCACCATGGGAGACATCTTCTCCATGTCCACTTTATCTAGGCTTTTCAATATTCAATAGGTTTCAATGAGATCGCCCCCCTCATTCTTCTAAATTCCAGCAAGTACATGCCCAGAGCCATCAAATGTTCCTCATACAATAACCCTCTCATTCCTGGAATTATTCTCGGGAACCTTCTATGAACCCTCTCCAATGTCAGCACATCCTTTTTCAGAAAATGGGCCCAAGACTGCTTACCATACTCCGAGTGAGACCTCACCAGTGCCTAATAAAGCCTCAGCATTACATCCTTGTTTTCATATTCCAGTCCTCCTGACGTGAATGCTAACATTGCTTTTCCCTTCCTCGCCACTGACTCATACTGCAAGTTAGTGCCGATGAATGCTCTGAGCTGCCCTGTGTGTATCGGATTTCCAGAGAACTGATGCTGAAGATAGTACCATTTGTCATTAGGCATCTGAAATGCCCTCGTTGTGTCTGTGTCTGTGTCTGTGTGCGTGTAGGGTGGGGTGAGGTACAGAGGGGTTTATGATCGTAAGGGATTGGAGGACCACATAACTGAGCAGACAAGAAGTTCTATACAGGTATGGATTCTTACAGGAATGTTAATTTACCAGTTATCTGACACAGTTGCTTTGTGTAAGTATTTTATGGTAATGAAAAAGTTCCAATTAGATTTGTATGTCATATTTGTTGACACTTTCAGGGTTGTTATAACTCGGTGCAAGTGTGCCTATATTTGCTTTCACCAAATGAAACTATCCTAAATTGAGCAGCTAAACACAATTCCTTGGTATGTTTCCAGTGGAAACTGTTTTATCTTGGTTTAATGTGCTCTCTGGGGTTTTACTATGCAAATTTTTGATGCAGCTTTTACTTTGGGGCAAGGTTTACGGTATTAAGTCTCAATTAATTTTCGTCCTGAAATTTAATCTACATGCGATCGTGCAACCCATCTCATTAACCAAGGCACATGTCCTGCCTTGCTGTGAGGGGACCTCTCTTCTCAGCTAATTGGGTTGCTTGCAATCTTGAGGCCTAAAAGCCAAGAGGCAGGTCCACTGATAAAAGAGTCCATCTGGATTCATCAGAAAGCAAGAAAATAAGGCATAGAAAGGCTACAACATTTACCACCAAACTCTAAGAAGATGCTGGTATTATCTGAGGAGGGTGATTTCCCTCATCAGAATATCAATTTTAACAGTGTTTTACTTTTAATGCTCATTCTGATGTTTTTATTAAAGTATGATGTGTGCATGTGTATTTGTACAGCAAAGCAAGGATGTCTGTATATTTTGCTGCGTGCTAGCTATTTTCAGTGTTGGCTATTATGCTAACCTCTGCTAAAGCTGTTAGAAACTACAGAATAATCCTTTCTTTCACCACATGGTGATATTATACTGAGCATTTCCGGCAGAATTTAATGATTATCAAGTAGATGCATTTTGATTCTAATTTGCCTTCAGTACAAGGTAACGTATGTATAATTTAACAGTTTTGAACCATTGTGCAAACATCACATGAATATTCAGATGCTGATTATTCAGTACTAATGATACGCAGATTTAAGCTTTAGCTTTGCTCTGATCCATCATCCTTACATTTATCTTCTGTTTTTGTTGAACATGCAACAAATTTTGGATGATATTTGGTTTGTATTCCACTGTATATTGAAGACTGTGTACTGATCTAATTGATTTGATAGGTGTGTATTGAGAAAGTAGTTCCTTTGTGCCACATTCTCAAAGAAGGATCTTGAATGGCGAAGTAATGAAGCACTTTCAAAAGGAGGGTAGTAAAAATGAGGAAATCTCTCTCAAGAGGCTGTGGATACTGGAACAATGGAAATATTCAAGATTGAGGTCAATGCATTTTCATTGGAGACGGGTGTTGAAGGATAGCAATCAGAGACAGGTAAACAAGGTGTAGCAGCATGGTAGAAGGTTTGGAGGGGGTGATGGTCTACTCCTGATCCTGTGTTATTACTGCAAAACTACTGAAAAGACTCTTCAGCAGAATCTGGCAAGGGCGGTTTTCTGCAGCTCTGACAATAATGCAGCGGAAGTTGTGTGCGCGCAAATCACACCTGCACAGTTCTTTAGAAGTCACTGTTATTTCTGGCTGTGATAACTTTCAGAATATGTGAAAAACTATCTGTACAGGTGGCTTAAAAATAATCGTGTCTGTTGTTGTGTTGGCTCTAGTGGAAGTCAAAGCCACTTCTTGAACAGCAGTATTGGAGCATTTAAGATCTACCCCAGAACTGTACTATTAATAATCTAGAAAGGCAGAAGAGAGGTAACGACCAAAATAAATCTTAATAAAGTTTTTCAGAAATGATAAAGCTTTTGTGGAGTGTGCTGTTTAGTAAGAGTTCAGGAACAATGCACATTGGTGTATGTGTTAGTTTTTTTTAACCAAACAAAATTAATTCATAATAAAAAAAATATTTGCAAGAATAAGCCAGGCAATGCCTTTTCATTCTTATGTTCATAGACAATGTGTTTAAGTTACGTCCAATTACATTTCTGAAAAACCAGCAGCACTGTTGCCCACTCATGTGGTTTCCTGGGGTGGTTCAGGGCTACGGCAATTGAGGGGCTTCCTCACCCAACTTGGCCCCTCCCTGTCCAGTAGTGGAAGAACCCTACACTGTTGTCCTCCCCCACTGAGCTGCACCAAGCTTCATTGCATGCATTCCTGCAGCAGAGAATATGCCAGACAGCAGCATTTAATGCACTGTATGATACATATGAAACTAAATGTAATGTAACAATGCCTGTTACTTAGCGTGTAATGTAGCAACACATGTTGCACTGAGCATTGCAACAATGCATGTTTCATAGCTGTATTTTAACAGTGCGTGTTAAAAATACTTGTTTAATGAGTATAATGTAACAAAAGTGAGTGTAAAGTGAGTCCACTGCATTGGGTGTATTGTAATTATAGGACGAATCATGCCACTGACTGATTTGCAGATTACACTCAGTCACCATCTCACTATACCAACTCTTACCTTCTGCATGACGCAGCATGGACCTTCTCAGAAAGAGCCAGCTCTAGGCCCTGTGCACCTCAAGCCTTTACTGACGGTAAAGGGCAAAAACCCTGCCCACAGAATTGTTTTGACAGCTGGCGAGGCCACACCTCCAGGCTGTCAAAGACTGTCACTGTGTGTGAGAGAGTAGAGACTGCAGATGCTGGGGCAACGCACAAAGGAACTCAGCAGGTTAGGTGGCATCTGTGGAGCAAAACGGACAGTCTTGCTTTCGGGTTGAGATCCATCCTCAGTCCGGATGAAGGGTTTCAGCACGAAATGTCAACTGTTTATTTCCCTGCATTGATGGTGTCAGAACCTCTAGAGTTCCTCAAGCACTTTCTGAATATTTGTCAATGTCTGTTGATATTTATAACATTCAAAACTTTAAAAAATTAAATGTGCAATTACATTTCTTTTAAAGTCTTAAAAAATGCTGAAACACTAGCAAGCATTTAAAGTTATTAAATACATTAAAATTATCCAAATTAACTCAGAAAATTTGTAAAATACCCGATCTCTACCTACCTGCCTCACGGCTAACTTTCACCAAATTAGCAAGCGTGTTGTTCCTACTCTAATTTTAACTTAGCATTGTATTAGCAGACAGATTTTCCAAGGAAATGCTGAGAAATTTAGGGAAGTACTCCCTCACTTGCTGAATTCCATGAGGAGTGAAAATTCTAGCTGGGGTTTGGGACTTGCGTTTTCGTATGGGTATCCTTGCCCACTACAGAGCAATAAAGGTCAATACTCTGAATTCCACATGGAATTGCCAACAATTAAAACAGTACAGAACACTACAACACAGGAACAGGCCCTTCAGCCCGTGAGATTGGTGCCAAATGTGATGCCAAAGTAAATAAACCTCTTCTGCCTGCATATAATCTATATCACTCTAGTCCCTGAATGTTTATCTAATAGCATCTTAAATGCCACTGTCATATCTGCTTCTACTACCACCGTGACAGCACATTCCAGACACCTACCACTGTCTGTGTTCAAAAAATATTTGCTCCGCACCTCTTTAAAATTTTACCCTCTCGCATGTTATTTGACATTTCTACCCTGGGCTAAAGACTCCAACTGTCTGTGTCTTTCAGAATGTTGCACTCTGTCTGGTCTTCCCACATCTTCTGACATTCCAGAGAAAAAAATCCAAGATTGTCCAAGTTTTCCTTCTAGTTAAGTTTTAATTGGCAACTTGTTCAGATGTTTGATTTTCAGATCTTGGTAGAGTGCTTGTATTTGGAGACTGAAATGAGCAATGTGAATTTTATTATTGCATTCTGATGATTAGCTTTATTAGAGAAACCTGGAGACTGATATGTTAATCGCAGTCTGCTAACCCATGTGACAGGAACACTGGCAAGAGACTCACACCACAGCATTCTAGTCCATCTCCCTTTCATCAGCTCAGGGTATCCCAGGTCTCTTCATAGCCTCTGAATTATCTTTGAAGTGGGGTCACAGGTGTAATATAGGAAATGCGGCAGGCTGTTTGTACACAGCAAGCTCCCACAAACAATGAGCCAAACAATAAAGAGCCTTTCACATGAATTACATTGGTCTCTTTACAACCTTTCCATCTTTCTATGTACTTGTGTTGTTGGAACTATTACGGATAAGGTATAGAATCAGTAAAATAACGAGAAATGTTTTTGAAATTGTGGCAAATAGCTTTCGGTTCTTATTCCCTGAGGAGGTTTTTAAAAAAGATACTCATTTCACAATAAACCAATTCACTCACACTACAGTAAAATAAAGCAAATTATTAGTCATTACTCAAATGAACTTGTGGAGTTCTATTGTGTTTAAGTTTATTATGAATGTTTGTAACTGAAACTGCACTGAGTTCAGATTAATAAAGCTGTGCCTTTTTGCTTTTAAGAGCGGCTCGTGCACAATACACAAAGCTGTTGCTGGGAAATTAATTCTGATGGGTTGGCCTCTGTTATTTCCTGCTTGCTTCTCTTTGCTAATTGACGCTTTTGATGTGATGTTAGTTGGAGAAGGTGCATTGTGGGTTGGGGGCCATTGGTGATTGCTGATGGGCATTTGAGCTGGGGGGTTGAAAATAATGTGAGGAAAGTCATGGCAGGTGGGAATGGGTCTGAAGTGTGTGTAGCCTTGGGATTTAGAATGAAGTCAAAGCACTACCTGTGGAATTAGAGTTTGTCACCTCTACTTTTAGAATCAATTCAAGCAGATGCTTTTAAAATAGAGATTCCTCATTAAGTTAGCCTTATACCTTTTCCCATTTTGATCAGTCATAATTTTGTTTTAATTTAAGATGAGTACTTGCATATCGTATCAGAAAATGGTCCGATTTTCTCAGTACATTATGAACATTCTAATGACAGCCATGCAAGTGAATCCTGTGATGGGTAGCACAGATTTTTAAACACAAGAGATTCTGCAGGTGCTGGAAATTCAGAACAACGCACACAAAATGCTGGAGGAATTCAGCAGGTCAGGAAATGTCTCGGGCTGAGACCCTTCATTGAGCATTTTGTTTGTGTGGAGGAGATTTTATTTCTACTGTGTTTGAATGAGGTAAAGTGTAGATAATTTTACTGTTATCCTTGCAAGTAGCTACATCTTTCTCTTTTTCTCTTGACTCTCCCTCTCTCTCATGCCACATGGCGCTCCTCTGTACCCCAGGGCTAGCAAAGGCCCTCATTGCATATAAATTACTAATGTGAGAAGTAATTATTAAAATTCCTCTTCCTCTTTCCCACTTAATGCAGGGTGATAATTGCCTGTGATATCACAGGAGATCAGTGCATTGTTGATTATACACAACGACATTGCTCTAATCATTGCGGCAGGTTTAGGCTGTTTAATTCAACATCTAATTACTACAGATAGAGTGCTGCCAAGCTGGGGGGAAAGAAACTCTTAAAATATTTGCTGGGCGGAGTTGCGTACTGAGGAGGGATGAGTTCCTGTGGGAATAGCCACCCTATAGAGTGCTAATGGTGGCATCTGTTTCTTGATAGCTTCCAAGCTCCTGCGGATTCAGCGAGTTAGGAGTTAAATCTCCTGTTGAACACCTCTTGTTAACGTCGAATCGTTGCTTGCTTTTTTTTTTATAATACAGAAATGATTGTGGCTTTTTGTACTTTAGTTTCATTTCAAGACATTCAGACTCAAAAATAAAACATTGCAGGTGATGCAAGTCTAAATAATAAAAAAATGGAAATATTAAGAAGGTATGAACATAAGGAATAGGATCAGGAGAAGGACATTGTACTTGTTTTATCATTCAATAAGTATATTGTTGATATTTTGCTTGAGTGCCATTTTCCTGCATTAACTCTATATCCACGATTCCTTCAAACTTTCAGTCTCTGTCTTGAGCATACTGACTGACTGAGCTTTCACGACTTTCTTTGGCAGAGAATTCCAAAGATTCATGATCCTTTCAGTAGGAAAAACTATCTTCTCATCTAAGAGGCAGGTTTGGTATTGTCATTTAAAGTAAAATTGGATAGGTATATGGACAGGAAAGGAATGGAGGGTTATCGGCTGAGTGTGGGTCAGTGGGATTAGGTGAGAGTAACCATTCTGCACGGACTAGAAGGGCCAAGATGGCCTGTTTCCGTGCTGTAATTGTTATATGGTTATATAATTCCTGAATGGAAGTCTCACTGTCCCTGGTTCTGGACATCCCAACTGGGAGAAGCAGCAAACTGGAGGCTCTGGAGACTCAGCAGGCCAGTCAGTATCTGTGAAGGGAAAACGTGTAAATTGATATTTCAGGGTGTGACCTGCATCAGGACTGAAAGAGAAGAGGTAAGATTGCCAGGATATCACAGTAGAAATGGTATCAGGGGTTGGGACAGGCTGGTAGATGACAGATAGAGCCAGATGGGTGATAGGTAGGTGGGAAAAAGTGAGCAAAGGAAGGAGAAAAAGGAGAGAGAGAGAGTGTGTATGTGTGTGAGTGTGTGTGTGTGTGTGTGTGTGTGTGATGGAGAGAGGTGTGGATTCATTGAATTTATAAAACTCAATAATCATACCACTGGGCTGTGAACTACTCAGGTGGAATATGAGATATTCTTCTTCCAGTTTGTGTTTGGCCTTTGTAGCAATGAAGAAGGCTAAGAACGGACAGATTAGTGTATGAGAGGGACAAATAAGGTTAAAATAAGATGGAACCATGAGTTAAAGATAACCATGGTGGAGAGAGCACAGGTGCTCCACAAGACAGTTGTGTAGTCAATGCTTGTCCAGCATGCAAAGCAACCTGCCATGTATTGATTCCCAAACACAAGGAAATCTGCAGATGCTTGCATGTATTGATTCCATCTATTATTCCCACTGCCTCGGGAAAGCAGAAAACATATTCCAGGACCCACCCCCTCTACTCTGATTATTCTATCTTCTCCCCCTCTGGTCAGGCAGAAGATACAAAAGCTTGGAAGCATTTACAGCTAGACTCAAAGACAGCTTTTATCCCTTTGGTATTAGACTCTTGAACAGACTGCTAACATGATAAAAGATAAATTTCAGAACTGTTGATCTCCTATTCTACCTTACCATGGTCTTTGCACTTTATTTATGCACCTGGACTGCACTTTCTCTATAACTGCAACAGTATTTACTGGATAAACACCAGAAAGTCTGCAGATGCTGAAAATCCAAAGGAACACACACAAAATGCTAGAGGAACTCAGCAGGTCAGGCAACATCTATCAAAACGATTAAACAGTCGACGCTTCGGGCTGAGCCCCTTCATCAGGGCTAGAAAGATAGGGAAAAGTTCTTTTTTCTTTTTTAAATACCAAGGATGTAATTATATAATCAAGATCTACCTAGATAGCATGCAAAACAAAATTATCGTACAGTGTCTTGGTGTATATGACAATAATAAATCAATACCAATGTGGTGGATACCACAGTAGGTCAGGTTGGAAGAGATGCAGATGAACCAAGACATGCAGAAGACACTTATAACATCTCTACCTTTTCCTTTTCCCCCAGTGGTAAATTATTCAATCATTCTGTAAAGGACCCACATTTTTGCCAGGTCTTTTCCTTTTAAATATGCCTATGAAGGTTTTGAAAGTCTTTGTGAGTTTCTGGTTGTTACTTTCGTGTTCCACTGTCAGTTTCCTTATCAATTTCTTTATCATTTGCAGAATTCTGAAATTCTTTGTCTTCAGTTTACTGCTCTTTTTCTCAACATTATAAACACTATAACGTTCACACTAACTTCCTCTGCTTGGTAGTGTGAATTAATCAGATCAATGACCTTCCATCAGAAATGGAAAGGGAAGGGGGAGAGAGAAGGAAAGAACTTTCCTTTGCAGGTGCTGCCCGACAGGAAGATCATCACTTATGCCAGGTTGAATATTTGCATGAAACATTCCTGCATTAACATTGTTTGCTCTACATTGGAACATACAAATTAGACCAGTTGGTCCCGAAATCCGCTCCACCATTCAATAAGGTTATATCTAATCTGACCAGAGCATCAACTCTTCATTTCCACTTTCCTCAAGTAACCTTTCACCCCATTTCTTATCAAGAATCTATTTTAAAAACATTCAAATGCTCTGCCTCCATTGCCTTCTAAGTAAGAGAGTTCCAAGGACTCATAATAGTTTGAGTGAGATTAAAACTGTCATCCCTTTATTGTTAGACATGACAGCTAGTTCATCTCCACATCCTATTTGTAGACCCCTCAAGGGCGGCATGTTAGTATAGCAGTTAGCAAAATGTTATTACAGTGTCAGCGAACCAGGTTCGATTCCGCCATCTTCTGTAACGAGTTTGTACGTTCTCCCTCTGAGCACATGAGTTTCCTCTGGTTGCTGCAGTTTCTTTCTACATGCAAAGGATGGATGGGTCAGTAGGTTAATTGGGTACATGGGTGCAATTGGGCAATGTGGCTGATTGGGCTGGAAGGGCCCATTACCATGGTGTATCTCTAAGTAAATAAATAACTCATATGCCCATCCTTCTGGAGGTAATTGCCACTTCCTTAAGTTCAGCTAGAAAATTGGACTAAATGTTAGCCTGGCCATCATTGTCTATGTTCAAAATTGTAAAAATTGCCCCTTCTATTTTCTTGATCTTTTCTATATCTTCCTACCTCATCTACCCTGAGAGAAATAACTTAAACCATTGCTCCTGAGGCTGGCTGCCTAGAAATAAGATTGCTTATACCTTCTCATGGTTAAAATGGACTTCAAAGTTATTGCTTCTAACAACAAATTATTATATATCGATAGGGTACCCCAAACATACCATGGTTCTTACCAGACTTGTTAACAATCAAAATTCAGAATCAGAATCAGAAGCAGGTTTATTATCACTGACGTATGTCGTGATATTTGTTCATTTGCAAAAGGGGAATAACAAGATAATGTTTATGGGTTCTTGGACCATTCAGAAATCTAATGGTGGAGGTGAGAATGCTGTTCCTTAAACAGTGGGTGTAGGTCTTCAGGCTCATGTACCTCCTTCCAAGTGGTCGTAACAAGAAGAGGGCATGTCGCAATGGTACGGGTCCTAGCTGGATACTTTATTGATCCCAAAGGAAATTACAGCATCACAGTAGCATTACAAGTGCACTGATATAAATATTAGAAGAGAAGTAGAAAGAATAAAAAATAAGTTACTACAGTCTAAACAGGTGCCACTTTCTTGAGGGACCAACTCCTGAAAATGTCCTTCATGGTGGGGAGGATTGTGCTTGTGATGGAGCTGGCTGAGTTTATAACTCTGCAGTCTCTTTCGATCCTGTGCTCTGGAGCCTCCATACCAGTTTCTGATGCAACCAAACAGATTGCTGCCCACCGTAAATCTGTAGGAATTTGCAAAAGGTCTTTGGTGACATATTAAATCTCCTCAAACTCTCAATGAAGTGGAGCTACTGGTGTGTCTTCATTAGGATTGCATCAATGTGCTGGGCTTAAGATGTTGACACCTAGGAATTTGAAGCTACTCTCCCTTTCCACCACTGACCCCTCAATGAGGACTGGTGTGTGTTTTCCTGATTTCTCTTTCCTAAAATCTGCAATCAATTCCTTGGTCTTGCAGGTTGTTGTTGTTGCGACACCCCACTAGCTTTTAGTCCCTGTATGGCTCCTCGTCACCATCCGAGATTCAGCCAACAACATCTGCAAATTTATAAATGGCCTATGAGCAATGCTCCTGTACAGTCATGAGTGTGGAGAGAGTAGAGCTGTGGGCTAAACATGCATCTTTGAGGTACACCTGTATTGATTGTCAGTGTGGAAGAGATTTTATTGCCAATCCATATTGACTGCAGTCTTCTGATAAGGAAGTCGAGGATTCAGTTGCAGAGGGAGATACAGAGGGCCGAGCTTTGAAATTTGTTCCTTGTGCTGAGGGGATGATGATGATGTTAAACGCCACACTGCAATCAATAAACAGCAGTTTGATGTACATTTAGCGGATGTTAAAATTTGACAGTGACATGCATGAGGGCATGGAAGACTTGAAGAAGTTGCATTTGAATTGTACTCCCCAGACCTTAGCATGTTGAAAGTTTTACATAAATCAAGTACTTTTTGAAATGTTATCATTGATCAACTGTTTGCACACACAGTAACAAAAATGAGATTGTTACCAAATAATCTATACTCATGATGTTGATTGGGCTGAATCATTCACTATGAGAGCGTGGAGAATTTCTTTGGGAAAAAAATCATGTTGACTTTAAGCGGAAAATTGGTGCCACAAGTACGTGTGTGCACAGGTGCAGAGAAAAATTCACCTGCAGCAGCACTAGGGGCACAGAATTCATAAGAAAAACATATATTTTCAAAATTATACAAGAATGGTATTTTGAACAAAAACAAAAGTTGCAGTGTTTCTATGTTTACTAATTTGTTCTTTCGCAGTTTAGAGATGCCTGTCACTGGCTTTGACATCTCATGAACTGAGTAGTTTACCAGACCAGTTTAGAGGGCAGCAAAGAGTCAGCTGTAATGGTAGATTTGAGGTCATACAGTCATGGAGTTATATAGAATGAAAACAGGATATCCAGTCCAACTGTGATGTATGTCTACACTAATCCCATTTGCCCACTTCAGGCCATTAACCCTCTATTCCTTTCCTATCCAAATACCTGTCTACATACTTTTTAAATGAAACAGAACTGTATTAATATGCATTTGTAAACCACCTCTAGGCCAGTTCTTGTAAGATTGACATCCCTGAAGGATATAGGCAAACTAAGTGGATTTTTCTGACCATCAGGTAGTTTGCTAGTTCCACATTGAGAATCAACCATATATCACCCAATCAATCAGCCAGGAATCTGCATTTTAGTGTAGTAATTAAACCACTAATATAGTATCCCATACCTACCTTATTTTTTTCCTGGTTTCGAGTTACTTTATATAGTTTTTTTCTCAGCAGTAGAGTTTTCCCTTTGCTCCCACGATTTGGAGCATTAACTTCAATTGCCAACATTAAAAGATCAGTGTTAATCACAGCTTACAGTACCTTACTCTTGTCCAAATGCATTAAAATTAATACACTACTTATTAAGATCTAATTTGAAATAGTGCACAGAGGAATGTCAGATGAATGCAAATGTGCAACCAGCCTTAATTTAGTGCTCAAGGAGCCTAGAGATTTATCCTTGTCGTCCTGTAAATCATAGGTTATCAAAAATACATCTGTTTAAATATCTTAGATATTAGTTTATGCTGAATTTAAATTCTATTTTAAAAAGGCTTCCTTTCATCCCTAACCTGCTTTGACATTTTTGTTTTAAGTTATCCACTGTTTCAGATTTTGTCTTATCACCCATTTCATCCTCCTTTACACGTGTACAGGAAGTGACTTTAACAATCTTGAGTCTTGAATATTGAATTTGTGAAGTATTGGCATTAAAAGCATAATTCCTAGAGTTTTAAAAAGTCCTCTCCCATTTTTTTTGGACTACTTATTTTAGTCTTCCAGTAGTGTGATCGAACATCCCAGAAACGCAGTATCTTTCTTTGTTATAGAATCAAATATTTTAAAGACTGTGTTTCTGGGCAATTATAGTTACTAAATACCTGAAGTGTGGTATTAAATAGGTAAATTTACCAGTTATTTGTAATTGCACTTACATGCTGCCCTGGGCCCAGCACATTAGTGCAATTATGAAGAAAGCATGGCAGTGTGTCTACTTTCTTAGGAGTTTTGCGAAGATTTGGCATGACATTTAACACTTTGACAAACTTCTATAGATTTGTAGTGGAGAGTGTATTGACTGGCTGCATCACAACCTGGTGTAGAAACACCAATGCCCTTGAATGGAAATTCATACAAAAAGTAGTGGATATGGCCCAGTCCATCAGAGGTAAAGCCCTCCCCACCACTGAGCACATCTACATGAAACGGTGTCACAGGAAAGCAACGTATATCGTCAGGAACCCCCACGACCCAGGACATGCTCCCTCCTCACTGCTGCCATTAGGAACAAGGTACAAGAGCCTCAGGACTCACACCACAAGGTTCAGGAACAGTTAATACCCCTCAACCATCAGGCTCTTGAACCAAAGAGGATAACTTCAATCAACTTCATTTGCCCCATCATTGAAATATTCCCACAACCAATGGATTCACTTCTGAGGACTCTTCATCTCAGGTTCTCACTATTTATTGTTTATTTATTTATTATTATTATTTCTTACTTTTTGTAATTGCACAGTTTGTTGACATATAAGCAGATTGATATGGTCTTTCATTGGTTCTGTTATGGTTATTATTCTATAGATTTATCGAGTATGCCTGCACAAAAATGAATCTTAGGGTTGTATGTGGTGATGTATATGTACAGTATTTTGATACGAATTTGCTTTGAACTTAAATAGGTTTATTATTGTCAATTGTACTAAAATACACAGAACAGATTTGTATTACCTGTTCTATTTAGATCATTTCATCACGTCAGTGCATTGAGGTAGCGTAAGGAAAAAAGCAGCAACAAAATAGTCAATACAGTGTTACAGGGAAAGTGCAGTTCAAGCAGACGATAAGGTGTCAGATAGCTTGTGAGGCTAAGAAGCGATCTTAATATACAAGAGGTCTGTTCAATAGTCTTGTAACAGTGGGGAAGAAGCTGTACTTCCCTGGTGGTACATGCTTTAAGGCTTTTGTCTCTTCTTTCTGATAGGAAGGGGGAGAAGAGAGAATGCCCTGGGTAGGTGGGGTCTTTGATTATGCTGGCTGCTTTACTGAGGCAGCAAGAAGTGTAGATTCCATGGAGGGGAGACTGCTTTTGTGAGCTGAGTCCACAAATCTCTGCAGTTTCTTATGGAGTTGGGCAGAGCTGTTGTCATACCAAGACGTGATCTGGATTGGATGCCTTCTGTGGTGCATCTATTAAAATTGGTGAGGCTCAGCAAGGACATGATGAATTTCTTAGGCTGCACCACAGCTTGGACCATTAAAATTCCCTTAATTTTAGCGGAGTATTTCTTTTTGTTTTTATACCTTTTCTTGGAATACATAAAAACATGAGCAGTAATAGGCCATTCAGTGTCTTAAACTGCCGTGCCATTCACTATGATCATGCTGATCTTCTGCAGTCCTCATCTTCTCCTCTGTGCCAGATCCCCATAGCCCTCCATTCCCAGGTCTATCAAAACATTATCTACCTCTGCTTTAAGTGTACCAATAAATTAGTCTCCACTATTCTGGTTCCAGGATAGTGATGGTAAGTGGTTCAGTAACAGCACAACAGCACTTTTGTTAACAGACCCTTTCCAGAGACGTGAACAATAGCACATCAGAGATAGCAGAATTAAGTGATTAGATGGTTTCTAAGATGTTATAGAACATTGTAAAATGGGAAAGCGAAACTGAGAGAGGTTTACGGAGGAAATTCCAGATCCCTAGTAAGGAAGAGAAGCGGAGAATGGGACAGAAGTCAGCATTTTAGGAATAGACACCATCAGGGGCTGGAGTAGATTATGGAGAAAGTGCGAAATGAGATGTGGTTGGATTTGAGCTCAGTTGTGAGTATTTTATGAGATATTGTTGGTAGAATAGCTAGTCCAGGTCAGTGAAAATAAGACTGATTGATGAAGGGTGCTGTTGGTGTTACGATATGGTGGAATTGATCTACCTAATCACAACATCAAATCTTCCTCCACGCTATAACCATTTTTATATCAACTAAGCAGTTAGTTTGTTCTTTTTGATGAATGGCACTTTTATAACCTTTACAGTTATGGGTAGGATACTGACCTTGTGTACCATTTCCCACTGTTAATTGAGGTTTCCATAGTCACTGTCTGTGACCCATGCTAGTTAGCAATCACAATTGAATGAGCAAAATAGTCATTGCATCCAAAGCCTTCCACACAAATAAGTGGAGAAGAAAACATCTCTACTTAATGTAGAAATTGAAATACTGACTAAAAACTAAACTCAGCATTTGTGGTTGGCAAATATTGTCCATCAGACAACAGATAGTAGTTAACCTTTAAATAAGGGGCTCAGTGGTTGGCCTCCAGATTTCAAGTAACTCTTTTAAAAATGGTGTCACTAACTCGCTTTTCTTGCTTTTTGCCCCGTTTCAGCTGATTTAAGTCACAGATTTCCCAGCTGAAAGACATTTGCTTCAATTCTTTGCAGCAATGAACATAAGAATTACAAGCAGGAGTTGACCTTGTGCCTGCTCCGCTGTTCAACAGAACCATGGCTAATCTTTTACCTCAGTACCACTTCCTTTGCATTACTTGATTCCCATAATACCAAAAAAACCCACTGTAGGATTTCAACCAGAGATGTTGCCAATTCATTTTCCCCACAGATACTGCTCAACTTACTGAGTACCCCCAGCAGGTTGTTTGTGTTTCTATACCTAAAAATCTACTGTACTCTTGAATATTTTCAACACCTGTCCCATTGGATAGAGTTCAAAAGACACATCACCTTTTGAGTGAAGGCCATCAACACCTGTCCTGTTGGATAGTTTAAAATATACAAAGCCCTCTGAGTGAAGGACATTGAATACTGGTGGTGGATGGGGGTGGCTAGTGACCTATCAGGGCATTGTAGCAGCAACCAGGCCAGTGGCACTGTGGCTGGCTCTGAAGAGAAGCCAGGATGGTTTGTTGCCTCTCTGGTGCCAGGTCCAGAATGCCTCAGAAAATTCTCGAGGGAGGGTGAGCAGCCAGAGGTTGTGGTGCACATTAGCACCAATGATGGAGGTAGAATGGGGAAAGAGGTCCTGCACAGTGAGTGTAGGAAGCTGGGGAAGAGGCTGAACAGCAGGACCTTCAAGGTAGTGATCTCTGGATTACTCCCAGTACCATGTGCTAGTCAGGACAGGAATAGGACGATAGTATAGATGAATGAGTGACTGACAGTGCAGTGCAGAAGGCAGAGTTTCAGATTTCTCGATTATTGGGATCTCTTCTGGGGAAGATATGACCTGTACAAAAAGGATGGGTTACACTTGAACCTGAGGGAACAGGTTTGCTAGAGCTGTTAGGGAGGGTTTAAACTAATTTGGGAGGGGGACTGGAACCGGAGTGATAGGACTAAGGATGGTGCAGTTGGTGTACAACTAGATGGAGTGTGTAGTGAGACTGTAGGAAAGGACAGGCAGATGACTGGGCAAAATTGAAAAGGGTGACGAATAAAAGAGCAAAGGTGTTATATTTGAATGGATGCAGTACATGGAATAAGATAGATAAACTTTTAGCAGAGTTACAAATTGACGTGTGATGTTGTGAGCATCAATGAATCATGGCTGAAAGAGATCATAGTTGGGAGCTTAACATCTAATGATACACATTGAAAAAGCAGGCAGGTAGGCAGAGGGGTTGGGTGGTAAATAATGAAATCAAATCCTTAAATAGAGGTGACATAGGATTGGAAGACAAAGAATTGTTATGGGTAGAGTTAAGAAATTGCCAGGGTAAAAGGACCCTGATGGAACTTTATATATAGATCTCCAAACAGTAGCCAGTGCGTGGGCTGCAAATTACACTGGGAGATAGAAAAGGCATGTAACAATGGCAACGTTGAGATAGTCAGGGAGATTTCAATATGCAGATAGATTGGGAAAGTCAGGTTGTTGCTAGTCCCCAAGAGAGAGAATTTGTAGAATGCCTATGAGATTGCTCTTTAGAGCAGTTTGTGGTTGAGCCAACAGAGGGAACAGCAATTCTGGATTCAGATTTGATTAGGGAGCTTAAGGTAAATTAATCCTTAAGTGACAGTGATCATAATATGATAGAGTTCACCCTGAAGTTTAAAAAGGAGAAGCTAAAATCAGATTAATCAGAATTACAATGGAGTATAGGGAATTATAGAGGCATGAGAGAGGATCTGCCAAAGTTGATTGGAAGGGGACACTAGCAGGGATGATGGCAGAACTGCTATAGCTGGTGTTTCTGAGGAAAATTCGGAAGTTGCAGAAAAGATACACCCTGAAGATGAAGAAGTATTTTCGACATTCTATCCAGAAGAACCATCAGCTTCATATCTACCATCCCAAGTTTGTACATTTCAATGAGTTTCACTTCCATTTTCTGCTTAATTGCTCCTCATAAGACAATTTCCACCAAGAGAGCATTTTTGACTCTGATCCTACAGGAATCCTCGTCTTCAGAAGCATTTCATTATCTGGTAAAGTACATCTGGTTATCTGATAGTTCTGTCAATGAGAGTGTTTTCTTTAAGGTAGATCTCATGCTTTGGTGTAAAACAATTGATGATCAGTTTTAATCTCTGCTCATTTTGATATCTAGTGACTGTAATAATCTGGGCACTGGACAAATCCATTAATGGGTTTCTGCGTTATTACTTACCCATCGTATGTCATGTTACTGGGGATAATTTTGACATTGGGTAGTTGATAGTTGTTTGAAATGAGTAGTGTTGAGTATCCATCCATTATAAATTTCCTCCAGGTTTCATTTCTATTAAATCTTTGGTCCAAAATTAAAAGAACCCTCATTTCTGATCCTTGACATTTTGAGTTTATCTACCTAATATATCAATCTTGTTGGGAAGCTCCTCTCTCCTATATCTGTACTAGATGTGAATGGTCAGCTCTCGAATCTTGCTGCTTGCCCATTAGCTACAGGCAAATCTCAATATCCTCCCCCATAGATATTTGAATCCTCACCAATTTATTGTAGGTTGGTTACTAGATCCTCATCTTTTGCTCGAAAGTGCTTTTGTTTAAATTGCACTGATTTCATACATGCAAAATAAATTATTGATTGGTTGCAAAGGAAAAACAGACAACATGAACTAAAATGTGAGAAGTTACTTTTCTCCTGACTTTCTCTTCTCCCAAACCTCTCCTTCTCTCTTCAGCCACCCAACTTAATGTCATCCTCCTTTCCCTCTTGCTCTCTCCATCATCTGCCACTTCTTTCATGGAATATTGGTATCAATGGGAAGCTCATTGTCCATCCTTCATTGCCATTGAAATGACTGGCTAACTAGTTCATTTCAGAGAGGTAGTTAAGAGTCAACTGCACTGTCATGATTTTGGAGTGACATAAGGACTTAAATCCTCTCTTCTCTGAAGGACATTATTGAACCAGGCTTTGGTTTGCCATAACTCATTGCTAGTGCCACTGCTTCAGAAAAAAATCCAATTTATAAAGATTAAGTTCCAAGGTGGCATTTGAAATTTTTTTGATTTATTTGTGCAGGCTCTGGATTACACAACTGAGAACAAAACCAGCATGTTACTACACCCAACCTCTCTCTCCTATTCACTGTCTTTCAGCCTCTCTTGTCCTTCTCTGCCCCCTCTCACTTCTGCCACCCTGTTTTCTACCTCTGCACCAATCCTCCACTTCTCCTGTTTATAGATATATGAACAGTGTTCGTAGAGCACTGCGTGGAGAAGTAGGAAAGAGAGGATAATGAATCTTTGAAACTCTACTCAACAGGGCTTTTGTTGAGAATATTCAAGGCAGAGTACTTTATCTTTAGATAAAGAGCAATAAATGATCTGCTGGAGGAACTCGACAGGTCGAGCAGCAACTGTGTGGAGAAAGGAATTGTTGATGTTTCAGGTTGAAACCCTGCATTAAGGCATTTTAGATATTATGGGAATCAAGGAATGCAAGAAGATACCTAACTCTGCTCCTTCATGTGTACTGCTCCACATTGCTAGAAATACTTCATAGGTGCAAAGGGCCTCCAGCAGAAGCTACGGTAATTCCTAAGTATTCTACTTGCCTTTTTTTGGCGCTAATAAGGAATTGGGAAACCTGTGTCACAAATCTTGGCAGCAGCAAGTCAAGAGCAATGCAATGGGTGGAGTGGGAATGGAGGCAGGGAATCTCAATGATGTTTTGCAGCTGGCGAGCGATGTTTTTTAGATCCTTAATCTTCAACTCGCTGGCAAAATGGCGAGTGGTGCGTACTGATTCAAATTCAGTGTATCACTACCAGCTTCCATCGCAGCGGGGGAGGTAACTGGTTTTGTTCTGCCAGGCACTGAATCTGCTTTGTACCTTGAAGCCTACAGGCACGTTGCTTTCATCGCTGACATTTTAAAGCAACGCTATCTGGCCAAGAAAAATTTAAAATGTAACTACATGGGTAACAGCTTGACAGTCAAATTGACCAATGGAAACAAAGTAATATTGTATTTATAATGAGGGTTCATCAGCAATTCTTCATGCTTTTTCTTCCAAAATGGCCACCGTGTCTTTTTTTTAGGAGTTGAGTTGTTGTAATCTGCTTTTTGTCCTCTCAATGAGCAAACAGCCGGAATTACTGCCAACTGCGTTTTGAACGATTTTCAACAGTTCCAGTTGAATATTCATTAGCGAGGATTTAGAGCATTGCGTACACGGCAAACAAAATTAACTCCGTCAAAACATAAATGCAATATTCAGGGTTTGTAGGAAGCCTTCAGATTGTCCATCAGTACCATCTTCAGATATTTATTTTCTGAAGATTGAACTTGGCTTCATTTATCTCCAGAATTTTTTTATTCGTTGCAAATTATCGTAGAAGTGTACACCAGTTCTTATCGTCACGTTCTACAAGGTGTCAACAGCAGAATCTTGCAGTGCTTAAGAACACCAAGGGATATACCCCACGCAGAGTGAATTATGTTAAAACCAAGATTCTTAATCCCTGTCAGATCCCACTCCAAGATAAATGCTGTCAGAAATGTTGCCCAGTTTCTGTAACAAATTATGTTTTTCACAGGAAGTTCATTATTGTTATTGCTTGTGATTCAATCCCTGAGGTGTTTCTTTGAGATGTGTGAAAGGTGTGGCACTTGGATTGTGAAAGAATAGGAACAAATCTTGTCTGATATTGACACCTCATGATTAGTCAACAGAAGCTGAGAGATACCATGACCAGTTTTCATCCAGCCATCTCTTAAGCATCTAAAGACCACAAGCATGTCTTTTATAGACTTGGGTATTGTTATGTACACAATGCGGTAAATTGGATCAGCAAATTTGCTGATGATGCAAAGATTGGAGGTGTATTGGACAGTGAGGAAGGTTTTCAAAGCTTGCAGAGGGATTTGGACCAGCTGGAAAAATGGGCTGAAAAATGGCAGATGGAGTTTAATACAGACAAGTGTGAGGTATTGCACTTTGGAAGGACAAACCAAAGTAGAACATATAAGGTAAATGGTAGGGCACTGAGGAGTGCAGTAGAACAGAGGGATCTGGGAATACAGATACAAAATTCCCTATAAGTGGTATCACAGGTAGATAGGGTCATAAGGAGAGCTTTTGGTACATTGGCCTTTATAAATCAAAGTATTGAGTATAAGAGTTGGAATGTTATGGTGAGGTTGTATAAGGCATTGGTGAGGCCGAATTTAGAGATTTGTGTACAGTTTTGGTCACCAAATTACAGGAAGGATAGTAGTAAGGTTGAAAGAGTGCAGAGAAGGTTTACAAGGATGTTGCCAGGACTTGAGAAACTGAGTTACAGAGAAAGGTTGAATAGGTTAGGACTTCATTCCCTGGAGCATAGAAGAATGAGGGGAGATTTGATAGAGGTATATAAAATTATGATGGGTATAGATAGAGTGAATGCAAGCAGGCTTTTCCCACTGTTAGGTTAACCAGACGGCATGGGTTAAGGGTGAAGGGGGAAAAGTTTAAAGGGAACATTGGGGGGGCTTCTTCACACAGAGAGTGGTGGGAGTGTGGAATGAGCTGGCAGATGAAGTGGTAAATGCGGGCTCACTTTGAACATTTAAGAAAAACTTGACACGTACATGGATGAGAGGTGTAAGGAGGGATATGGTCCAGGCGCAGGTCAGTGGGACTAGGCAGAAAAATGGTTGGGCACAGCCAAGAAGGGTCAAAAGGCTGTTTCTGTGCTATAATGTTCTATGGTTCTATGGTAACATGTAGAAAAGTAAGAAAAAGGTGTTTTTTTGTGTAGAATCCCACTTTGAAGGTTTGTACAGAACATGTTGAAAATTGAGAAAGAGAAGATTTTAAGAGATTTAGAAATTTCCCCTTGAAGATCTGGAAGTCTCTAGACTCACACTTGTATAAGTTAAACGTTTGATAAAGCACAATTTGGTGGAAACCACTCGTTTGAGAACCTGACTGATTTTACTGCAAATGGGCCACTAATTCAAAAGAATATTTGACCTAATTTTGTTAATTTCCTCCAGACAGGGCTAAAGTGGGAACAGGTGTTACAACTTGTTGCTCCAGAGACAACGGTCAATTACAGCTCTGGGTAATCAGCCCAGTTTCAGGACATGGTCACGTTACCAAATTGCCCCCAGAAAGTGGTCAATAGCTCCAGACTGTTTGAGGAAGGACATGGCAGCCACAACGAAGGAGAAGCCATGGAAGGGAGGTTGAGCTAATGCTTGAGATTTAGATAATGACCACAAGTTGAGACCTCATTGCTGTATAGGAAAGAGAAAAACTGGACACAAATAATTAGAGCTGTGGTAATGATCCAGCACTGTTAATGAAAATGATGATGAATCAGAAGTTGGTTACTTGAGGGGAAGTAGGTGTCTCACAGTAAGTGAAACCATACCACAATACCCCAAGTAGCTTTTCTGTTTCAATGCTAAGTGAAAGGATTTTGTTGCTCGACAAGGGATCCTTCAATACACATCCAGACTATTCACAACTCCAGCCTCTTCTGTCATTCAATTGTAAAACATGCTTATCCCAGTTTTTGTCTCTTAATACTGTTGCCTAACAAAATCTATTGATCCCAATATGTAAACTTCAGTTGAATCTAACAAAATTTATTGATCCCAATATGTAAACTTCAGTTGAATCTAACATTATTAATCTTTTTTTGTGTGGAAACTGAAAAGGGTCAAAGATCTCTAATCCCCAGTGGATAGTATCCAATTCTAAATAACCTAGCTTTAATTTTGGGGAAAAGACCTCTTTTCCCAGATTCCAAATAAGAAAAGATAATTCCTCTACGCTGATGAATATTCCTTTAAAAATCAGATCTTCCCTTGATCTGTCTTTATTCTCTCAATAAAATCATACATGCCATCCAGTGACCACCAAAAGGCTTAACCAAAAGAAAAGGAAAAGCTGGCACCTTTGAAATGACATAGGACTTAAAGACTAATGAGGTTTAATTTGAGAAGCAGCATACAATTGGCACAATAAAATCCCATGATCAGTAATGGCAGATAATCTTATGCTTGCTGGTTGAAGAACAAATATTGGCTGGGAAATTGGAGCAACTCATCTAGGTTTCTTCAAGATACGCAGTGAGACCTTCTAGTTTCATTTTCAAGTTTAAGTTTAATTGTGATTCAGCCATACATGAATACCCATGAATACAACCAAACAAAACAACATTACTCTGGGACCAAGGTGCAAAACACAGTATTGACAGTCACACACAGCACAAGGTACCTGTAGCACATATATGATAGCAGTAAAATGCAGTCACACAGAAAAACAGTCCGAGTCCCTGAGTCCACGAACGTTGCGGCAGTCTGCAGTCGAACACAATACAGCTTTCCTCCTGCCATGCAAACACTGGGAGGCAGCACTGACTCCAGCGTGGCTAGCACGCCACACCACCTCCGGTGGAGCGCGCTGACTGCAATACCTCCGGCTCTCCTGGGCAGCTGTAAACATGTGACACTGTGGCTCGAGGCCTAGTCCTGGCTACAGCCAAGGCCATGCTGCTCCCCCGCTGTCCACCAATAAACCAGTAATTTGGCCTTGCAGCATTCCACATTAACAATGTCCAACAGGGTCTTGTGATCACAAGAAATGCTACTAAGACAATTACTCGCTTTCAGACCGCACACCACATTCACGCACTGACTCCTCTCTGATTCGGGCTGAATTACAATCTGCACCCAGTTCAGCTCCTTTAGCTTCTCCAGCAGTGAGCAACTCGCTGATGGGGCAAACCTGCAGTACTTTAAGTTCTTAATGTCGAGCAGGTTCTTGCAATTGTAGAAGAGATGTTTAGAAAGGACAGTAACAGCTTTGATTGGCCCAGTAGAAGGTGCTACATCCAAGCATGCTGCCATGTTACTAGATGCTGGGAGTGTAGGTGCAGTTATGATTTAAAATTTCATCTGAACCATGGTACTTCCAGCAGTAGAGCACTCCACTGCACAGCCAAGGAGCATCAGCCTGGACCAGTGAGTTGAAACTTTTGGAATAGAGTTGAACATACAACTTCTGACCCAGTGGTGAGAGACCTGCCCTCTCCTAGCCAGAAGTGAAGACAGTCACAGTGACAGAACTACTGTCTTCTAAATACTAAACAAAAAGTACTGATTCTTCTGTTGGTCCCGCAAGGATAACCAAAACCATACCCAAACATAAAATACTAGAGTCGTTAGAAACCCAAAATGAAACCAGAAAATGCCAGAACTGTGTAACTGATCAGGTAACAACTTTGGAGAGGATTAGTTTTCGTGAAGATTTTGAAAGAAACAGATTTGACAATGCAAAGAAAGAAATATCATTGTCAAAAATTTCCAAAAGAAGATAATTTGGGAACTTCAGATAACAGTTCTGATTTTCCCACTTACATGTCTCTTGTCTGAGTAATAGAGTCTTTCCTCATCCTTTTATCACCCTCCTTCAACATCTGTGGTCTTTTGTTCGTTAATTTGAAGGGAAATTTCTGCTAAACATCCAAATCACCTTAACCATAGATGTAACATTAGCAATCATCATGGTTACTACAACTTTATAACTTGGAAAATTGAGTAACTGTGCATTATATAAATATTGTTCTACAGCATTACAGCTTTCTTAAAATTTTTGGGTGTGATGACATTAGATGTTCCTTTAGAGTGTTTTAAAGACCTTGAAATTTTATTTCACCCAGAACGGGAACAAATCTGCCCAGGTAATTAATGATCACTGTCAGGCAGGGCCTTGATCTGAAGGGCCAGTCAATCTGCCTTGCATCAGCGTTGACAGAGTGAAGCCTGGACTGGCAGCTCATGATGCACACTATCAGGACAGTCTATAATACTGAAAATTCCTGAGACAATGATGCCAGATGACAGCTTGGACCTCTGTGTACAGATTGAACAAAAGTAGTGTAACATACATTTCTAATCCTCGGCAGGTCAAGAAGCCAGAACTCCAGGCTTTGAAACTAATTATTGTAATTTGAATTGGAGAGATGTATCGCACTTTTATATTCCTTTTGTAATGGTGCAGGTACATCAGCAGAGTCTGCAGAACTGCACCTTCTTTATAGCAAAGAAATGTAACAATTGTGAACGCGGAAATGACCTGATTCTGCAGGCTTGCTGGTTCTCGTTCACACACTGCTGCTTCTCTCTGTTTCCATCCTGCAGGAGAGAAGAAAAGGACGGAGCTTAAATTAAAATCCTGCAGTTCCTTATCTGCTTCCCACATGAAGGCAAATCTGAGTTGAAAACCGTAAAATTAAGAGAAGATCGGGGATAGTTTAATTCAGCAAATCCATCGGTTCGGCTTCTAGTCTGTGTGACTGGAGGGAGGAAAGGGGGTCAGATAGATATTAATAAGGTGCAAGCTATAAATATGCGTTTTTTCTACGAAGCATTTGTACTTCCAGTAAGAGGGAGGTGCGAGGGGAGCAGCATTAGTATTTAAAATGTTGATGTAATATCGCTGATGATAGATCTGTGAGTAAATTTCTGCCAGGGTTTAAAACCAAGGCCCTTTTTCTCCAGCATATTACATTGGTGTTGCTAGTGATGTCACTGATTCCTCCCTGATGCTCAGTCGTAGTGTGATGTACTGTATATTTTAATTTTCATTATGTTGCTTCTGCATCATTTTGGACAAACATCTAGAAATGAGCAGTCTACTCCATGATGAGTCTAGGAGATCCATGCCTTCAGTTGGTAGGGATCACTCCAAGCTTCTTTTCCTGAAACTCTTTGTTTCATCACGAGGGTCAGCCATATTTGCCTTCTCCAATGGATGTGGTCAACAGTGGATATTTCCACAGTCTCCTTAGCCAACGCCTGAATCAAATGATTTGGCCACTTATTTACCTGTGAGGATGGGATTTTGCTGTATACAGGGTTACTGGAGCAGTTCTTACATTACAAGAGTAAGATTATTTAGAAAACACACTTTGTTGAATTGGGAATGCATCAAGGTTAACAAAGACCCAGAAAAATGTCTGTGCTCTTGGTCTTCTGATAATTGCAATCAGGTTTAATATAAATTGTTGGGCAGAATGTTATACCTTGCTGCATTTTCTGGATTTTGTTAGCAGAGCTCAGCACTCATTTTTGACCCATAGTTGGCAGTAGACAGTGTTGTTGTGGAATATATTGACAATCTCCAAAAACAGGCTCCACGAGACCCTATATAAAAGTAGAAATTCCTGCAACT
Source organism: Hemitrygon akajei (assembly GCF_048418815.1). Taxonomy (NCBI): domain Eukaryota; kingdom Metazoa; phylum Chordata; class Chondrichthyes; order Myliobatiformes; family Dasyatidae; genus Hemitrygon; species Hemitrygon akajei. Next base: position 47,639,028 of record NC_133127.1, on the reverse strand, counting down.
CAGCAGGTCAGGGAGGTTCTCTGAGTGGAGAAACAGCGTGTTTAACTGACTTGATGAAGGTTCCATCATTTTGAGTTTTTAATTCAGATTTTGCATCTGCGGTGTTTTAATTTCTGGAGCAGCAGGGACTGTTGTGGGGTGACAATTGCCACTAGTAATGTAGACAAAGGGTGATGTTTTGGCATTACAGTGGGTGAATGAGTGTGGCACTGTCAGAGGGATAAGCTATTGCCCTGAGACTCTGTCTAGCTGCTCACATGGATCTCAAAGATCCTCGGGCGCTGCTTTAAAGAAGTTCGGGGCAACAAACAATCTGCTGGAGGAATTCAAACAAGAGAAAATCTGCAGATGCTGGAAATCAAAGCAATGCACACAAAATGCTGGAGGAATTCAGCAGGACAGGCAGCATCTATGGAAAGGTGAACAGTTGGTGTTTTGGGCTGAGACCCTTATTCAGAACCTGAAATGTCATCTGTACTCTTTTCCATAGATGCTGAGTTCCTCCAGCATTCTGTGTGTGTTGCTGGAGGAAGTCCATAGGCTGAGTAGCATCAATGATGAGGGGAGGAATTGTCGAACTTTTGGATCGAAAGCCTGAATCAGGATTGGAATATCCTGCCTGGCGTCCCATCCAGTCTCTGATCCAGTGTAACTTGGGCAGAATATCCAGTCAATATTAACGACTATGATTTGGATCTTGCTGTGTACAGATTATTGCTGTTTCAATGTATAACAGTTCCCATACTACAAAAAGAGCACATTGAGAAGATCCCGAGGCAGTGACTAATTTTACGCCTATCTTTCTTTCTGTTTCACTCCTCTCTTTGTTTTTCTTTCATTCCTTTTGGGGAGTGCTGCAAGGATGGAGGCATGGAGCGGGTGGTGGAAATGAGCCTCGTGGAAGCCACTTCACTCAATGCAAAGTATCTGTGTTGTCATCCTGAGGGGATACTTGAGACTGCAGATGTTGGAATCTACAATCTGCTTGCTGGAGGAACTCAGAGGGTTGAGCAGCATCTGCAGAGGAAGGAATTGAAGCAGAGTTTTGACCCAGAGCACCAAATTTTGTTCAATCCCAGCGGATGCTCCTCAACCTGCTGGGTTCCTACAGCAAATAGTTATCAATCTTAGGATGTGTGTTGAAACATCGGGGTGAATACTGAAGGCAAGCAAGAGTTCAGCACTGACTGCCTGCTGTTTGATCGCTGTGTGGCTCACCGTGGCAGATGGGTAGGTCTCTGCACTTGTGTGGTGCCTCTCTCTTTCGATGTTGACGGAGGATGTTACTGTGTTTCTGGGTCATGGATTGGACTACTGTGTTCATGGACGGAATACTTCTTCACTGATGGTTTTTATATTCCGTGTTTTTCACCCATTCCTTTTGTTGTGTGAGGGTTTGATGTTCTTGTTGCATTCTGTCAGATTTTTGTGCAGGGGAGGGTGTTTGGTGCTTGAAGTTCTTGTTGCATTTTGTGAGAGAGGAGGCGGGTTTTGTGGCCTTGTTGTGTTTTGTGAGGGGAGGTGGCGGTTTGGGGTTGATGATCGGGCTGCCATTCTTCATTGTGCGGGAGTCGTTCTCTGAGTGAGTTTCATGCTCCTTTGTTTCGTGGCTATCTGGAGATGACGAATCTCAGAGTTGCATATGGAGACATACTTTGATAATAATTGAACCTTTGAATCTTTGAAGAGGTTTTAAAGCATGATTGAAGGAATGGGGAGCCATCCGGCTTACAATTGATCATGTACAATTGGGAGTTGGCAGTAGCGGAATTGTGTTCGAACCCATTTATGATGTCTGAACACAAAAACAGTTCTCTATGATATCAGTGTCCTGCAGAATATGGTGCAGCATTTAATAATCACTCTCTCTCTCAGTAATGCTGACATTGTATACCACACCTCCTGGTGTTGTATGCCATCCATGTATCTCCTGAACACGGCTTAAGAAATAGCATCTACTATATTAAACCACAGTGTAGGTTGAGTTCCCCTTAAGACATGATTCAGCCAATTCAATCACAGGGAGATGAGAATCTCTGTACCTGGCACCAGCTTTCCTGATTTCTTTTTGCAGTGCCTACAGCAGGTTTTTCTATTAAACTCAATACAGATTAATAACATGCATGATTACTGTATATCTGTTATTTGCATATATTCCCATTGCAGCAAGTCATATTGTGGTACAGTTCCACTGTAACTCCAAGATACAAATGCATTGTGTTGTGTCCAGCAAGTGGAGGGAGCAGAAAGGGGATTTTTATAATATCACCGTTGACTAGGGGAAAACTCGCAAAGTTTAGGATTTACATTTGAATTATCCAAGCCTCACATAGCCTCCAGTGCTTGATTCTGCTTCTATCTATGTAATTAAAATGTCTTGCTTGTAGCACGTCACATGCTTGCTATGTGGCCTGGCATATTAAACCTGTCAGAAGCAAAGAGAATCAAGTGTCACGCTTTGCTGATTGGCTCACGTAAGAAAACTTACACTGATTCGCTGAACAGGAGAAATCGCAGAGTAACTCAACCTATGCAACGTCATCAGCTTGCTCGCACAGGCTGTTATCCCCAATCTTGTCACAGACTCACAATTCAGCAGAATAATTTGCCATCTATTGCATATTTATAATGCAGGAATCATGTATATAAAATTAAATAGCAAGCACTACAATCACTAAACCTAGCTAGAAAGTGCATCGTTTTACATTTCAGGGCCCGCTGCCGTTGCTCTCAGGGAATTCCATCAGTGGAAGGCAAGGATGGCCTGGTGGGGTTGAAAGCAGAACTCAGAGCAGCGAGGGCATTTGATTCAGAAAACACAGGGAAACTCTCCTACCCACAGAAATAAAGAAAACTAATGCCCCCAGGTAACACTGTCCGAATTCCCAGCAGGGTCTCTCCATCATCCAAATGTCCTGTTCCGTTCTAACATATCAATGAGATATGAGTGTGATGATGCTGTTTTTGTTTTGGCTGGCGTCACACACAGCCCGTTGAGCCAGTCTTGCTGTTCTTTCTGTGTTAAATGGCGGATAATTGAGTTAAGAAGTATTTTGTATCTATTATCCGACAGTAGTGCAATAGCATCCGTATTGATAATACCTCTCATATCTATCTATGCCTAAGAAGCACATTTTAAATGAGTTACAGTGGTGCTAGAAAGTTTGTGAACCCTGTAGAATTTTCTCTATTTCTGCATAAATATGAGCTAAAATGTGATCAGATCTTCACATAAATCCTAAAACTAGATGGAGAACTGAATGAAATAAATAACACAAAAACATTATACTTGTTCATTTATTTATTGAGAGAAATGATCCAATATTACATTGTATCTGTTGGAAAAAGTACCTGAACCTCTGGGTAATACCTTCTGCTTGGAGTTGGGTGTTCCAATCAATGAGATGAGATGGGAGGTGTGGGTTGTAGAGGTTCCCTGCCAAATAAACAAGGCACACAAAGTCAGGCTACTGACAGAGCCTGCTCTTCTCAAGAAAGATCTCTTTCTGTGTACCATGCCTCGATCAAAATAACTTACAGAGGACCTTAGAAAAAGAATTGTAGAGATGCGTGAAGCTGGAAAAGGCTACAAAAGTATTTCTAAAGACCGGAGTGTTCACAGTAATAGAAAATGTCTGCAGATGGAGGGAACGCAATACTGTTGCTACTGTCCCTAGGAGTGGGCATCCTGCAAAGATCACACCAAAAGCACAATGTGCAATGCTAAAGGAGGTGACAAAATACCCAAGGGTAACAGCAAAAGATGTGCAGAAATCTCTAAAACTTGCTAAAGTCTCTGCTCATGTGTCCACTTTAAGAAAAACACTGAACAAGAATGCTGTTCATTGAAGGACATCACAGAGAAAACCACCGCTCTCAAAAAAAACATTGCTACACATCTCAAGTTTGCAAAAAGCAAATCCAGGGCAAAAAGCAAAAAGAGCCACTTTTCAACATAATTGTATAAGGGCTAAGAGTGTTGTAAAAACAAACCTGAAGGCTTTGTGTGTCAATGCGAGGAGCATTTGTAACAAGGTGGATGAATTGAATGTGCAGATAGTAATTAATGAATATGATATAGTTGGAATCACAGAGACATGGCTCCAGGGTGACCAAGGATGGGAGCTCAACATCCAGGGATATTCAGTATTCAGGAGGGATAGACAGGAAAGAAAAGGAGGTGGAGTAGCATTGCTGGTTAGAGAGGAGATTAACGCAATAGAAAGGAAGGATATTAGCCTGGAGGATGTGGAATCGATATGGGTAGAGCTGCATAATACTAAGGGGCAGAAAACGCTGGTGGGAGTTGTGTACAGGCCACGTAACAGTAGTAGTGAGGTTGGGGATGGTATTAAACAGGAAATTAGAAATGTGTGCAATAAAGGAACAGTAGTTATAATGGGTAACTTCAATCTACATATAGATTGGGTGAACCAAATTGGTAAGGGTGCTGAGGAAGAGGATTTCTTGGAATGTATACGGGATGGTTTTCTGAACCAACATGTCGAGGAACCAACTAGAGAGCAGGCCATTCTAGATTGGGTATTGAGCAATGAGGAAGGGTTAGTTAGCAATCTTGTCGTGCGAGGGCCCTTGGGTAAGAATGAACATAATATGGTGGAATTCTTCATTAAGACGGAGAGTGACATAGTTAATTCAGAAACAAAGGTTCTGAACTTAAAGAAGGGTAACTTTGAAGGTATGAGACATGAATTAGCTAAGATAGACTGGCAAATGATACTTAAAGGGTTGACGGTGGATATGCAATGGCAAGCATTTAAAGGGTCGCATGGATGAACTACAACAATTGTTCATCCCAGTTTGGCAAAAGAGTAAACCAGGGAAGGTAGTGCGCCCGTGGCTGACAAGGGAAATTAGGGATAGTATCAAGTCCAAAGAAGAAACATATAAATTAGCAAAATAAAGCGGCACACCTGAGGACTGGGAGAAATTCAAAGACCAGCAGAGGAGGACAAAGGGCTTAATTAGGAAAGGGAAAAAAGATTATGAGAGAAAGCTGGCAGGGAACATAAAAACTGACTGCAAAAGCTTTTATAGATACGTGAAAAGAAAAAGATTGGTCAAGACAAATGTAGGTCCTTTACAGTCAGATACAGGTGAATTGATCATAGGGAACAAAGACATGGCAGACCAATTGAATAACTACTTTGGTTCTGTCTTCACTAAGGAGGACATAAATAATCTTCCAGAAATAGTAAGGGACCGAGGGTCTAGTGAGATGGAGGAATTGAGGGAAATACATGTTAGTAGGGAAGTGGTGTTAGGTAAATTGAAGGGATTAAAGGCAGATAAGTTCCCAGGGCCAGATGGTCTGCATCCCAGAGTGCTTAAGGAAGTAGCCCAAGAAATAGCGGATGCATTAGTGATAATTTTTCAAAACTCCTTAGATTCTGGATTAGTTCCTGAGGATTGGAGGGTGGCTAATGTAACCCCACTTTTTAAAAAAAGGAGGGAGAGAGAAACCAGGGAATTATAGACTGGTTAGTCTGACATCGGTGGTGGGGAAAATGCTAGAGTCGGTTATCAAAGATGTGATAACAGCACATTTGGAAAGAGGTGAAATCATTGGACAAAGTCAGCATGGATTTGTGAAAGGAAAATCATGTCTGACTAATCTTATAGAATTTTTTGAAGATGTAACTAGTAGAGTGGATGGGGAGAGCCAGTGGATGTGGTATATTTAGATTTTCAAAAGGCTTTTGACAAGGTCCCACACAGGAGATTAGTGTGCAAACTTAAAGCACACAGTATTGGGGGTATGGTATTGATGTGGATAGAGAATTGGTTGGCAGACAGGAAGCAAAGAGTGGGAGTAAATGGGACCTTTTCAGAATGGCAGGCAGTGAGTAGTGGGGTACCGCAAGGCTCAGTGTTGGGACTACATCTGTAACACTGTAGCAAAATCAAGTTACTAAAACATACCCTGTAGATTTCTTTTCCTTGCAATGAACCATTTACAAGTTAAATATGGCCCTTGTGGCTAAAGGGATCAGAGGGTATGGAGAGAAAGCAGGTACAGGGTTCTGAGTTGGATGATCAGCCATGATCATACTGAATGACGATGCAGGCTTGAAGGGCCGAATGGCCTACTCCTGCACCTATTTTCTATGTTTCTATGTTTCTAAAAGACCGCCTGGATGATCTACAATGCCTCTGGGACAGTGTTGTGTGGACAGATGAGACAGAGTTGAACTTATTGGCAGAAATGCACTCTGCTATGTTTGAAGGGGAAAGGGCACTGCACACCAGCAACCAAAACCTCATCCCAACTATGTAGCCCGGACAGCTTGCAATTGCAGAAGGAATAAAGAATTCAAAATTGTATCAAGACATTTTACAGGAGAATATCAGGGTAGCAATCTGTCACCTGAGGCTTAATAGAACCTGGATAATGCAACAAGATAATGATTCAAAAGGCAAGAGTAAATCAACAACAGATTGGTTTAAAAAGAAGACAATTAATTTTTTGGAAAGGCCGAGTCAAAGTCCTGACCTTAATCCTATAGCGATGTTGTGGAAGGACATGAAACAAGCAGTTCATGCAAGGAAGCCCACCAACATTCCAGAGTCGAAGCAGTTTTGTAAGGAGGAATGGCCTAAAATTCCTTCAAGCTGTTCTGCAGGACTGACGAACAGTACTGGAAACGTTTGTTTGAAGTTTTTGCTGTACAAGGGATCACGCCAGTTACTGAAAGCAAAATTTCACATACTTTTTCCAACAAATAGATGTAATATTGATAATTTTTCTCAATAAATAAATGAGCAAGTATAATGTTTTGTGTTATTTATTTAATTGGGTTCTCTTTATCTAGTTTTAGGACTTAAATGAAGATCTGATCACATTTTAGCTCATATTTTTGCAGAAATAGAGAAAATTCTAAAGGGTTTGCAAACTTTCTAGCACCACTGTAAGTAAATTTGGGCTGTAATAATTTTTGATTGGGCTGTGGGTACCGAACCTCTGGTAACTATTGAATTTTTCTGCCACTGGCATGTGACAGACTGCAGGCAGGAATGGACATAAAAATTCCTCCACATTTTCACAGAGATATCCACCCACCCCTCCTTTTTCTGTCCAATGTGCTTATGAAAGCCTATATCCTCCTAGTCAGCTAATAAAAGAACAAGGTCTTCCTGTCAAATCAATGAGGCAGCCAAAATACAATTTCAATTCAGCCTCCAACTTTCAGCACCAAGTGCTACAACATTGATGGGGATACCAACCTGGTTTTGACCGATTTAAGACATTAAGATCTTGGTAGCAGCAGTTCTTAAACAGTGAGCGTTATTTCGGTAATGCAGGCAAGCCAGACCTTCTTGAATCTCCCTTTGGCACAAAATTTACAATAAAATAAAATCCAAGGAGACAAAACCCACTTCCTCTCAAGAGATTGAGGCTGTCTAGGCTTAGTATTGTAGCATCACTTCCTGATGAGATCCTGTTGCTTTAATTGGTGGAGCAGTGCTTCTCCTGAGGAATTTTCTCCTGAGGAATTTGTGACAAATACTAGTGCTGGTTGAATCATTTCTATTAATTGATGTTGCCTTTGCAGAACCAAACATGTGACACGTATCTCTAAGTCATAGGGTTTGTTTACACAAAGTGCCCTTTTAATAAGTATTTTATGATCTAAAAATAGCTTGTAGAAAACAGAAAATAGGTGCAGGAGTAGGCCATTCGGCCCTTTGAGCCTGCACCGCCATTCAATATGATCATGGCTGATCATCCAACTCAGAACCCTGTACCTGCTTTCTCTCCATACCCTCTGATCCCTTTAGCCACAAGGGCCATATCTAACTTGTAAATGGTTCATTGCAAGGAAAAGAAATCTAAAGGGTATGTTTTAGTAACTTGATTTTGCTACAGTGTTACAGATGTTCTGAACATTTGATTCATTTCAAACAACACACACAAAATGCTGGTGGAACACAGCAGGCCAGGCAGCATCTATAAGGAGAAGCACTGTCGACGTTTCGGGCCGAGACCCTTCGTCAGGACTAACTGAAAGGAGAGATACTAAGAGATTCAGTTCAGTATCACTGGAGCACATTAAACCAGATTCATGAGGTTATTACTTTAGATTATATTATAGGAGGACACTTCAAACCTTTGGACGCTATTACCTAGGAATTCATTACCAACAACAGTAATAAATGTGCTTCATAGCCTGTTGCACGCACTCTTAACTTCTGACATGTATTTCATTGACTGCGGTCGATAGCTGCTGCACAACAGCATAAAAGAAACAAAATCAATCCATTCTATGCTGTACACTTCTCCTGAGAGACAGAACTTGGGAGAGTTACTCGAGGTTATAATTACCCCTAAGGCTCTCCATTCATTCACCCTCTAAATGAAAAAAAAACTTACCAGCTGTTTGTTCTCGATCCCATTCCTTCACAGACACGGCTACGTTGTGAAGGAAATCCGGGAGAGAGATTCCTACCCTCATGGCAAATGTTTTGGATACCTCCTCTCAGTGTTTCTGCACCCCTGACCTTGCTGATACTGGTGCTGAATTATCGCAGGGTGCCATTCCGGCAAGTGACAACAGCTCGGGGTCCATCCTGGGAGAAAGTGGCTCTTGAGGTTCAAGCAGGTCACTAATGGATGAAATAAGGCTAGAGCAGTAATGCAGACAAGCCAAGAGAATGAGCTGATTACCAGCATCTAATTTTAGTTAGTTTTTCAATGATCTCCACCGTTTCAATTTCTATTCTTTTAGAGCGCGGTGGGAATCTTCACCTGTGGAAACATACCTTGTCAGTGCAGGTCTTTCAGATTCCCACCATTCATTGTATAGAGACATTGAATGGCATTGTTTTCATAAGTTGACACTGACAGAATCTGGACTCTCTTCTTTTCTGTTTTCCAGTCAAACAAGGTGCCTGTGGTGCAACCATGCCACGCAGTTCATCCTCTAACCCCTCTCATCACATATAGCGACGAGCACTTTGCGCTGGGATCTCATCCGACACAAATCCCCACAGACACCAGCTCCAAGAGAGGTGAGGAATATCCCATACAAAGTTTGACTGAACCTCAATATAAAGAAGGTAATATAGCAAATGTGTCATTTTTAACATCTGTTCACAATCGGGGAATTAAAGCTCTGGGATTGTTTTCTTTGGTGCAATGGAGATGGAGGGGGAGGCATAATTGAGCCATGCAACTCATAATGAAAATGAGTCAATGTAAACAGGAAGGGCCCATTTCCCTTGATTGAGAGGTTAGTAACTGGGCAGCATAAATTTAAGATAAACATAAGAAAGTCTGCAGATGCTGGAAATCCAAAGCAACACACACAAAACGCTGGAGCAACTCAGCAGGTCAGGCAGCATCTATGGAAATGAATAAACAGTCGATGTTTTGAGCCGAGAACCTTCTTCTGGACTGAACTGGAAGGGAGAAGATGCCAGAAGGTGGGGGAGGGGAAGGAGGCTAGCCAAATGTGTGGGAAAGGTGAAGGACTGGGGAGGAGAAAGGACCATAGGAAAAAGGGAGGGAGGAGGGGAGCCAGGGGGAAATAAATGGCAGGTGAGAAGAGGTTGAAGGCCAGAGTGGGGAATAGAAAAGGAGGCTAGGGTATGAAAAAATAAATTACCAAAAGGAGAAGTTGATATTCATGTCATCAGGTTTGAGGTACCTAGAAAGAATATAAGAGGGTGAAGGGGCAACACGAGGGTGGACTCATCTTGGCAGAAGAGGAGGCCATGAGGTGACATGTTGGAACGGGAATGGAAATCAGAATTAAAATGCTTGGCCACTGGGAAGTCCTGCTTGTGGCAGATGGAGCAGGGGTGCTCGACAAGACAGTCCCCCAGTTTATGACAGGTCTGACCGATGTACAGGAGGGTGCATAGGGAGCACCAGACACAATGAATGACCCCAGCAGATTTGCAGGTGAAGTGCTGCCTTGCCTGGAAGGACTGTTAGGGGCTCTGAATGGAGGTGAGGGAGGAGGTCAATGGGAAGGTGTAGCACTAGGGGATAAGTGCTGGGAGGGAGATCAGTGGCTAGGGATGAATAGACAAAGGAATCATGGATGGGGTAAAAGAATTAGGGAGAAGTTAAGAAAAATCTATTTCACTCAATGAATAACGGGAATGTGAAACTCACTGTCTTAAAAGTTAGTGAGGCAGGAAACTTTACCACGTTTAAATAGTACTTGGAAGAGCTGAAATGTGTAAGACACTATCTTGTTGAGCTTCTGCGTCGCAGCTCCAGTGATACAGGCTCAACCCTGATCCTCCCCTGCTGTCCGTGTGGAGTTTGCATGTTCCACCATGTGGACTTCCCCTCAGTACTCTGGATTACGTGCCCCACCCCCCACACCACTCCGCATTCCAAGGATGGGAGGGTTGGTAATTGGGAGTTTGGCATTCACATTCGGCACAGACATTTGACTAAAGAGCCTGTTCGTGGTCTACACTGTTCTATGTCAATCTATCTACGTTAGTAATCGACAATAAATTGCCCCAAGTGCATGGATGAATGATAGGATTTGGGCAGTGCTGATGGGAAGATGATGAGAATAATTTACAAGGAAAATTAGTGGTGAATGGGATTGCTCTGTGAGCCAACATCAACTTGATCGACTGAGATTTCTTCCTCCTATGTCGGAAGGAAAAGTCAAAATCAAGGCCTGTGAACCAAAGAGTAATACAGCATAAAGGTAGACATTAAACCCAGATTATTTATGCTAAATGATAAGTTTGAATAACTAGCCAGGAACTGTCTTAGCCATTAACTTCAAGGAAGTCTAATCTCCAAGTAAAATAGATCGCAGGTGTTGGTTGACGAGATCAACATCAAAAGAAATAAGAACGATGCTGACTTGCTGCTGCCTGCTTTTCCACAGCTGGCATCTGCTGCAGGTATCTCAGAGTCATCCCAATCTCTTCTAAAATATGCTTCAAATCCAGAAACTGATTTGCGGGAGCAAAGGGCTCTGGAAAGAAATACTTGCTTAACTCCAATACTCTGTTTGCTCTGCAATAATAGAAGTACCAGTGATGAACAGTACTGGGTCTTGCCTGTTGTGGGCAGAGCAGCTGAACAAGCACAGAGTGCCACCATCACAGGAGGAGGCCAGAGAGGAAGTAGTGTTTACATGCTGCACACAGACTAAATAAAGAGCGGGATTGCCTGCTTTGAGAGTGTTGTGAGTACGTGCTTGCATGCAAGTGTGTGTGTGTGTGTGTGAGCTTGTGTTTCTGTGTGTCTGGTTGTGAGTATTCATGTGTGTAATCATACATTGGTGTTTTCACGTGTATGTTCATGTGCATTCACATGTATGTGATGGTCACTTTCCTTTGTGTGGCAGGTGTTCATCGTATTCATATTGTGTATGAATATGATGAATCTGTGCCTATATTCATGTATGTGGGCATTCACGTGTTAATGGTCACGGGTGCATTTGTACGCATGCGTGTGTGTGTATGTGCATGGTGCATGGGTGGGTGCACATGCTCTTGTGTGTGCATATGGAGTGCTTGCATGTTGATGTGTGGTTGTGTGGGCATGCAAGGTGTGTGTCTAATCCTTGATTGCTCAGCGGGTTACTGCACCATCTGTTGTGGCAGAGACTCGGCCAGATGGGGTTAAGTCCTTCTTGCTGTTCTCAGCTGAACTGCAATAAGATGTCTAAAGAAGGAACACAAAGAAAAGTGGCCATTTGATGGTCAAGAGGAGGATTGATAGCATCTATGGTTCTAGACAGTGTATGAAGTAGGAGGGGGATAGAATAGACTAAACTGTACTGAACTGGAAGAATAGCTTGGCTGAGGTTTTTCTTCATTCGTATTTGGAATGAAGGCATCACTGGCAGATCAACATTATTGCCCAATCCCAATTGTCCTTGAAACTGTGATCGTGATCACCTTCTTGCATCTCTGCAGCCCTCACGTGAAGGTGCTCCCACAATGCTATTGGGCGTGGAGCTCCAGGAATTAGAAACAATGATAATGAAGGAATGACAGCATATTTCCAAATTCAAATGCAGTGCCCGTGTCTTTTCAATTTGGGAGGTTGCATTGAAATAAGCCTGGTAGAGTAATGTTGTGCTGTTGTCAATGTCACCCCTGTAGCCATTGTATACTGGAGACGAATTTAAGATGGTGGATTGGTGGATTGGTTGCCAATCAAGTGGGCTGCTTTGTCCTAGATGGTGTCAAACTATTGATGTTTGTTAGGCTGTTCTCATCCATTTAGATATAAAGTATTTCATCACACACCTCCCAAACCTTGTAGATTGTGTAAAGAATTAGCTAGTTACTCAGCCTCTGGCCTGCTCTTATAGCCACAGTGGCTGGTCCAGATGAGTTTCTGTGTATAATGACCTTATAAGATGTTAATTGTGATGGAACAGTGATGGTAATGGTCAGGACCAGACATCATAGACTTCCTATTGTCCAAGCCAAACACACAAGATGCTGGTGAAACGCAGCAGGCCAGGCAGTATATAGGAAGAAGTACAGTTGACGTTTCGAGCCGAGACCCTTCGTCAGGGCTAACTGAAAGAAGAGATAATAGGAGATTTGAGTGGGGGAGGGGGAGATCCGAAATGATATGAGAAGGCGGGGGGGGGGGGGGGGGAAGGGATGAAGCTAAGAGCTCCTATTGTCCATGATCACTTCCTGTCATCTTTGCATGAAATTTGCACATTATCAAAGTTCAAAATTAAGTTTATTATCAAAGAACACATATGTCACTGTATATAACCCTGAGATTCATTTTCTTGTGGGCGTACTCAATAAGTCTATATAATAGTAAACATAACAGAATCGATAAAAAATTGCACCAGCTTGGGCATTCAATCAGTGTGTAAAAGACAACAAACCGTGCAAATACAAAAATCAAGGCCTGACTGCACAAGCGCGTGGACGTTAGCCAGTTAGAACAGCGAGAAGAGTTTAAAAGCAAGAGAAGTTTAAAGGGAGACACTAATTTATTCAGTGGTTTGATTGAGGCACGACTGCGGATGGTAGTTTGCCTCCCAGGTGCCAGGGTCCGGGATGTTTTTGATCGCTTCCATGATATCCTGAAGTGGGAGGGAGAACAGCCAGAGGTCATGGTACATATTGGTACCAAGGACATGGTAGGAAAAGGGAGGAGGTCCTAAAAACAGACTACAGGAAATTAGGAAAGAAGTTGAGAAGCAGGACTTCAAAGGTAGTCATCTCGGGGATTACTGCCTGTGCCACGTGACAGTGAGTATAGGAATAGAGTGAGGTGGAGGATAAATTCGTGGCAGAGGGCAGGGATTCAGATTTCTGGATCATTGGGACCTCTTTTGGGGCAGGTGTAACCTGTAGAAAAAGGACGGGTTGCACTCGAATCTGAGGGGGACCAATATCCTTGTGGGGAGGTTTGCTAAGGCTATTGGGGAAAGTCTAAACTAGAATTACTGGGGGGTAGGAACCGAACTGAAGAGACTGGGGAAGAGGCGGTTAGATCACAAATAGAGAAAGCTTGTAGACATTGCGAGAGGGAGGATAGGCAGGTGATAGAGACCAATGGTTTGAGATGTGTCTATTTTAATGCGAGGAATATTGTGAACAAAGCAGATGAGTTTAGAGCTTGGATCAGCACTCGGAGCTATGATGTTCAGATTCAGATTCAGTTTATTGTCATTTAGAAACCACAAATGCAATGCAGTTAAAAAATGAGACAACGTTTCCCCCAGAATGATATCACAAAAGCATATGACAAAACAGACTACACCAGAAAATCCACGTAACGTTTGGCAATCCCCAATCCAGAGTCCGGAGAGGCTGCTGCGTATTAATATCGCGCTACTGTCTAGCGCGTTCCCCGGAAAGGAGCTCCAAATCCACCAGACAAAAACAAGACCAAAAACTAAAGCTACAAGACCTGCACAAAACCACATAGTTACAACAGTGCAAACAATAGCATAATTGATAAAAAAAAAACAGACTATAGGCACAGTAAAAATAGTCCAAAGATGTTAAAGGTCTGTAAGTTCAAAAGAAATCACCACACAGTTTCCACAAGTCCCCAGGGTCCCAACAGACTCGCCATCCCACGCCGGCGGCAGAAGGGAGTACCCCGCTATGGACTTCCACGGCACCGCCCGACTCAGCCTCGCTGACGCAGAACACAATGGAAGCTCCATCGAAATCAGCCTCACAGACGCAGCACACACTGAAAGCGACCTGAGTCCATTGAAAGGACTCCGAGTCCATCGAACCTCCGAGCTGACGACCATCCCCTCCAGCACAGCTTCTCCGAGCACCATCCTCTGCCTAGCGTATTAAGACGGTCCCGTCAACGGCCATCGGCAACGCGACCCCAAGGACTGGGGGCCTGTTCTTCCCAGCAGAGTCCCGGACCTCACAGCAGCAGCAGCAACGAAGAAGGTCTTCCTGGAATTTCCCGATGTTTCTCAGTGCTTCCATGTCCGTTTTCAATCGATTATGATTGCGCACGGCACCCCACTTCACAAATATCAGAGTGGCTATTACAGAGATTTGGATGGCTCAGGGGCAGGAATGGTTACTTCAAGTGCCAATATTTAGATGTTTCAGAAAGGACAGGGAGGTAGGGAAAAGAGGTGGGGGTGTGGCACTGTTGATCAGAGATAGTGTCCCAGCTGCAGAAAAGGTGGATGCCATAGAGGGATTGTCTACAGAGTCTCTGTGGGTGGAAGTTAAGAACAGAAAGGGGTCAATAACTCCACTGCGTGTTTTTTATAGACCACCAATAGTAACAGTGACATTGAGGAGCAGATAGGGAGACAGATTCTGGAAAGGAGTAATAATAATAGGGTTGTTGTGGTAGGAGATTTTAATTTCTCAAATGTGGATTGGCATCTCCCCAAAACATGGGGTTTCGATACGGTAGAGTTTGCTAGGTGTGTTCAGGCAGGTTTCTTGACACAATATGTAGATAAGCCTATAAGAGGAGAGGCTGTACTTGATCTAGTATTGGAAAATTAACCTGGTCTGGTGTCAGATCTTGCAGTGGGAGAGCATTTTGGAGATAGTGATCACAATTCTAACTCCTTTACCATAGCATTGGAGAGAGATAGGAACAGACAAGTTAGGAACGCGTTTAATTGGAGTGAGGGGAAATATGAGGCTATCAGGCAGAAACTTGGAAGCATAAATTGGGAACAGATGTTCTCAGGGACATGTACGAAAGAAATGTGACAAATATTCAGGGGATATTTGCGTGGAGTTCTGCATAGGTATATATCAATGAGACAGGGAAAGGATGGTAGGGTACAGGAACCGTGGTGTACAAAGGCTGTTGTAAATGTAGTCAAGAAGAAAAGAAAAGCTCAAAAAACTAGGTAATGATAGGAATCTAGAAGATTATAAGGCTAGCAGGAAGGAACTTAAGAAAGAAATTAGGAGAGCCAGAAGGGGCCATGAGAAGGCCTTTGTGAACAGGATTCAGGAAAACCCCAAGGCATTCAACAAGTATGTGAAGAGCAAGAGGATAAGACGTGAGAAAATAGGACCAATCAAGTGTGACAATAGAAAAGTGTGTATGGAACCCAAGGAGATAGCAGAGCTACTTAATGAACACTTTGCTTCAGTATTCACTATGGAAAAGGATCTTGGTGATTGTAGAGATGACTTACTGAGGACCGAAAAGCTTGAGCATATGAATATTAAGAAAGAGGATGTGCTGGAGCTTTTGGAAAGCATCAAGTTGCATAAGTCACCGGGACCGGACGAGATGTACCCCAGGCTACTGTGGGAGGTGAGGGAGGGGATTGCTGAGCCTCTGGCAATGATCTTTGCAACATCAATGGGGACAGGAGAGGTTCTGGGGATTGGAAGATTGAGGATGTTGTTCCCTAATTCAAGAAAGGGAGTAGAGATAGGCCCTGGAAATTATAGACCAGTGAGTCTTACTTCAGTGGTTGGTAAGTTGATCGAGAGGAACATGAGAAGTAGGATTTATGAACATTTGGAGAGTTATAATATGATTAGGAATAGTCAGCATGGCTTTGTGAAAGGCAGGTTGTGCCTTACGAGCCTGATTGAATTTTTTGAGGATGTGTCTAAACACATTGATGAAGGTAGAGCAGTAGATGTAGTGTATATGGATTTCAGCAAGACATTTGATAAGGTTCCCCATGCAAGGCTTATTAAGAAAGTAAGGAAGCATGGGATCCAAGGGGAAATTGCTTTGTGCCCAACAGAAGGCAAAGAGTGCTTGTAGACAGGTCATATTCTGCATGGAGGTCGGTGACCAGTGGAGTGCCTCATGGATCTATTCTGGGACCCCTACTCTGTGATTTTTATAAATGACCTGGCTGAGGAAGTAGAGGGATGGGTTAGTAAATTTGCTGATGACACAAAGGTTGAGGGTGTTGTGGATAGTGTGGAGGGCTGACAGAGGTTGCAGCGGGACATTAATAGGATGCAAAACTGGGCTGGGAAGTGGCAGATGGAGATCAACACAGATAAGTGTGAGGTGGTTCATTTTGGTAGGTCAAATATGATGGCAGAATATAGTTTTAATGGTAAGACTCTTGGCAGTGTGGAGGATCAGAGGGATCTTGGGGTCCAAGTCCTTAGGACACTCAAAGCTGCTGCGCAGGTTGACTCTGTGGTTAAGAAGGCATACGGTGTATTGGCTTTTATCAATTGTGGGATGGAGGTTAGGAGCCGAGAGGTAATGTTACAGCTATATAGGACCCTGGTCAGACCCTCCCTTGGAGTACTGTGCTCAGTTCTGGTTGCCTCACTACAGGAAGGACGTGTAAACCATAGGAAGGGTGCAGAGGAGATTTGCAAGGATGTTGCCTGGATTGGGGAGCATGCCTTATGAAAGCAGGTTGAGTGAACTTGGCCTTTTCTACTTGGAGCGATGGAGGATGAGAGGTGACCTGACAGAGGTGTATAAGATGATGAGAGGCATTGATTGTGTGGATAGCCAGAGGCTTTTTCCCAGGGCTGAAATGGCTAGTATAAGAGGGCACAGTTTTAAGGTGCTTGGATGTAGGTGCAGAGGAGATGCGAGGGGTAAGTTTTTTTAAGCAGAGAGTGATGAGTGCGTGAAATGGGCTACCGGCGATGGTGGTGGAGGAGGATAGGATAGGGTCTTTTAAGAGAATCCAGGATAGGTACATGGAGCTTAGAAAAATAGAGGGCTATGGGTAATCATAGGTAATTTCTAAGGTAAGGACATGTTTGGCACAGCTTTGTGGGCCGAAGGTCCTGTACTGTGCTGTAGGTTTTCTATGTTTCTATGTTAAAAGAAAGAAATGATAAGAATAAATAAATAGGCAATAAATTTGTCCTGGGCAAGACGTAAAACTACATCCAGGCGCAGGGATCTGCAAGGGCTGTGAGGATGATGGAGTGCCTCTTAACCGTCACAAAAAGACCAAAGATATGGTGATAAGTAAAACTGCAATTCAAGCTGACATCTACATCGGAATCGACAGGATCGAACAAGTGTCCTCCTTTATATACCTTGGTGCAGAACTAAATGACACAAACGAATGCAGCAAGAAAATAAGGCGAAGGCAAGCAATGGCATGCACAAGCACTACCAAACTGAAACATCTGGAAAGACAGATCTGTGAGTACTGACACCAAAGTACGCCTCCTCAAGAGTCTCGTCTGGCCAGTAAACGCGATATGGCTGTGAAATATGGACCCTAAAAGCAGCTGATGAAAAGAAGTTGACGGCATTTGAGATGTGGACATACAGACGGATCCACAGGGTATCATACATTGAAAGGAGATCCAACAATTTCATTCTAGAAAAGATTTGCACAAAACTAATACTTCTGGAAACTGTTATCCAAAGGAAACTTAGCTATTTTGGACACATCTCAAGAACTGGTGACACACTGGAACGCACTGTGCTTGAAGGCAGAGTAGAAGGAAGCCACTCCCGAGGAAGACAGAGGGCAACCTGGATCAACAACATCAAGAAGTGGACCAGCCTCACCACCAGAGATGCAAGTTTGACTGCCGACAGATCGCAGTGGAAGAAAGTGGTCACCGAGGCACTGGCAGAGTATGGCACATGATGAAGATGATGATGATGAAGCAATAAATATCAAAAACATGAGATGAAGAGTCCTTGAAATTGAGCCCATTGGTTGTGGGAACATTTCAATGATGGGGCAAGTGAAGATGAGTGACATTATCCCCTTGGATTCAAGAACTTGATGGCTGAGTAATAGTAATTGTTCCTGAACCTGGTGGTGTGAGTCCAAAGCCTCCCGTACCTTCTTCCTGATGGCAGCAACAAGAACACAGCATGTTCTGGGTTGTGGGGGCCCCTGATGATGGATGCTCCTTTCCTGCAACAGCATTTCAAGTAGATATGCTCAGTGTTGGGGGTGGGGCGCTTTAGATGCGATGGGCTGGGCCGTATCCATTACTGTTCGTAGAATTTTCTGTTCCAGGGCTTTGATGTTTCCATGCCAGGCTGTGATGCAGCCAGTCAATATACTCTGAACCACACATCTACAGAAGTTAGTCAAAGTTTCAGGTGTCAGGCCGAATCTTTGCAAGGTCCTAAGGAAGTAGAGCCACTGCCGAGCTTTCTTCATAATTCACACCTGGATTGTTTTGGGTTCTGAGGAATTGTGAGGGGAATGGAGCATCATGGAATTATTAGCAAATATCTCTTATGTTGAAAGGTCATTGATGGAGGAGTGGGGCTTGTTTGTGCCCAGAAACTATCCTGAAGTTCTGCTACATTGACCTTCTGGGGTTTTATATTGGATTATCAAAACATCGCAATATCCTCTATTAATTACAATCCTCTTCCTTTGAGTGAAATGTGACCCACCTCTTTGGATTATTTTTGCCTCGATGCCCATTTGTTTGGATTTGCAATGGCTTGTTAACTGAGAATGGTGTCAAGCAGTATAAATGTCAAGGAGAGTTAAACATAATTTTTTTTGGCACAGAAAGCACCTAAATATTAATTTGATTTATTATTGTCACAAGTACTGAGTTACAATGTTTTTTTTGCATATTGATCATATGAATCAATTCATTACAACAGTATTTTGAGGTAATACAAGATCAAACAGTGAAGAGCAGAGTGTTAGGGTTCCAGAGAAAATGCAATGTAGACAGACAATAAAGTGCAAGGCCAAGAGTGAGATCGAGAGTCCATCTTGTCATACCAGGGAACAGTTCAATAGTCTTGAACAAAAAAGAACACAAGAAGAACAGTTGAAACAGGATTTCAGAAGGGGAAAGAAGAATTCAGCTTGCTTCTCCATTCTATGCCTGTTGTTTTCCTTAAAATCCTAAAGTCTCTGTTTTGAATTTCTATGGCTCTCTTAGATAGAATTTACTTCACTGATGACGGGTGAGGAAATTTATTCTCATTTCCAATCTGTATTTTGAGTCTGTGACCGTTGGTTCTAGACACTCCAGCCAGGGATAATATCCCCACATTGAACCTGTGAGATTCTCTAAACTCACTAGAGCACAAACTTAATATTTGCTTAGTGGCACAGCAGTTAGTGTCAGCACCCCACAGGCTCTGCCTCTGTAGAGATTGCATGTTCACCCTGTGACCGTGTGGGTTTCCGCTGGTGCTGTGTAAACTCTCTGTGGTGTAGGTGGATGGCAGAAGAATCAGAGGAATTGATGGGAAAGTGTGAGAAAGTAGGTTACAGGGAAATCACTGAGGGGAAATTGGTCTGCACTGTGAGTTGGAACAGATTTAATTGGCTAAATGCCTTTCTTTTATGTTTAAATAGGTTTCAATAGGTACACTTAATGTCAGAGAAATGTATACAATATACATCCTGAAATTCTTTTTTCTTCACATCCACAAAAACAAAGGAATACCCCAAAGAATGAACAACAGTTAAATGTCAGAACCCCAACACCCCCCAATTCCCCCTTCCCACTCATAAGCAACAGCAAGGCAATGACAGCAAAGAACCCCAATACCCCCCAACTCCCCCTTCCCACTCACAAGCAACAGCAAGGCAATGACAGCAAAGAACCCCAATACCCCCCCAACTCCCCCTTCCCACTCACAAGCAGGAGCAAAGCAATGACAGCAAAGAACCCCAATACCCCCCCAACTCCCCCTTCCCACTCACAAGCAGGAGCAAAGCAATGACACACCCCACCGAGCACTTAAGCATGCAGCAAAGCATCAATAAAGACACAGATTTGCAGTACCCCAAAGACTACTCGTTCACCCGGTATTTGGCTCTCTCTCTCTCCCTAGTAAGGGAAAAAGAGGTGTCCCCGTTTCACAGCAAGAGGGGAGACATAACAAACAACTCGCTGATTTACGATGTTAAGAGTCTGTTGCGTCGCTTTTTCTGAGCTCTGTGCCCAAAGAATTTGGGTCCCTGGGTACACAACCAGCAGCCAGTTCGCTGCCTATGATCTTCCATGTGCTCCCATGACACATCAGGCAGCGGCACCAGCCCTGAGTCTGCCCGCCTCCAGAACAACAACAATCCAGCACCCTGAAGGCACGCTCGTCCTCCAAGCCGTGTCCTAGGCACATCAAAAAGCGGCCGGTCGTCAGGCCCTGAGAGCGGGCCCCATTCCCGCAAAGAACCAAAGTCAGCATGCAACTCCAGGTCAGGGTCTTCAAAAGAGCCTTGAAAGGGGAAAAAAGCAGATATGAAATATAAAAATAAAGCTGTTTCCAAAGATGCAAGCAAAGGAGTCACCGTTGGGTGCCAACATCCTCATAAGCTCCTAACGTCATAAGAAGATATTTATGGAATATGAAAGCCTCCCCACCCATCCCATGAATCAATCTGGTTAACCTTGTCACACCCCTTCTTTTTCAAGTATATCCTTTCTTAGGTAGAGAGATGAGATCTGTACACAATGCACCAGGTGCAGTCGTGACTAGGCCCGATATACCTGTAATTTCATGAAAACATCTTTATTCTTGCACTCAACTTTTCTTGCAATAAATGGCTACATCTCATTTACTTCCCTAACTGCTTGTTGCACCTGCAGGTTGACTTCTGGGCCACCCACGTCCCTCAGAACACTAGGACCTTACAGTCCCTAATGACTTAAAGAAAATCTCTACATTCATATTCTTTTGCCTCAAGATGAATGAGCTCACATTTTTCCACATCATATCTACCCCCCATGTCCTTGCATACTCATTTAACCTGTAGGTATTCTCCAAAAGCCACCCCCACCCCCACAGTCTCCTTATAACTCACATTGGTTCCCAGCCTAGTATCATCAGATCATCAGCAAGCTTGAATAAATTACCCTTGGTCCACTCGTCCAAACCACTGATGTGAATTGCAAGTATCAATCCCAGCAGCAGTTCATTAGTGGCACCCTTCCAAAAATGGCCTGTTCTGTTCTCCCAGTAGTGTGAGTCCCCACTTAATGGAACAATGTAGAAATAAATGTCCGCACAAGATCAATGGATGAGAGTTGGCCATTGCACTTGTAACTGTGCTGTTGATTGGTGGAGGAAATGCTCATTAATAATTGTAGTATACTCTGAGGTGAAATGCTCCTTCTTCTCGTCAGACTGGAACTCACTGACTCGAAGGATAATGGAAAGAAATTTCGGAATGGAATTGGGGGAAGTACTTTTAAATCAGTCAATCAATGCCTGGGGAAGGGAGTAAGCTATAGAGAGGTGACAAGGACATGATGGCCAAATATTCTCCCTCTGTGCGGGATGGATTCTGTTATTCTATGGTCCAAGGTGGCCTGATATGGTTTCATTCTCAGGCAGTTGCCTAGCAGGAAGTATCTGTTGGCACTATGGGGGAAGGGGAATTTAATATGAGAAATCACTGCCATCTATGGACTTCCTAGGGGGACATTTTCAGGTATACCATAAAATGCAAAGGTCTGTTTGGGATTAAAGCCCTGTTTTAATCCTACCAGGCACTTCTGAAAGCTCTAGGGCTTCGTGTTCGTGGGTTGTCAGCAGAGAGAGTTCTCCCGGCAGAGCTTTGGATGTTAAATACTACACATGCAAAACTATTTGACCTTGAAGCCCTAAGGAATCAGCTTGATGAAGAGCTTAGTATGAGCCGGAGTGACAATCGTGAGGCAAATGAATCATATCAAGTGTTAGCATTAAGGGACTGAAAATGGTTCTTAATTAACTGCTGATCCTGTAAAGTTGCAGGTGGTGGAAAACCCCATGTCTTGAAAGAGAGAAAACTGACAACCAGCCTTGTAATGTTTTGTAGGCAATGTGTATTCCTTTCTCTGTATCTGGGAATCACAAACAGGGAACTGAAAAGCAATTGTACTGGGAAGCTAGGAAGTTGAAATCATTCATTTCAGATTGTCAACATGCCAACAGAAGATTTAATTTAGCATTCTAAGTGTCAAAGTCATTGCTTTCAATGGCCTTGTCAGAGAGAGAGAGAGAGAGAGAGAGAGAGAGAGAGAGAGAGTGTGTGTGTGTGTGTGTGTGTGTGTGCGCACATACATGTGCATGTGTCTTTTTTCCAGCCAGTCGGAGAAATTCAGCATTTTAATTTTGATTCCTTTAGGGAATAGTAACAAGGAAACGGTTGCAAATGCCAGGAAAATTAGAATTGAATTTTTATTTTCTTCCATTGCACACACAGTGCTGTGACAAAGCATGAAAAGGCAAACTGATACACCCTTTCATAACTAGATGACACACTCATTAGTGAAGATTAAGACGTCACATCTATCAAGAAGAGAAAATGAAAATAATTGTAGCAAGCTGCAGCCTATAAAAATTCAGTTAGGATTGTTTTGCTACAGAAAAGATCTGTTTTGGTTTCCTTCTTAACTCCTACAATTTCTCTCCTGCAATTATTTTGCTGATGAATACATTCCTTTGTATAAATTACTAAAAGATGTCAAGAAAGCTTAAAGGATTATATTCAGTTTTTATCAATCTTGCAAGCTGCTATTCCATTTAATTGACTTTTCTTAGAAAATAATGTCTCTGCCAGGAAACACCTGTGTAAAGGAAAGGAGATAGATTTACATTTATGTACAGTAGTTGAATAGGCAATCTTCTGAAGAACTCAGGGGGTCGAACAGCGTCTACAGGAACTGTTGATATTTTGTGTTGAATCCTGCATCATTTAACGATTTCCAGACATTCCAAAGAACTCGAGTGCCAATGGTACAGTTTTGAAGTGTAATCTCTGTTGTAACATTGGATGTAGGGCAGCCAGTTTGCACAAAGCAAGTTCACCGAACAGCAATGTAATAACGGAAACACAAAACACTGCAAGAGAATGCTAGAATCTGAAGCAACACACAAGATGCTGGAGGAACTCAGGGAGTCAGGCAGCATGTGTGAGGCAAAATGGACATTTGATGTTTTGGATCAAGAGTCTTCACCTAGTCCTGGACTGAACGTAATTCACCAATGTAATAATATCAGATAATCAATTTTTAGTGGCTTTGGTCAAAGGATATACACTCAGTAGCCACCACTTTATTAGGTAGACCTGTTCGTTAATGCAACTAACTAATCAGCCAATCACGTGGCAGCAACACAATGCATAAAAACATGCAAGCATGGTCACGAGGCTCAGTTGTTGTTCAAACTAAACATCAGAATGCGGAAGAAATGTGACCTAAGTGACTTTGCCCGTGAAATGATTGCTGGTGCCAGCCGGGGTGGTTTGAGCAACTGCTGATCTCCTAGGAGTTTCACACACAACAGTCTCTTGAGTTGAAAGAGAATGGTGTGAAAAACAAAAAAAACGCATCCAGTAAGCAGTGGTTCTGCGGGTGAAATCGCCTTGTTAATAAAAGATGTCAGAGAAGAATTGCCAGTCTGGTTCAAGCTGACAGGAAGGTGACAGTAACTCTAATAGACACATGTTACAACAGTAATGTGCAGAAGAGCATCTCTGAATGCCTAAACTGTCAAACCCTAATGTGGGTGAGCTACAGGAGCAGAAAAGCAGGAAGATACACTCAGAGGCCACATTGTTAGGCACAGGAGGTACCAAATAAAGTGGCCACTGAGTGAATATATAAAGACAGGGGATAATTATGTTACTTATCTGTACCCTATTCTGCCTCACATGTCTCAAGTGTCTGCATAGCAAAAAGTGACTCACAGGCCACTCTGCTTAGCTAAGAATTAGTTTGGACTGATTATTGGTTAAGAGATGATGAAAAGGATTTCAAATTATCATAGGTTTTTCTTAGCTGGTCCTTGGAGGTTAAAGGTGACATTTCCACTCCAGTTCTGTGAATTTTTAGCTGACTGAAAGGGCCTATGTGGTACCAGCAGTTTTTGCCTCTGGTGGAGCAGAAGATGTATGATGGGATGAATGGATGGGTTCTTTAGGAGATGATACACTCCTTCCAGGATTCATAGCACACATCTGTTTGTTTCTAATGCATTTAACTTGTAGCTCTCCAAACCATTCATTGCTTCTTTACATGGATTCCTAAAAGCTGATGGAGATGTTGTACTTTCTCATGGAGGTTTGAAGAACATCCTTGAATCTTGTCTGCCAATGGAATAGAATGTCTGCTCAGTAAGTCAGGGGGTTGGGCATACTGATGATGTAACAGAGGAGAGGAACAGGCCTTTCAGCCTCTGCTGTTGTCATCTGCCAAAAGACTTACTAAACATGGGTACTAACGTCTGTCGTATCAAAGATGTCTTCAAGGATCCCCACCACACAGGACATGCCCTCTTCTGTGATTGCTACCATCAGAAAGGAGATGCAGAAGCCTGAAGGCACACACTCAGCGATTCAGGAGTAGCTTCTTCCCCTCTGTCATCTGATTCCTAAATGGATATTGAACCCATGGACACTAACTTAATACAGTTATTTTTGTTTTTGCACTATTTATTTTAACTTGACTATTTAAGACACACACACACACACACACACACATATATAATTACTGTAATTCAGTTTTTTTCTATATTGTACTGCTGCTGCAAAGTTTTCAAATTTTATGACATTTGCCAGTGATATTAAATGTAATTCTGATTCTGATTCTGAAATGGAACTGGCTTTGCAATCTTGGGGTAATTTAGTACAAATACTAGTACATTCTTAGAGGACCAGGCTATATGGGAAGGATGACTGAGAAAGTCCTGAACTACGGTGTTTACAATCTCAAAAGGAGAAATTTCTTTACACAGAGGATGCCAAATCTTCAGAATTCTCTACTGTGGCCCTTTGATTGGCATCTTAATTGGATTGAAGGAACTGTTTCTCAGCTGTATAACCCTGTGACTGGTTACACAGTTTGATTTCATTCAAAACTAAGATTGTTAAAGTTTTGGATGTTTGAGGAACCAAGGTAAGTGAGGATAAAGCAGGAAAATAGTTCTGAGGCAGCGGTACAGTCACAATCTTGCTGAGCAGTCAAAAGCTTAAGGAGTTGATTGGCCTTTCCTTGCTCTTATTATTTACGAAGGACAAAATAAAACCTCATTTTCATGTTATCTCTGGAAGTACTTTGAATTGAAATCCCAAAACCCAATGAAGGAAGATAAGCTGATGGGTTATCTAATCCTGTTCAGAGGTTTGCATGTGGAAAGAATAATTATCTTGAAAGCATAAATAATGTCGATTCTAGTTCTCTTAGTCAGGTGAATGAAGAGGTTATTGATAACTGAGGAGAAACAGATTAATCCAGAAGTAACATTAATGGAATTCCTTATTTATTAATGCTTAAAGTACTTAGAGTTTATTTGTTTAGATGGCTATCCATTCTAATAAAGTTGTTTCATAAATAATTAACTTCACTATAATTGTGGCTGTGTGTTGAGAAAAGAGTTGAAAAGACAATTTCTGATTATACCTTGTCTAATGCTCATCCTATTCATTTTAGTTAATTGTGCTGAAATGACTTGTGGAAATCTAATATGCTTGTGTTGACTCACCTGCACCCTTCTTTCCCCTTCCAGGCATGCACAGACATCCCCCAGGCCCTGATATCCCCACCTTCTATCCCTTGTCTCCAGGTGCTGTCGGACAGCTCACACCTCCTCTCGGCTGGTAAGCCTTTGGTTTTCTTTGAACTTAAGCAAGTTGGCTGCAAGTCCCCCTCTTTTCTTTTAAGCAGTTTTTGAGACTTTGAAATTGACACGGCATTACCACCATTGTAAGACTTTAATAGCTAAATTTAAAGAGGAAAGCATTGTGACTGGTTATTGGCTGTAATTTCACATCAAAACTTGAGTAAACGTTCGAGGCAATCTAGATAATCTCAAAACACAACCCAGGTAATAATGAAATGACCACAAAATATTAGGACAAATATGGGAAGCTCCTTGATACAATTTTGGAGTGAATCACACTGCTTAGTTTGCTTGACCTGTACACACTGGGACAATATTAGGTTTGGACCCATCTATTTTTGTTAGATGGATCATCAAATTATATCTTGTAATGTCTTTCAGACAAAATATTTTTAACCATTTTGCTGTCTGAATTCAAAGTATGCCATAACAGAAATATCTTGAATTTGTAAAAATGGCACAAAGTAATGCTTCACTGAGACACAAGAGATTGTGCACATGCTGTAAATCTTGAGCAATATGTACAAAATGCTGGAGGAAATCAGTAGGTCAGACAGCATTTATGGAGGGGAAGCTGAGACCCTTCAACAGGAGTAGAAAGGAAGGGGTTAAAAGCCAGAATAAAAAGGTTGGGGGAGGAGAAGGAATACAAGTGAGCAGGTGATAGGTGAAAGTAGGTGTGGGGTAAGGTGGGTGGGTGGATGGGCAAAGAGAGATGAACTAAGAAGCTCGGAGGGGATAGGTGGAAAAGTAAAAGGCTAAGAAGAAGGAACCTGATAGGACAGTGGACCATGGAACAAAGGGAAGGAGGTGGGGACCAGAGAGAAGATGAGCAGGTCATCAGGGCAGGTGAGGAGAGGAAAAGCAGGGCCACCAGAAAGAGGGAAAACAAAAGAAAGGGGAACAGAGGGGAGTGGTGACTGGAAATCAGGGAAATTAATGTTCGTCCCATTAGGTTGGAGACTATCGAGGGAATATGGGGTGTTGCTCCTCCAATTTGCATTTGGCGTCCTTGTGGCAGCAGACATTTAGGTGTGGGAATGGGAAGTGGAACTGAAATTGGCAGCCACTGGGAGATCCTTGTTGTTGCAGTAGTCAAAGCAAAGGTGCTTGATGGAGTGTTTCCCCAATCCACATTGAGCCTCGAGGAGGCTACACCAGCAGTACCAGACGCTATAAGTGACCCCAGCAAACTCTCAGGTGAAGCACCACCTCACTTAGAAGGACTGTTTAGGGCCCTGAATGATGTTGAAGGAGGAGATGTAGGGGCAGGCACAGTTGCAGGGATAATTCATCAAGATATCTTGGAAGTGAGTGGATTTATAAAATATGGCAGAAGATATTCTGTCTCCAGAGATAGAGACAGAGAGATTAAGAAAGAAGAGAGAGGCCCAAGTAAATTTGAGGACAGGGTGGAAGCTGGAAGCAAAGTTGATGAAATTGACAAAATCAGCTTGGGTAAAAGTAGCAGCACCAATGCAGTTGTCAATGCAACAGAGAAACCGTTGGGGAGCTTTACCAGTGTAGGATTGGAGCATAGACAGTTCCACGTCACTGACGTAAAGACAGGCATAGCTGGGTCCATGCCAGTGCCTGTAGCCAATGTAAAGGTAGGCACATACTGTATGCTTTGATACCTTAACCCTATGTTGCATGGGAAACTTTAGATACTGTATGAATTTTAGACAGATATTGTGTAATAATACCATGAAAGTGAAGGCTTCTGATGTTAAAACAAATTGTTTGAATGAGATACACTATTTTCATGATCAAATATATTCATATTGATTTATATGATATTTATTGCAATACAAATATCTCTGACATGTACGTAGTCACGTATACTCCTGTATTTAAGTTGACCGTGCATAATGATTGATTACGTAAAGTTACTAAGCATTACAACATAAAAATATAAGAACATAAGAAATAGGAGCAGGAGTCGGCCATCTGGCCCATCAAGCCTGCTCTGCCATTCAGTAAGATCATGGCTGATCTGGCCATGGACTCATCTCCACCTACCTGCCTTTTCCCCATAACCCCTAATTCCCCTGCTATTCAAAAATCTATCCAACCTTATCTTAAATATATTTACTGAGGTAGCCTCCTCTGCTTCATTGGGCGAAGAATTCCTTGAATCTTGAGGCTATGTCCTCTAGTTCTAGTCTCACGTATCAGTGGAAACAACCTTCCTGCCTCTATCTTATCTTCCCTTACATAATTTTATATGTTTCTATAAGGTCTCCTCTCTTTCTTCTAACTTACTGTTTTACATAAGCTTTGTTAACTCCTTATCTACCTAGTAGGTCAAACGTTTACCCAACCAACTTGCAATTAGTCCTCAACTTCATTTTTATCTTTCCTCTCCATTATTTTTCAGAGTTAGCAAAAGTGTAATACTTGTATGTGGCTGATTCCAAGCCCATGTTATAGGTCTTTGTGAGAACGTTATTAAATGAACTGTGTTAGTAATACCAAAAGTTTCTGTGTAGAATACTCGTCCACATACTTTATATCTTACACCTTCTCCAGCCTTAATTTCATTAGTTTTTCAAGGTGGAGTAAACATTTCAGTCCAATGTCTGGAGGCTTCACTTAATAACTCTTCTCATAGACACACACCCACACACACACCACAAACGCACACGCATACACAAAAACACACACATATGCACATACCACAAACATGCGCGCATGCACACACACACACCCTGACACTCACACCCACACAGGCACTCACTAACGCAGAGCACACTATGTGCTAGCCAAGCTGCAATATTTTCCACACGGTGCCCAATTTTTATTTCCACGGGGTTCTGTGTAAAACAGTTGATGCTTAGTTATGTGTCTGTTTTCTGCTTTTAGTATAAGGTCAGAGAAAAGGCCATTAAATCCAGCCAGTCCAGCCCTTTCTATTGTCCAAAAACACAACTATCCTCTGGCTGTCACCTCTTTGAATATCTCAGATCCCTTCACTCTCTAGAACTGTACCCAATAAAGCAAATAATGAGAACCCCTCAGTAACCTTTCACAGCAATATGCCTTCACTAAAGTTCACACATTCTGTTCAGATACACACATAGGTTCTTTCAGACACATAGTGCCAGATGTAATTTTGCCAAACAAAATCATGCTTGTACATCAGATAGTGTCAAAGAAGTTAATTGAAAGTATGTCATTATTTGAATTCAGAATCTTTAATACGATTTACTTGGACTAACAGCTGATTTTGAGAGTTTTTACAGTTGTGCTTGATGACATCTTACAAGCAGAAATCTTTGTCATTTGTTACTAAGGGAATTGAATACTGCAAAAACAAGTACCAGCTGCTTGTTTTGGGTCTACCTGACCAGGGTTAGCTTGTGCATCCAACCAGTAAAGGATTCAGCCACCCTGAGCTAACAGGAGCTCCTCTTTCCACGTTCATATCTAGACTGACAGCATGAGTGAAAGACAGCTGTGAGGCACTTTAGATAAAAGGTCAAGCAATTGCCTTACTTGTGAATGAACTTCCTTTTGCTTATCTACCATCATGGCCCCACTAATATCTTGTTGTATAGACTGTTTCCTCTTCCTCTGACTCATCTGGGTAGAAAGGGAAGGTATATAAGGTGCAACAAGTGGGTGGAGCAACTCAGTGGGTTGGGTAGCATCTGTGGAGGGAAATGGACAGACAGCAGTTCAGGTTGAGACCCTTCCCCTGGACTGAAGAACAGAGGGGAGAAACTGTGTAAAAGTAGGCGAGGGGAAGGAGTGGGGCAAGAACTGGCAAGCATAGATGGATCCAGGTGAGGATGGACAGGAAAGGGTGGAAATAGAGATTGGTGGAGACACCAAAGGACTGTAGATGCTGGAACCTGTTGGAAAGGAAGGCGGATCATGAAACCAAATAAAGGGGGTGGGGAGGAGGGGGACCAGCGGGAGGAGTGTGTGGGTGATTGGCAGGTGGAGTGGATGGGTGAGGGGAAAGGAACAGGGTGATTGGGAGCTCAGGGGGGATACTGGGTCTGTATGGGCCAATCAGGGAAAGAGGAAAAAGGGACAGAGGGAGAGTAGGTAGCCTGAAATTGAAGTATTATAGTTATGCACCTTTTACAATGTCAGGACCCATTAAAGTTCAAAGTAAATTCATTATCAAAGTATATATGCCATATGTTACCTTGAGACTCATTTTCTTGTGGGCATTTGTCGTAAATAGAAAGAAACACTGTAGGATCAATGAAAAACTGCACATGACAGAGGCAGACAAACAACACGTGCAAAGACTGCAAACTGTGCTAATACAAAAAGAAAAGAAGAGTAAAAAGCTATAAGTATCGAGAACACGAGTTGTAGAGTCCTTAAAAGTGAGGCCATAGGTTGTTGAATCAGTTGAGTGTTGGGGTGAGTGAAGTTTTCCTGTCTGGTTCTGGAGCCTGATGGTTGAAGGATAGTAACATAGTAGCTGTTCCTGGACCTGGTGCTGTCCCACCTCACCTCAATAATCCTCCTTTCTTTCTATTAGATTCCATCATTTGCCTCCAGCAATCACTTTCCATCCTCTATCACTATTTCCACACTGTCCTCCTCCATCTGCCAATCACCTCTTCTCTCTTGGATCTACCTATTGCTTTCAGCTCTTGCTCCAGCAATACACAAATTGCTAAACACAAAGTACACTGCAGATGCTGTCGTATCATATTACAAACAAGCTGGCGGAACTCAACAGGTCGGGCAGCATCCATTGAAACGAGCAGCCCTGACGAAGGCATTAACTGTTCATTTCAACGGATGCTGCCCGACCTGCTGATTTCCGCCAGCTTGTTCGTAAAATAATACGCAAGTTGCTGCAGCTGATTTGTGCACACCAAGCTCTCGTGGGCAGTCCTGTGGAAAATTAAAGATGAGCTTTATTTGTCACATGAATATCAAAATATTCAGTGAAATGCATTATTTGCTACAAAGGATTGTGCTGGAGGCAGCTCACAGGTGTTGCTATGATTCCAGTGCCAACATAGCATGCCCACAATTTACTAATCCGTATGCCTTTGAAATATGGGAAGAAACTGGAGCACTTGGAGGAAACCCACACGATCATGGGGAGAACGTACAAACTCTATTGATTAATGAATTAATACTGATGAGAACACAGGAAGAATTTACTTCAAAATATAGCTGTAAAATGTTCTATACCCTCTGTACAAGAGCAGATAGTGCTTAATTTATACATTAGTTTTCCTCAGTCCCTCAATCTAGAGTCTTATGGTCAAGTATCTGGAATGGGATTTGACCCACAACCATCTAATCCTGTCAAGTATTCTAGTCACTAACCACAACATAGTGTTGTGGTACAGAGCAACTTCAGTAGGACTAAGTTCATGTTCAATATTGCTGTCAATACAGCACAACAAATTATACAAAATAACTTAATGGGAAAAAATGTAAAGAGAAAATACTTCTATCATTTACAATAGCCCATTTTCAATATAAATTATTACCAGTTATTTTGGAAGCCTTTTTCATATTCTATTGTTGTCAAATGACAATTGTTCAGTGTAGCACTCAATAGCTTGGAGTCTTACGTCCATCCCAATAAACTCCTTGCTCTGACAAACCAAAGACCGTGTGAAAGATGGTGAGGGAAGGGGAATGAAAACTGCCAGCAAATGTGAGGCAGGGTATGAGAGAGGTGAGCAGTCGGAGAGAGAGTTAGTTTTATTCAAGCATAAAATGTGGGTATTGCTGGCTAGGTTACCATTTAAATCCCGTTTCTAATGCCCCTAAGGTGGTTCATACCAATACTCTGGTACCTGTGCTAAAGATGCACCAGTTTAGAAGAGAATTGCCTTGGATTGAAGGATAAATTATAAGTTAACTAAATGAATCTGGTTAGGATTGAATAGAATATGTATATATAAAGTTGAGTGTGTTGCTGCTCTTATTTTTCAAGGTAGTAGAGGTTACAGACGCTTTTGAAGAGCTCTGAGCTACTTGTTGAAAGGTCCAGATGGTATCTGCTGCAGACAAAATGTGCCAAGAATCTGTGGGAAAACTAGATGATCAAGGTGCTAGTCAAATGAGCTGCTTTGACCTGGATGTTATCAGACATCGTGAATGTTGTTGGCTGTCCCTCAGAAGTGAAGAGTTTTGCATCATGCTGTTTACTTTCCTGGAAGCGAATGCCCTCTAAATGCTAAAATGGTATTTAGTGAGTCACATTTTAGCCCCTGGGTCCCTTGTCCAGTTAAATCTTTCACCAGTTCATATTGATGGCGAGGCTTTCCATGATATAATGATAAGGAATAGCAAAGATATTTATTTTCATTCATCAGCTGAAGCCTTAATGTTGGTGCATTAAGGAATTGCTTCCTTTACTCTTGACTGAATAACATGCAAAATTCAGTGAACATTTAATCTTATGGAGGGAAGATGGATGGTTGTGTTGGGGATATTCCTCAGAGAAGCTCCAATAGTATTCCTGTTTTAAGGTGATTTGCTTCCACCGACCATCAATGTGCTACTCTGTTCATGTCTACATATAAATTAAGCACTATCTGCTCTTGTACAGAGGGTGTAGAACATTATACAGCTATATTTTGCTCTGGTCAGTTGAAACTTTGCACCCAATCCCCCCGGACTTTGGTTTTACCAGAGTTTGTCGTGCCACATTCGATCAGAATGTAGAGCATAGAATGTGCAGCACAAGGACTGGCCCTTTGGCCCATGATGTCTATGCAAGCCATGATCCCAAATGAAATTAATCCATTCTGCCTGTACAGGATCCATACCCTCCATTCCCTTTATGTTCATATGGCTGTCTTGATGTTGATGACAATCGCTTCTAACCAAACTCTGGAGCTAAACTGAGAGTACTGAAGGTGTATGACAAATGAGGAGAGAGAAGGAGACGAAGGAACTAAGGGATAGTGACATTGAGAAGTATGAAAAGGAAATGAAGAAAGTAATATAGAGAGGAAAAAAAATGTGAAGGCATCTTGACAGGTAGAGGGAAGGGGAAGGGAAGTAGGAAAATAAATGAGAAACAGAAGGAGGTGAGGCAGTTGAAAAAAAAACGAAGATGTGAAGGCAGAAACGTGAGTGTAATAGAAAAGTATGTTTAGTTGTCATAATTACAATTGTACATGTTTACTGGACCTCAAGAGTTTAACAGTGCATTTCTGCTTTGAGGAATAGAGGCAGGAAATGGTCTGTCCACTTTCACACTGATCCTTAGTCAACAGATAGGTCCTAACCTTTCCAGGAGAGTGGTGAGCAGAAAGCCAGGCCCACTGGCTAGCTAGAGACTTTCATTGGTAGAAGCAGATACATCAGTGTGTTGAAGGCATGGAGTACTCTGGTGACCATATCGTTTGGTTGAAATTGGTCGTGTAATTTGATGGTTACTTCAAGCTAATTGTGACACCATTGTGTTAATTTTAGATCTTTTTTAATAAATGGATAGGAAATAAATAAACATTTATTCTACTGTATGGATATTTAAATTGCTGTGAGCACCAAACAAAATTAATTAGAAATTTTATCTGATTGAAAGCACAATTATTACAGTATAATCCATTTTAACAGAGAAAAACAACAACATAAGGCCAATGTATAGTCTAGCTTTTAATTGCTCCAAACAACTTTTCCCATTGCTCAGCTTTCATGTTTTTTTTCTGTTGAATTAAATTGCAGAGACAGCATGGCATAATTTAATTCTAATCATTAAATGCAATCCTTTAATTATACTTTGAAGTTGATATAAAAATAATGGTATTATATAAACACCTGGGACGTAACTATATAGGTTCTCCAAAACAAAAACGCATGCTTCAAAATATTAATTTGAAATCTTCTTTTAAGTTGTCCATTTTCAAAGTCACGTCAAATTAAGCTAGTCAAACTGAGTTACTTGAATTGGCATGATGGTTTTCTGATCAGCCGAGCTAAGCGAAAACAAGCCAGTGATCTTCATGTGAACCGTACAGTCTCACCAGCCAGTTTTTTATTGGTTCAAAGGGTTCTGTCTTCTGGCTGCTCTTTTCCAAACGCTTGTCATGGTTCCCAAGAATTTGGTTAAGTTTGATTTCTTCATTGTCTGATCTGTTGACCCTTTTACATACTTGTTCTCTAACCTTCATGTCACAGAAATGCCAGCAAAGACTATCACCAATAAGGGAGGTCTAATCACTTGCCCTTAACATTCAGCCGATACATATTTCATCAATATTTTGTGGTCACTACTGACCATAAAATCATCTGGATCAGCTGCACAAATTCTGTGGTTTCAAGAGCAGGTCAGTGACTGGGCATGCTATGGTGAATTACACAGTAGCTGACACTCCAAAGACTTTCTGAAATATCCAAGGCAAAATCCAGGAGTGTGATGGAAAATTCCACCTGCCTGGATGAGTGCAACCTCAACAACTCTCAGGAAGCTTGACATCATCCCATTACTGATGGACCTTAGTACACACCACACCCCCCCCCACCCGCCCAACACCCATATCAAATGTCCTTTCCCAACAGTATCACTGTGCAACAGATTGCTAATAGAATTGTGAAAACAACTTAAACCATCCTTAATTCCATCAAACCTGCAGGTACCTATTTGCTCCCCATTCTCTAATGCCTCTCACTACCATATCACTCTTCCACTTTCCATAGTAGTCTAGGGAAAAAAATGCTATGCCTTGTCAGAAATAAGGACACTGAAACAGAAATATTTATTCCTCCTAAATAATCAGAGTATTTAGCAACACGAGTGAATCTGTAGATGCTGGAAATAAATAAAAAACAAAAAACACAAAATGCTGGCAGAACTCAGCAGGCCAGACAGCATCTATGGGAGGAGGTAGTGATGACGTTTCGGGCCGAAACCCTTCATCAGGAGTGAAGTAACATGGGATGGTCGAGGGGGGATAAGTGGGGGGAGGGATAAAGTAGAGAGCTGGGAAGTGATAGGCTGGAGCGAAATGGGCTAGGGGGAAGTTGGAGAATTATGAGTTCTGTCAGCATTTTGTGTGTTTTTTGTTTTTTAGAGTATATAGCAATATTGTTTGAGTTACCAATTCATGAAGCATATGCTAGGAACCAATGTCCCACCTAGCTGCAAGGTGGTGGCTCTTACAAATTTGAAAAACATGGCAAGGAGTTGAGAAATCCCTTTGTTTCCCTGTAACCTCTACCGATACTATGACTAATTGGCCTTCATTTTATGAAAGGCTTTCTGGCTTTCTGGGCAGATTGTCACTGCAACAGTTTAAAACAAAGACAAAATATGCTGAAAATTCACAGCTGAGCGCCAGTGTCTGTGAAGAAAGAAGCCACTGGCCTTTCTTTGGGAAAATAAAGTAAAGAGTTAGTACAAATGGATGATCAAACTTTCTTCCAGATAACGTCAAGCCTGAATGAATATCCTGTGATCTTCAGAGGAGGATTTTGGCTGTTTTATAACAGAGATACCTGTATATTGAAATTAGGCAAGAAGCTAGCAAAATATATGTAAGGGAAAGTGTTTAAATAACAACTTACTGTACCCAAGTTATGACTGACTGACCAATCAGGCTGCCTGTTGTTGCAAGGTGATCTGTAATGATAATTGGCATTGCACATATAGTCTAGACAAATAAAACATGGTTTATTTGGATATCTATACCAAGTGAAACCTGAGCTCACTCTGTTCCCTCAGCCACTTTTCCACTATTCCAATATTCCACTATTCCACTTCCAAAAGATTTGTATGTGCAGCTTCTTCCAGGGGGGTAGTTATGTGCTCGGCATTCTGGTGACTTTGGAATTAACTTGGAGTCATTCATGTGTTGATTCTGTAAAAAAGTTCTCTTCAAGCATCTTACACTAGGTTTGCTAACTTGCACAAATTCCCTCTTAGGATGTACTTCAGTGCTAAGATCCTCTCCTGCTCACACCCTTCCATAATTTTTCCACTCCTAACCTGTTTCCATACTCTAATAATCTATGACTTAGTATTTAGGCAAAGTCTTGAACTGGCAAGACATAGCTATGGGCTGACAGCTAGAGAATGGGATTAGTGTAGCAAGGTATTAGATGGCCAGCATAGACATAGAGGGCTGAAGGGCCTGTATCCATGTTGTATGATTCTACGACTTTTAGCTTTGGAGTTCCTTCCCCAACTTCTCCATTTTCCTATCTTACTTTCCTCTTTCAAGGCACTCTTAGTTTCATTAAACTTGTGTCCCAGTAAATTGGCTTGACACAAGTTTTTGTTGGTCTACAAGCAGTCAAATGCCGCATAAGTCCCTTAGACCTTCTTGTTCCATAGAACACAAGGGAATATTTGCTTGATATAAATGTTTGCATTTAAACACGAGCTATGCAAGTAATGGTAGATTTACACCACCCACTTTATCTATTACTAACACTTTCTACTCTAGCCACATTCACAATCAACTCTAAATGATCAGGTTTTGTACTCTATTAAATTCAGTGGTTTTTGTTTTATCTGTCTTGTTTCAGGTTTTCACATCCCATGGTTCCTACCCACCCCGGTCCTCATACAACTGGAATTCCTCACCCAGCCATTGAGAACCACCAAATCAAGCAGGAGCCCATTCACAATGAGATTGAACTCATGAACACGTAAGTTGATAACTTGGAGATGTTGAAAATCATCGTTCAAACTTCCGAAACTGAGAGTAATAGGCTTTATAAAAATCAAGACACTGAAGGCAAATATGAAATAAAACACAGAAAACGGAAGGGAAGCAATTATCACTTCAGATCATTTTTATTTATTTAGAGATACAGAGCAGAACAGGCCCCTCTGGCCCAGTGAGCAGCAACCCACCTATACTCACACAGGACAATTTACAAGAACCCATTATTCTACTAACAATTTTGCCTTTGGACTGTGGGAGGAAACCAGAGCACCTGGAGGAAACCTGCATGGTCACGGGTGAATGTACAACATGGTACCAGAAATGAACTCTGAATTCTGGAACATCCCAAGCTGTAATAGCCTCATGCTAGCCGCTGTGCTACCAGACCCTTCTTCAGAGCTGCGAACTGTTCCTCTTTCTACAGATGCAGCCTAACCTGTTAGAATTATACTAGGTCAGGCTAATAAGTGAAAGAGCCCGGAGGGGAGATGGAGTTAAGTTACAGATCAAATGTGATTTTACTCCATGACAGTACAGACTTTGAGATGATTTGGCCTTCACCTTGTCATCTGTTGCTCCCTAAGTTAGGAAACTGATCAAGCTGGAGGAAATGCAGAGTGATTTTATCTCTTATTGGATGTTTGCAAGGTGGGAAAGCTTCACATAGGTCAAGAGCAATGTTTCCTCTAAAGTGTGTGCACATGTGCCATACACACATCTTTCGCTACTAGCACACAAAGGAATTTAAACTGCCCACAAAAGGTCGCTGCCCTCTTCCTGGTACTGTTAAGTATACTTCAGGATTGTACACAATCACATTTCCTTTTCTGGTTTCTGATGCGGAAAGTGTTGACAAAGTGGAGTTTGCAATGACTCATCTGTAAATTTTAGAATTTTATTGAAGAATTTATTCAGTGTGCACATATTTCTACTGGGCAAAAAGTTTGCACAGCACAGGATTTTTGCACACACTGGTCATTACAAATTAGAGGAAAGATAGGTTAACAGTATGTTTTTTTTTTCCTGCAGAAAACCTCAGCATGAAACGAGGAAAGAGCAGGAGGCCAAGAAACCTCACATCAAGAAGCCTCTTAATGCCTTCATGTTATACATGAAGGAGATGAGAGCAAATGTGGTCGCAGAGTGTACACTGAAAGAGAGTGCCGCCATCAATCAGATTCTTGGCAGAAGGGTAAACAGACGTTCTGCATTAATAGAGTTCCGTCTTTTGTAGCAAGCCATTGGAAATTATTTTAGTCTAGACTTCATCCTGCAGTAGTTCAGGAAGGCGACACCACCATCCCTCCTGAGGGGCAGTTTGGGATTGGAAATACATGCTGGTCTTTCCATTGACAACCCCTGTCTCACAAAAAGATTTAAATTCCTACATTGGGTGTAAGTGGTCCGATTTAGGTTTCTTTCCATGGCTAGGTCCATTGTGACACCCTATGTGTTGTTACAGCCAGTTTCTGAGGGAAAAGCCTGTTTCCAGTATTGTAAGGAGATGTGATACTCTCACAGTACTGTAGAAATCTGGGTGTTAACTGCTCCCCTGGAGTCACTCCACATTCAGACAGGCTTTACTTTGCAGTATAAGTAATATTGGAATATTTCACACCGTCTGACACTCCCCTTTCGACCATCAACTACAGTTCTAAATAAGTGGCCATCCCTTGGATACCAGATCAGTTGTTAATATCTCTGGAGTTTCATTAAATAGTGCTTGACCTCCAGCTATCTTCTTCCTCTGAATAACTAATGAACCAAAAATGTCTGTATAAAATAACACACAAAGGCATTTGTTTTTGTAAGTAAACTATAAATATTCTCCAAGTTTTCATACATGCAAGTTTAAAAAGGATGCATCAGAAACTCCAAAGGAAAG
Organism: Hemitrygon akajei; assembly: GCF_048418815.1. Lineage (NCBI taxonomy): Eukaryota > Metazoa > Chordata > Chondrichthyes > Myliobatiformes > Dasyatidae > Hemitrygon > Hemitrygon akajei. The sequence goes on along the minus strand of NC_133127.1, from coordinate 47,600,531 downwards.
GTGGCATCTGTTGCTCAAAGCACATTGGTGCTGCGTATATCCCAGAATGTTGATCGTGGTTGCAATGGCCAGAGAGGGAAACAGCTTGGTTCAGCTTTATCAACATAAAGATAAACCATATGCAACCGATGCTGGGTCACACAAAGGTCCTACGCAAACCCAGTGGCATCCCTGCACACATAATTCTGGCCTTTCATATCTTGTGAAAGTCGCCAGTGTCGGTTTTTAAATGATATCTGCCCCTCTACTTATCACTGCCCCTGGCTATACTCCTTTGTTCTGTTATTTGATACATAACAAAAAGAAAAGTGCCACTGACAACCCCCTTCTCAGTTTGACAAGTTTGTTCTGCAGGGTGATTCTGAAAGGCACATGAGCAACAGTCTTCTTTATTGTCAAAGATTGAATGGTGGAGGAGGTGAAGCAGGCTGAACTGAGAAAGAAACAAAGGAACCATTGTATATGAAAGTTTCCTGAATGTTTAAGTTACCTGCTCAAGCCTCATGATGTCATATGATAGAGCAATCAGTTCTGATTGGGAAAAATGTCAGGAGACATATATCACACAACTTCATATTAATCTTATATTCCTATTATTGATTACTGGACTATAACATCTAGCCCCCAATTCAATAGTTGATTCAATAGTTCTTTTCAAAATGTTCTTTTTCCCTAATTTCAATTTTCTTATAATTAATAAAGAGGTAATAAAGAATTAATAAAGAAAAGTAAGGCTTCTTTTCCCCATCACTTTTCTACACTTCTAGGAGATTAATTTTTAATCCTCTAAGACATCAGGATGATTCTGGATAGGTGGCAATTAAAATGGGACTTCATAAAAATATGTGTTTCTGTCTGAAAGTAGGAAGGTTTGAAAACTAAAGGACTATTTGGAGATCTGTAGTTGAGAAGGATCCTATATCCTTCAGCAATGATTTTTTAATACTCCGAATGAATGCAGAACTCTGTACATACAATGTGTGTGTTAGTGAGAACCTCGGCACTTACTATTTTTGCCCTAATTACCTCTGATTTACATTTAAGAGTCAACAACATGGGTCTAGAGTGACACGCAGTCTAGACTGAGTGGAGAGAGATCCTAAGCAAAGAACATTAGTTAGGTGGTTACATTTGTGTGATAGTCTGGTAGCTTCGCAGACACCATTATGAATATCGTTTGTTTTTGCATCCCGCTCTCTCTGTTTTAAATGAAGAGAAAAATCAGGAGATCCATTTAATGGTAAAACTGGTTTATTATTGTCACGTGTACCGAGGTGCAGTGAATAATTTGTGTTGCATGACATTCATATAGATCAATTTATTACAATAATACATTGGGGTAGTACAAGGTAAAAGAATAATGGATTGCAGAATGCATGTTAAAGTTACAAAGAAAATGGAGCAGAGATAGACAATAAGGTGCAAGGTCATAGCAAGGTAAATTGTGAGGTAAAAAATCCATCTTGTCAAACTAGGGAATGGTTCGATACTCTTATAGCAACAGAATAGAAGCTGTCCTTGATTCAGATGGTATGTGCTTTCAGGCTTTTATATCTTCTGCCTGATGGGAGAGGGGAGAAAAAAGAATGTTCGAAGTGGGGTGGGGTCTTTGATTATGCTGGTTGCTTTAGTGAGGCAACAAGAAATATCGACAGAGTCCACAGAGTGGAGGCCAGTTCCCGTTTCATGCGGAGCTGCATCCACAACTCTCTGCAGTTTCCTGCGGTCACGTTGCCGTGCCAAGCTGTAATGCATCCAGATAGAATGTGTCCTAGGGTGCACATAAAAATTGGTAAGGATCAACAGGGACATGCCAAGTTTCTTTAGCCTCCTGAGGACATTGGTGAGCTTTCTTGGCTATGACATCAAAGAGGTTGGACCAGACCAAGCTACTAGTGATCACTCATAGGGACTTGAAGCTCTCATCCCTCATGACCTCAACCCTTTTGCTGTCAACAGGAGCATGTGACTACCCTTGGCCAATGAGTGTTTTCTCTCCTTCTACTAGTATACTTAAAATGCAGTTTTATTATCAGCAATGTCAGAGAATGTAAAAAGCAACTTAAGCTAAACCACCGTAGACACATCTTAACAGAATTGTCCTATTTTCCTCCCCAGTCACGATCTCATCTTTCACCTCTTTTTCTCATGTTGGAATTGGTTGAAACACATTTGTTATTGTTAAAAATACATGTACTGAGATACAGCGCAGTGAAAAGCTTGTTTTGTTTGCTGTTTATACAGATCAAATTATTACACAGAGCATTGAAGTAAAACAAAGTCAAATAGTATCAATGCAGAATGATGTGTAACAGCTACAGACAAAGTGTAGATTGTGAGGTCAAGTGTACATCTTATCGTACTACATAACTATTTCATCACAGCAGGGGTAGAAGCTTACAGGATTTTGTATCTGCTGCCCAATACAAGAGGTGAGAAGGAAGAATGCCTGGGGTGGGTGGGGTCTTTGATTATTTTGTCTGCTTTACTGAGGCACTGTGAGGTACAGACAGAGATAATGGAGGGAAAGCTGGTTTCCATGATGTGGTGAGGCGTGTCTACAATTCTCTGTAGTTTCTTGCAGGCCCAGGCAGAGCAGTTGTAATACCAAGGTTTTATGCATCCAGATAGGATGCTTTCTGCAGTGCATTGATAAAAAAAGGAAAGGGTTAATGGGAATATACCAGATTTCTTTAGCCTTCTGAGGAAGTAGAGATGTTGGTGAGCTTTGTTGGCTGTGGTGTTGACTTAGGCTAGATCAGGCTTGGTATAATAGTCACACCTAGCAACTTGAATCTCTGAACCCTCTCAATCTTAACACCATTGATGCAGAAAGAGCATGCACCCCCCACCCCGCCCCCACACATACACACCCCTTCCTGAAGTCAACGACTAGCTCTTTTGTTTTGCACACAGTCAGGAAAGGTTGTCATCACATCATGATAATAAACTGTCTCCTTCCTGGACTCAAACTCATCACGATATGAGACGGGCCCACAACAGTGGTATCTTGTGCAAGCTTGTAGATTGGATTAGAGCACAATCTGGCCAGGCAGAGTAGGGGGCTGAGGAGCACCAGTTATTAGAATAATTGCAGCAGAGGTGTTGCTGTCTATCCTTATTGTTTGCAGTTTGTTGGCCAGAACGTCAAGGATCAAGTTGCAGAGGGAGCCATTGACTCCCGGGGTCCGCAGTTCAGGGATGAGTTTTCTTGGAATAATATTTAAGGCAGAAATGTAGTCAATAAACAATAGTCTGATGTATGTGTCTTTACAGTCCAGATACTCCAGGGATGAATGTAGATGGCGTCCACTGTGGGCCTCTTTCGGTGGTTGGCAAAATGCAGTGGGATTATTATAGGACAGAAATTGGTACAACAGTGAAGAAGAGACCACCATTGTCATAGCCATGGAAAATAAATCTAATACAGCGCACTTATCACACAACACTCAGTGAAAAAATACTTCTATTTATTTGTGAGACTGGAGTTGTCAATGGACATACCAGCATTTATTACCAGTACCAAGAAGCATAAGGGACCAAATGACCTGCTCTTGCCTCTGTTCTGTATGGCCCTATAAAACCTTCTCATCGAGGCCCAGTTTGTGTTTTCCCAAGCTCCAGTGGTGAAGTGAGAATGAATACCTTTACAGTGGTGGGCCAAGTGTCGTAGCAAGGATCATTTGTTAGCATAACGTTGATGGGATCTACTTCACAACTGACCTTTCTTCATCACAAGGTCATTCATTGATGACTTCACAGCATTGCAGTAAGTGAAGCAATCCTTACCCATGTACAACTAAACCTGATTAACACCCAGGCATGACTGGCAAATGGCAAATAACATTTGTACCACTAAAGAGCAACTAGAAAAAAAACATTTTGACCGTAACTGCTGGTACAGTACATAATTAAAATGAGACAACGTTTTTCGGGACCATGGTGTTACATGACACAGTACAAAAAACTAGACTGAACTACGTAAAAAAACAGAAAGCTACACTAGACCATAGACCTACACAGGACTGAGTAAAGTGTACAAAAACAGTGCAGGCATTACAATAAATAATAAACAGGACAATAGGGCAGTAAGGTGTCTGTCCAGGCTCTGGGTATTGAGGAGTCTGATAGTTTGGGGGAAGAAAGTGTTACATAGTCTGGTCGTGAGAGCCTGAATGCTTCAGAGCCTTTTCCCAGATGGCAGGAGGGAGAAGAGTTTGTATGAGGGGTGCGTGGGGTCCTTCATAATGCTGTTTCCTTTGCGGATGCAGTGTGTAGTGTAAATGTCCGTGATGGTGGGAAGAGAGATCCCGATGATCTTCTCAGCTGACCTCACTATCCGCTGCAGGTTCTTACGATCTGAGATGGTGCAATTTCCAAACCAGGTAGTGATGCAGCTGCTCAGGATGCTCTCAATACAACCCCTGTAGAATGTGATGAGGATGGGGGGGGTGGGAGATGAACTTTCCTCAGCCTTTGCAGAAAGTAGAAACACTGCTGGGCTTTCTTTGCTATGGAGCTGGTGTTGAGGGACCAGGTGAGATTCTCCGCCAAGTGAACACCAGGAAATTTGGTGCTCTTAACAATCTCTACCAAGGAGCCGTCGATGTTCAGCGGGGAGTGGTCGCTCTGTGCCCTCCTGAAGTCAACAACCATCTCTTTTGTTTTGTTCACATTAAGAGACAGGTTGTTGGCTCTGCACCAGTCCGTTAGCCGCTGCACCTCCTCTCTGTAAGCTGACTCGTCATTCTTGCTGATGAGACCCACCACGGTCGTGTTATGATGTGGTTCGAGCTGTGTGTTGCAGCACAGTCGTGGGTCAGTAGAGTGAACAGCAGTGGACTGAGCACGCAGCCCTGGGGGCCCCCGTGCTCAGTGTGATGGTGTTGGAGATGCTGTTCCAGATCCAGACTGACTGAGGTCTCCCAGTCAGGAAGTCTAGGATTCAGTTGCAGATGGAGGTGTTCAGGCACAGTAGGCTTAGCTTTCCAATCAATTTCTGAGGGATGATTGTGTTGAATGCTGAACTGAAGTCTATGAACAGCATCCGAACGTATGTGTCTTTTTTGTCCAGGTGGGTTAGGGCCAGGTGGAGGGTGGTGGCAATGGCGTCATCTGTTGAGCGGTTGGGACAGTATGCAAACGGCAGGGGGTCCAGTGAGGGGGCAGCAGGGTCTTGATATGCCTCATGACGAGCCTCTCTCAACACTTCATGATGATGGATGTAAGTGCAACGGGACGGTAGTCATTTAGGCAGGACACTGAAGACTTCTTCGGCATGGGGACGATGGTGGTGGCCTTGAAGCACATTGGAATGGTGGCGCTGCTCAGGGAGATGTTGAAGATGTCACTAAGAACATCTGCTAGCTGGTCTGCACATCCTCTGAGCACTCTACCACAGATGTTGTCTGGTCCAGCAGCCTTCCGTGGGTTGACCCTGCACAGGGTTGTTCTCACATCGGCCACAGTGAGACACAGCACCTGGTCATTTGTAGGAAGGGTGGACTTCCTCACTGCCACGATATTTTCCATCTCAAACCTGGCGTAGAAGTTATTCAGCGCATCTGGGAGAGAGGCATCACCTGCGCAGTCAGGTGACATTGTCCTGGATGCCCTTCTACATGTGCCGCATGTCGCCGCTGTCTTGGAAGTGGCTGTGGATTAGCTGGGCGTGTGCACGCTTATCCCCTCTGATGACTCGGGACAGTTTGGCCATTGCTGATGTTAGAGCTGCCTTGTCGCCTGCTCTGACGGTCATCCATGGCTTCTGGTTAGCGCGTATAGTGATTGGTCTTGGACAGAGTAACATCATCAATGTACTTGCTGATGTAGCTGGACACCGGTGCTGTGTACTCCTAACCATTGATATTTATTCGCTTGACATTACTGACTTCTCCACTATCAAGATGCTTGAGGGAGGAGGTGCTGGAGGAGGGTGGTCAGAAACTCAGCTGGACCAGCCACATTGTGGTTTTATTGTGGTTGAGGAATGGGTTGGATAATGAGTATCCTTGTGACAAATGACTCATTTCCTGAAGCCCAAGAGCCTGTAGATTATCTACAAGACACAGAAAAACTCCCTCATCTCTGTGATAGCAAAAGTGGTCACTGGTCTTCAAGCTTGAGGAATCAAACAGAGAGAGTTACAAACTTCCACCCCCTGCCCAGAGGGAGCAATGTGATCATACGGAAACTCTGAGGGAGGGCAGGATGTCAGCAATACATAGAGCAGTTGCTCCCAGGCCACACTCATCCTGCTGGCAAGGGAGCAGACCTGAGCCCTGTATCTCAGCAATGAGTGACCCTAGCACAACCAACACCAGCCCTTTCAGGGAGGTCCCCCCCACTGCAGGGGACTGCTGCAGAAGGCAGAGATCCATTTTGCGTTCCTGTTCACAGCAGTGCTCAGGGAGGGGGGGGTGGGGGGTGGGGGGATCCTGCTAGCCTCCCAGCATAGCCGTGTACAGCCCAGTCTTTCTGATAGTGTGGGTCTGTACCACTGAGTGTTACTGCAGAACCCATAATGTTATCGTGGATCAGACTGCAGTGCAGTGTGAAGCAGGCTACCAGTGCAGAATGTCTGCTCCACCCTGTCTCACTTCTACTCGTAGCCTAATAAGCCACTGTAAGATAGTGGAGTCATAAAGTCATACAACAGGCCCTTTGACTCTGCTAGTCCATGGTGGCCCCTGCATTCTCCGTTTGTCCCCATGTCTGTGTTTCGCCCTCCAAGCCCTTCCCCTCCATGTACCTATCTAATTGCACGTTAACTGTTGCAAATGTACACACCTCAACCACTTCCTCTAGCAGCACGTTCTAGGTACTCTGTACCCTCTGTGTAAACAAATTACCTCTCAGGTCTCTTTTAAATCTCTCCCCTCCTATCTTGTATCTGAGTCCTCCAGTGTTGGATTCCTCAACCCCGGGGAAAGGAAAATCACAGTCTTTTCCCCATTGATTCTATAAACCTCTGTGAGATTATCCCTCATTCTACTATGCTCCAAGGAATAAATATCCATCATGGTCACCCTCTCCCTATAACTCAGACTGTCCTGTCCAGTCAACGTCCTTGCAAATTTCTTCAGCACCCTCTCCACCTGGACAATATCTTTCCACTAACAGTGTGATTAAAACTGTGCACAGTACTCCAAGTGTGGACTCACCAGCAACACTTTTGGATGCCCTGACTGATGAAGGCCAGTATGCTAAATGCCTTCTTCATCACTTTGTCTACTTGTGCGGCCACTTTCAATGAACTGGATACTTATACTCCCACTCCCTCTGTTCTGTAACACTCAACCACGCACCACTATTCCCACTATCATTCTTACGCTGGTGTGATTGTCCAAAATGCATCATCTCACACTTATCCAAGCTGAAAACCATCTGCCATTCCTCGGCCCATCTCCCTAACTGATCAATTCATTGTAAGTCACTTCACTATCAACAAGACCCCCTAATTTAGTATCATCAGCAAACTTTATATCATGCCATTGCATTCACATCCAATTCATTCACTCACATAAGTAATGAATAACAGAGTTCCCAACAGTGATCCTTGGGGCACCACTCCAGTCACAGACCTCCAGATGGAGAACTGAGCTTCAACCATCACAATCTGCTTCTTACCCTAGCCAATTCTGAATCAACCACTTTAGCTCCCTCCGAATCCCATGTGCCTAACCTTCCAGATCAGGTGACCATGTAGAGCCTTGCAAAATACAGATAAAGTCCATGTAGGCAACACACATTGTCGTACCTTCATCTATCCCCTTAGATTTAAAATTTCCAAAAGACATGGCAGGTTAGACATGATCTCTAATGCAGAAAGCAGTGACTGTTCCTGATCCGTTCTTGACTATCCAGAACTTGTCCTACAGAATTCTTGCCAGTACTTTCCATACAACTGATATCAGGCACACTGGCCAGTAGTTCCCTGGCCTCAAGTTGTTCTGTAGAGAACTAACAAGTGCCATAAAATAAATTCTGAAAGGACAAGTGAACTGCAGTCATCTATTTCTAACCTGTTTTTCTAAACTCAGTTTGCTCAGATGAACGCGTTGAATAATATTCCACTCATTTTCTTCTTATTCTAGTGGCATGCTTTGTCTCGTGAGGAGCAGGCCAAGTACTATGAACTGGCTCGAAAGGAGAGGCAACTACACATGCAGCTTTACCCAGGCTGGTCTGCAAGGGATAACTATGTAAGTTTCTTATAGCTTTGTCTGGGGATTTAAAAGGGTCTTTGGTTGTATTTTTACTTCCAACATTTTCTTATATTTCTGGTTCATGGGTGGGAACTCACACCTATTATATAAGGGAGTATTGATAGGTAAAATACACACAGTCTTTTTCCCGGGGTTGGGAATTAAAAACAAAGCCATATTTGGAACCTGAGAGGCAACTTTTACATGCAGAACATAGTATGTATGTGGAATGAGCTGCCAGAGGATGTGGATGAACCCGGTACAGTAACAGCGTTTAAAAGAATTTTTGACTGCGTATATAGGAAAGATTTAGGGCAGGTGTTCCAAGCCTTTTTAATACCATGGACCAGTAACATTAAGGAAGAGATCCATGGATTCCAGGTTGGGAACAAATGTGGACAAATGGGACTGGTTTTCCTGAGCATCTTGTTTGGCATCTTGTGTCAAAGTGTCTGAGTCTGTGTTTTACAGATCGATAGCTCTTTGGCTCATTGTTCAGCCAAACTTGTCTCCTTGTACAAACAAGACTAAAACTGCATTGGGCACATGAGGTGCTCTCAATTTCTAGACTGCTGTGGCTTTGTTTTACGGCTTGGTAATTGGGATTGTTTGTTCGTACTTTAATTTAGCACTTATTCAAATTGGTGGTCATTATGATATCACGTGATGTGGCAGCTGTGAATGTTTGCAGCAAATACAGCTATCACCTCACAAGCTCAATCACCAGCTTTAAAATCTTGTTTTAATAAATTCTCTGATTGTTCCTAATAAAGAATGAGTCTTGTTGAAAGGATACGGTGCTCACAGGAACGAGCCTGACAAACCTTTCCTTGTTGAGAGAGGAGAATTATTTTCATCTCTGTTGTATTGTGTATAGCATGAGGTGTTTTAGTGGGATTGATGTCCGTTTGCAAACGAGCAGATAAACATTCACCAGACACCAGGGCTAACCAGCATCTTCATTGCCTGGGCAGTAAGCCAGCCCATTATAGGTCAACGGGAGACAAAATCGGGCGTTTTCTATGAAAAGAGACCATCTGCCTTATTAGGGTCATAGAGGCACTTGGCATGCAACCACGGAACTCTTAGGCCTAACTTCTTCATGCCAGCCAAGTTGCCTACCTGGGCTTGTCCTATTTGCCTGTGGTTGGTGGCCCATATTCCTTTAAACTTTGGCAGACAGGCAGGTAGTGTTTTAGGAAACAGGGAGTTTGTGGAAGGACAGAGAGATTCGGAGAATGGGCAAAGAAGTGACAGGTGGAATACAGTGCATGAAAGTGTATGATTATGCATTTTAGTAGAAGGAATAAAAGGATAGAATATTTTCAAGATCGAGAGTGAATTCAGAAATCAGAGGTGCAAAGTATTTGGGAGTCTTACTACATGATTACCTAAATATTATCTTGCATGTTGAGTTGGTAATGAGGAAGGCAAGTGCAATGTTGGCATTCATTTCCAGAGAGCTAGAGTATAAAAGCAATGATGTAATGCTGCGGTTTTATAAGGCATTGGTTAGACTACATTTAGACATTGCGAGTTTTAGGCCCCAAACTTAAGAAAGGATATGTTGGCATTGGAGGTGGTCCAGAGAAGTTTTACAAGAATGTTCCCAGGAATGAAAGGGTTAATGTATGAAGACCGTTTGATGACTCTGGGCTGTACTTGCCAGAATTTAGAAGAATGAGGGGAGATCTCATTGAAACCTACCAAATACTGAAGGAGAAAACAAGAGAAAATCTGCAGATGCTGGAAATCTGAGCAACACATACAAAATTCCTGAGGAACTCAGCAAGCCAGGCGGAATTTGTGGAAAACAGTAGTCAATGTTTTGGGCTGAAACCCTTTTGCAGGACAATTGAAGGGCCTGGACAGTGTGGATTTTGAGAGGATGTTTCCTACAGTGGGGGAAGTGTAGGACCAGAGGACACAATCTCAGAATACATGGATGTCCCTTTAAAACAGAGATGAGAAGAAATTTCTTTAGCCAGAAGGTGGTGAATCTGTGCATTCATTGCCCCATGCAGCTGTGGAGGCGAAGTCTGAGTATACTTAAAGCAGAGTTTGATAGGTTTTTGATTGGCACCAAAGGTTACAGAGAGAAGGCAAGAGAATGGGGTTGAGAGGGAAAATAAATCAGCCATGATTAAATGGCAAAGCAGACTCGATGGGGTAAATGGCCCAATTTTGCTCCTATGTCTATGGTCTTAAACCTTTTTGATCTCTGTACCTGTCCAAATGTCTTTTAAAGACATTACCTCTTTTTCTGGAAGCTCATTCCATATACACAACATTCTCTGTGTAAAAAAAAAGTTTCCCATCAAGTCCAGTTTAATTGTTCTGCTTTCACCTTAAATCTATGTCCTCTTGTTTTAGAACCTGCTGCTACATAGGATTTCATTTCGTTGACCAATTGGGAATCAGAGTTAATCTTTATGGAACTAGTTCATTTCAGTCCAGACTAAGCTCCTCTACTTCATTAGAACTTTCCAAAAGAAAAATTTTGACTTCAGCGTCAGACAAACTCACGTATAAAGTGACCTTGTGCGGTTTTGAACCTGTTCTATAAAGGAACAATTGAAACAAAATTAATCCATTGGACTATGTCATCATGCCATCTATTAGAGTCCCACAAAAACAAATTCCTAGATTAGGTTTCAGGTAGATGCACACAGAAGGAGAGGTTAGTTTTTAGATAGTTAAGATTGCAAGGACACTTCTTTGTCTTTTGCCTAGATTGAGTCATACACTGCTACCTCATTGTGAGGCTGTGAATAGACTCTCTGTTACAGAGCTATTAGAACTTGTCTGCTGACATTGCCAAGTTGCTTGTTGCGGTACCTTTACTGTAACATGAATCTTATCTCAAAGCATCCATAGTCTTGAAGCACCAGTCTCAAAACAAATGTAGCTCACTACTGCCATCAAGAAGGAGGTACAGGAGTCGTTAGGTTCCACGGCCACCAGTTTCAGGAACAGTTATTACCCCTCAAGCATCAGGTTCCTGAACCAGTGGGGATAACTTCACTCACTCCAACACTGAACTGTTCCCACAATCTTTGGACTCACTTTCAAGGACTCTTGAACTCATGTTCTGAATATTTATTGCTTATTTATTTATTTTTATTATCATTAATATTACTATTTTCTACTTTTTTGTATTTGCACAGTTTGATGTCTTTTGTGGCTGTTTGTCTATCTTTGTGTGCAGTTTTTAATCGATTGTATTGTGTTTCTTTGTATTTACTGTGAATGCCTGCAAAGTATACAGTAGCATTCAATGAAATATTAGTACTTTGATAACAAATTTACTTTGAACTGTTCTTGATGACTGGATACCCAACTCCAATGATTTTCTGTCTCTTTTAAGACTTGGTGTACGAGTTCTGCCTGTGTAGGTGAACACACAATAGATTAATAAACGCATCCCTTCATTCAGTTTCCAGGCAAGCTGTTTAGCACTTGTTGATGTGACTGACTGGCCAGCCTGAGAGCAACAACTGCTTCTCCTGTCTGAGTCCAGTTAAACATGGTGTTAGCTACTCACAGTAGGAGGAACCACTTGTCAGGAAGTGGGACAGGTGCAGGGTGGTGTATATGCAGCTAGGGCTTCATTTATGATGTAGGACTCAGGTGCGTCAGTCCATCAAATGTGTGCTGACTAACTTTAATGCAAATCCTTCCTTGATCCCATTTCATTCTTCCCACATTCCCATCAACTCCCCCTCAGATTTACTTACATTCTAGGGGCAACTTACAGTGTCTGATCACCGACTAACCTGCATGTCTTTGGGATGTGGGAGATATCTGGGGCACCTGGGGAAAATCCACACAGTCGCAGGTTGAACTTGCAAATTCAACACAGACAGCACCAGTGCTCAGGATTGAACCTGATTCACTGGACCTGTGAGGCAGAAGTTTTAATTGCTGCAACACCATGCCAACCCCTATTTCCCATACACTTTACTGCTGTACCTCTTGGGATCTTTAAGGAAGCTCGTGGATTATAAATTCAGAGTGATGGGCCTCCTGTGTCAGTTAATTTGCCCTCTGAGCCCTACTGATGGACTAGAACCCCAGACTGCACAGAGGCTTGATGCTCTTACCTAACTTCAATGGATTCTTTGTGAGATAAGATAATGCTAAAATCAAAACCAAGTGCTTAATAAATCCATCTCTTTTTCACTACATTACCAGTTTAGTTAGTGCAACATGGGGAAACTTAAAGTTCACATCGTTGCGTCTTTGAGGTTAATTGCTTGTGTGTTCACTCAACCCAAACCAACAAAGATATCAAGGGTGAAATTGTCCTTGAGCCAAAGTACAGATTGAACAGTAATGAAGGAAGAACATTAAAGATGATTATGTGAGATACGCTTCCTCTAAATAACTATTCGATAAAATTATCTTGAATTTGTTTCAACTGTTGAAGGGAAAGAAGAAGAAGAGGAAACGTGAAAAGATGCAGGAAACCACTTCAGGTAAGAAATAAAATTAGTGCCAAAAATTATTAATGCTTAAATAAAATCTCACACTTTGGTATGGATCCAATGCCTTTTATACAACATTTCAACCTGCTGAATTGAATTCTTGCTCAGCAGATATTTCTATGGGTTCAACTAGGTTCCATTGCATTGGGTTTTCAGATGTAGCAGTTACATTTCCCTCTGCTTTTCCCCTCTTGTCACTTTTCAACTCTTGTCAATTGAAGGGAAAGATGGGGCATTGTAACTTTACTGTCAGTGTCATTTTTAGCTGCATGCAAACTGTAATCAAACCACGTTGTGATATTCCACGTTGTAGGGTATCTGGTTGTGAGCAATCTTGAAGCCTCTATGGTGACTCCCTGATATTTAATAGTAAGTTAAATGGAAGTGTGTGTTAAATTGTATCTTTTAGGTATTTAAAATGTATTTGCCTGCTTTTGCATATTCTGTGCTTTGCTCTAAACTTAAGGTTACCATCTAATGTTGAACCAAGATCTCTCAGCAAGCTGCTATTAAACTGTTGTTAATTAGTATAAGGAAGAATTCATTGCCATGAACACAGCTTACTTAATTAATTATGAATTAATTTTGATGGTCAGTTATTCAATAAGGTGTTACTTAGCTAATTGGAAGCCAACAGAACCCACTCCAGTGTGGTAACTAAAATCCATTTCTCAAGGTTGAGTGAACTTTGGTTCGCAAGTGGAGAGAGTTATTACATCACTGTTCCAAAAGGTGGGGATGAGAAGTGACTTAATAAAATCTCAAACTATATGATCTTGAGTGCCTTTGGTGATTGGGGATATGCAGATGAAAATCAAAATCAAAGTTGCCTGCCAATGCTGGAAATCTGAAATAAAATAGAAAAACTTGGGAGCACTCAACGGGTCAGACAGTATCTCTGGAAAGAGAGAGAATTAATGTTTCATGACGAAGACCATTCAGCAGAATTGGGAAAGAGAGATTTAAAAGAGAGTCTTAAATTGTGGAGAAAATTTTGGGAAGATTAAGTAGGATAAAGGGGCTATCTATGGGGCCAAAGTTTCTGCAGGAATAAGTTATAAGAACCATCTGGTCAAATGGGATTTGGAAAGTTAGTGGGCGACCACACAGGCAAAAAAAACATTATACGCTGCTAATCACTGGGTGTGGGACACGTCCAGCATATCAGGCTATGCTAGTGAAGGGAATAATCAAACCCTATTATCACAGATTGATGATTGACCAGCTCTGTAACAGACAGAGAAAGCACGTTACCTAAAACTGGAGATGGAGAATTTGACATTGAACTGTGCTGATGACAGTGAATTGGTCCAATTCTATAGCACAGGCTGTGGACATACTATAAGTTTCCTTTGTTTTTGGAAAGAAATGAGAGTGCAAGTAAAGATCATCATGTTGAGTGTTTCTGAGATTCAGGGCTCCAGCTGTTCTCCAGATTTATATATTGCTCATTGGTGGACATTTCCTCAGCACCCACAGTGCTTCCACTGTTAATTAGATCTGGTGGTTTCCTCCAGAACCCCTTCTTCTCTCCTCCTTCTTTCTACATTTATTTAAATTCCCATCACTTAATCAAATTTTGATCAATTGCATTAGTACATCATTATTTTCAGTTTTTACTTGCATGTTACCTTCGGATGTTTTTCAACCCTAAAATGGATCCAACCCTGAAGCTGCTGGAAAACTCAGCTAGTTACACAACAACTTTTTCCTCTCCACCATCAGGTTTTTGAACAGTCCGGGAACCCATGAACACTAACTCACTATTCTGCATGTTGCATTATACTAAAGCAACAAAACAGCGAATACAGAACATAGAATAGTACAGCACAGTACAGACCCTTCGGCCCACAATGTTGTTCCAACCCTTAAACCCTGCCTCCCATATTTCCCCCCCACCTTAAATTCCTCCATATACCTGTCCAGTAGTCTCTTAAACTTCACTAGTATATCTGACTCAGGCAGTGCATTCCACGCACCAACCACTCTCTGAGTGTAAAAACCTTCCTCTAATATCCCCCTTGAACTTCCCTCCCCTTACCTTAAAGCCATGTCCTCTTGTATTGAGCAGTGGTGCCCTGGGGAAGAGGCGCTGGCTGTCCACTCTATCTATTCCTCTTAATACCTTGTATACCTCTATCATGTCTCCTCCCATCCTCCTTCTCTCCAAAGAGTAAAGCCCTAGCTCCCTTAATCTCTGATCACAATGCATACACTCTAAACCAGGCAGCACCCTGGTAAATCTCCTCTGTACCCTGTCCAATGCTTCCACGTCCTTCCTATAGTGAGGTGACCAGAACTGAACACAGTACTCCAAGTGTGGCCTAACTAGAGTTTTATGTCATGATATATATTCCGAACATCTGATATAGTGAGTTAACATGCCATAAGATCTGGGAAAAATCAAAAGTCATCCATATTTGTCATCCTGCATCAGATGTTCCCTTCATACTGATAAGAATTAAAGCTCTGTAAAGCACCCTTGGTTTAATCTGCAAGGCTGTCCTTCAGCTCCTGGCAGACTGCAGCTTCCACCTTGTGATATAGTCCCATTCCAACCTCCCATTGCCAGGTGCTATGATGATGCGTTTACCACTCACCGAACGCAGTCGTCCATTCTACCACATAGCAAAACCAAGACAGCTTCAGATAAGTGGCAAGGAGTGTGTCAGGCAAAGACCATCTGCAGCAAGCTGAGAGAAATTCAAAACCCAAGCACTGCAGACACTGAAAACCTAAAATATAAACAGAAATTGCTGCAACTACTCGGAGGATAAGGCAGCATCCACGAAGCCATTATTGTTCAGAAGATCGGAAAGAATAGTAAAATCAAATCAAATCCAAACCATTGTCATGCATTTTTTTTGTTTGTCTGGCTGCTATTTTAAACTGAATTTGGAAGAGAAAGTGAGATGCTATTTTTCCTGAAATATTACTGCTCTTCTAATATATCTAATAGTGAGCACAGAACTCTTCTCTGACTTTAGCAAATGTATACAGATCCAAGTAACTGTGATAGACCTAGGATGAGCAGAATTAGTCCCCTGTAGCAGCAAGCAACCTGTTTCCCTGTATAACAACAATCACTTTCTGTCTATATTCAGACCCAGTGCAGGTCATGACATGAAATTTAGTAATGTGACTATCCCTTCCCATCTTGGCACCATCCCTGGATTTCCCTGATGCTTTCCCTCGTCTGCTTTTGGAGATTGTACAGTTCAATTACTTTGCGCCTCATGCCTCTTGCGTTTTCTTCCACACCATTTTAGCAAAAGAATGTAAACCAAAGATAAGTACTGCATGTTTTTATTTCAGCACTTTGAAAGTGTGTCAAATGCCAGGATGTGAATCGGTTTACTGCCATACATAAATATAACTTTACAACCTTCATGGTAGTTCAGTGTTTACAAGCTGCATGCTGGCAATAGATCTCTAGAAACCAGCTTGCAGGGTCTTGAAGAGTCAAGGAGGCACCAGGAGATGTTATAGGTGGTTAGAAGAGGAAAATTAATTGTTTGTGGTACTGAGCCTGTCTGAGTCTTTTGCGCAATGACGCGAATGCCGCAGAAGTGTTGGTGGGTACGTTAAGCTAAAACAGTGCTCCGCTTGTGTGTTTACAGTTAGATTAACCAGCAGATAAAGTCACAGCCCAACGACCACAGGCTCCTTCGCTATAGTGCAAGTAAATGTTACCCACCGTGCTGCCAAGCCGCATTTCTAGGAAGGTGTGTACTGATCTTAACAGGCACTGAACCCCTGCATTCGCAGAACACAGGTAGCTTCGAGCAGTTAACACGCCTGTCAGCACTTGTGTTTATTTTCCGTGGTGTTCAGGGAGGCTGCCAGCATGTATTTACAGACTCTTGCAAGGAAATGTAACTGAGGATGCAGCAGCATTAAACAACTAAATACTTGGAGGCAGTAAAGGTTCTGTTGTCATTTCCTTTTTTTGAAACTTGACAGCTTGACAACATATATACTTTTTAGCAATTTGTACATGTTTTTTGAGATAGAGAAATTTTAAGACCACAGTTTTTTTCTAAGCTGCCATAAACATGTACAATTGATAACACACTTGTCTTTGAGTCCAAAGTTTCCACGACAACTACTGTGTAACTGAGGGAGTGCTGCAGTGATGGAGGTGATATGTTTTAGATGTGATGTTAAGTGCGCCTATGATCTCATGCTGCTATTATAATGAAGTGCAGAGCAGTTATCTCAAGTGTCCTGACCATTATTTATCTCTCGATCAATATACTGTATCTTAACAAAATAGCAGATGATCTGGTCCTTGTAACTGTTGTTTGTGCAGCTGCTATGAACAAACTTGCCGCTGTATCTTCTACTTTGTAAAGGTTACTTCACTCTGTTGGACTCTTAAAAAGAATACGAAGATGTGGCAGAAATATAGAAAGTTATTTTCAGCAGAGGTGAAACTTAACTTCTTCAGTTGCAGAAAATATCCAAACCATATATATTCCATTAAAAATTTGATCTGCTTGCACAATTTACATTAAAAATAGAATTCTTCACCTCGAAATTAACATTTAGATGAAATAATTAACATTTTCATTTTTTTTAAATACCATAAAATCCAGGTTATAAATTAATTTATTCTAATGCTTCTGACTTTTCTAAGGAGCTGGCTCGATGTTCTATTCTACAGAGTTTGCAGTTGCAATAAAAAAGACAAAATCTATGGTTGCTTCTTAGAAAGATAATTGGTTAAAATAGTTATCTAGCCAAATGAGGGGGCATTACAGAAGTGAGTGAGAACTGTCAAAGAGGTGGATCTTTACAGTGCCTTAAGAATTTGAGGGCCAAGGCAGCTCAGGGTAGATGGGAAGGATTTAGTGATGTCTAAGAAGTTGCAGATATCTGAGTGGACTAGTGGGTGGAGTGGGAATTGGGTATTCACCAACACCAATACTTTTGGCAGTGTTAGCTGGCTGCTCCACATAATTCCATGCATTTACCACCCTCAAAGGTTGTAGGGCCAGAGGAAGAAGCAGTGATGAGGAATAATTGAGAGATCTAACCAGTCCAGACATGGATAACAGAGACAGTAGTCACTGGTTTTGGTAGCACTGTAGTTACAGTGTGTCACCGGACTAGCATCCAGAGATCTGAACCAGTATTCCAGAATTTTAAAATCATGATGGCAGCTCAGAATCATAAATTCAGGTAAATATGGAATTAAAAACATAGTAATGACTTATTGTAAAACCCATACTTGAGTCTTTCTTTATTCTTACTTTATCTGGCTTGTATTCTGGAGAACTGGAAAATTGCAAAAGTCACTCCACTCTTTAAGAAGGGAGGAAGACAAAAGAGAGGCTAGTTAGCCTAACCTCAGTGGCTGGGAAAGTATTGGGAGTCTATTACAAAGGATGAAGTTTCAGAGCATTTGGAGAAAATTCAAACATGTGATGTGTTAGGTGTCCTTGTGCAAAACTCCCAGAAGGTTAATTCACAGGTTGAGTCTGTGGTAAAGAAAGCAAATGAAATATTGGCATTTATTTCAAGGGGAATAGAGTAGAAAAACAAAGAGATAATGATGAAGCTTTATAAGTCACTAGTCAGGCCACACTTGGAGTATGCATGGGAATCTCATTGAAACCTTTCAAATGTTGAAAGAACCAGATAGGATGAATGTAGAACAAGCTAGAGGAATTCAGCAGGTGGGACAGCATCCGTGGAAATGATCTCAGCCCGAAACGTTGACTGCTCGTTTCCATGGATGCTGCCCAACCTGCTGAGTTCCTCCAGCTTGTTGTATGTGTTGCTTTGACCACAGCATCTGCAGTGTACTTTGTGTTTAGGGTGAATGTGGAGAGGGTATTTGAAGCTAGAGGGCACAGCCCCAAAATTGAGAGGTGACCCTTTAGAACAACAGAGGTAAGGAAGAATTATTTTAGCCAGAGAGTAGTAAATCTGTGGAATGCTCTGCCACAGACTGGGGTAAAGGCCAAGTCCGTGGGTATATTTAAAGTGAAAGTTGATATTTTCCTCATTGGTTGGGCATCAAGGGATATGGTGAGAAGGTAGGTGTTTGGGGTTGAATGGGACCTGGGATCAGCTATGATGAAATGGTGGAGCAGATTCGAAGGGCTGAATGGCTTAATTCTGCTCCTATGTCTTATATGTGACTGCATATCTCCTAATGTGCTTGAGTGCAATTATGTATGATCAATAAATTCTGGCCTAGCTAGCCACATCTACATCCACCAATCATATGAATCCATCATGAAAATGATCTCCAGGGTTGCTGCTTGCATTTGATCTAATGCCCAATGTGTATCTGCATTTTTCCTTGCCCTACATCCCTTGTGAGCTTTCTGCTTTTACAATGGATGTTAGACAGCTGTTAAAATCTAAATCTGAGGACAAGGATAGGTGCACCATGATTAGGTTATGTGGCAGGGATGCCCAAATGGCTGCAGATATCCAGGAGGAAAGGTAGATGGAGTGGAGATGGGGTGTTCACCTTCATTCGAACATTCACTTGCGAAGAATCTTAAATGCAAAATGGTTTGAAAGGTCAGTGGCTGAAGTTGAAGAGTCAATGATCATATTGTTCCCATCGTTGATTCGGGGCACTTTATATGGGCTGGAGATACAAGAGACTGAATATGCTGGAATGTGGAGCAACACAGAAATACCTGAAGGATGCTACCTGACCTGATGAGTGTCTCCAGGATTTTGTGTACTACTCTGGTCAGGCCGACATCTTCTCTCTGTAAATGGCTATGTTTTAAAGTATAGTGCAACCATAAAGTGGCCTTGTTTTAACTCTAAGTGTGAATGGGGGGCATCTCGTTTGGTCACTTCTACTCAGCCACATTTTCTGGGAGGAATGTGACCAGGTAGTTTGGTTTCACTCCTGATCCCGCTAATTCAGTTGAGCTGAGGCAGATTTGCTCTAGAGCTTAGGCGGCTCTGTGTGAGAAGTAGGTAGTACCACACCAACAAGATATCTTGTTCCTTTCTTTCACCACCCCCCCCCCCCCCCCCCACTGACCTCCTTTCCCCTGCAGCAAATGCAGTTTCTTAACCACTGTCAGTTTGCAAGCACTTACCCAACAGTCAGTGGGAGGCAAGTGGGAACTGATCAAAAGTGACAGCACATAACTTCTAAAATAAAATCTGAAGGTACTTCACCCACATAAACCACTCAAACCTTCTCCTGTGCCACCTCTTCCCCCTCCCAAGGCAACGTTATTTTCCATGTGGAAGGGTAAACTATGTATTTCTGTGCTGCAACAAACCGTGGTCACTTTTAAAGTCGGTATCAAAGGTTAGTAAGCTAAGAGTTCAAAGTAAATTTATTATTAATTATGTAAACAAAGACTGACAAAGACTATGCAAAAGAAGACAAATCAAGTGTTTATTTTCATTTAACTATACACATGTCTATAAACCAGAGTGTAAAGCTGAGTAGTACATATAACACACAATAACTTATGGGAGTATGGATAAAATCTACAGATGAGTCACGCATAAATAAGAAGCAAAATGCATAAATTAAATATTGTAATTTATTGTAAGTAAATATTGTATAGATTAACCAATGACACTTTGAATGCGATGCGGCCAGGAGTTCAGAAGCCTAACGACCCAAGGGAAAAAACTGTGTCCCTTCCTGACTGTTCTTGTTTTTATGCGTTGGAGTCTCCTGCCCGATAGTAGAAAGTCAAAGAGAATGCTGGATGGATGAGTAGGATCCTTAATAATACTAAAGGCCCTGCATATGCAGCGCTCCTGATAAATCTCCCCGATGGATGGGAGGGAGACCCCTACGATCCTCTCAGCTGTTCTCACTGTCCTTCATGGGGACTTCTGGTCCGATGCTCGACTGCTCTCATAGCAGATGGGGATGCAACTTGTCAGGACACTCTCAATGGTGTGCCTATAAAATACAGTAAAGATGTGGGGGGAGCCTCACTTGCCTCAGTCTCCTTAGGAAGTGGAGGCACTGCTGTGCCTTGTTCAGGGAGGTGACATTAAGGGACCAGGTGAGGTCATCTACCATGAGAACTCCCAGGAACTTGGTGCACTTAACTCTCTCTATGGAGGAGCCATGTACTCACAGAGGGGGATGGTTTATCTGCACTTTCCTGGTCCACAATGAATTTCTTGGTCTTCTCTGCGTTCAGACTTAGATTCTTCACACAACAATCCACCAACCACTTCATTTCCTCTCTGTACTCCATCTTGTTATTGTTGCTGATGAGCCCAACCACTATTGTACCATCTGCAAACTTGATGACATGGTTTGAGCTGAATCCTCCTTCACCTCCTCCACCTCCTGCCCAACCCTGCTAGGGGAGGCCATCTGGGAGAAAGTCCTGAGGCTGAGCACAGCCCCCCAATTCATTGTGTCCCTCTTCCCCCATCCCCCCCCCCCCCAGGCTGCAGAGGGAGACCCTGCAAATAATAAAGTAGGTAAAGAAATAATACTAAGAACTTAAGTTTTAGACTGTGTGAAAGTGAATCTATAGGTTGTGGAGTCATTTCAGCATTGAGTTGAGTGAAGTTATCTATGCTGGTTCAGGAGCTTGGTGGTTGTAGAGTAATAACTGTTCCTGAACCAGCTGGTGTGGGACCTCAGGCTCCTGTACCTACTCCCCAATGATAGTGGCAAAAAGAGAGCATGGCCTAGAAGAGATAAAATCAAAACCATGACTTCATAAAAAAGATTTAATCTTGGAGTTTATGACATTTTATTGACATTTTATTGACATTTTATTTGCACTTTGCAACAATCTAAATTGCAAGCTTTATTTAAATTTGTATTGCTGATTTTGTGCACAGAGAGTGGTACATTGATTATAGATTAGCTGATGTCTCTAAGCTCCATATTCCAAATTCCATTTTAGCTCAGAAGGCTCACGTGCAGGTCAACAATTTGATCAGGGTATGCATCACAATTGAGCTGCATCCTAGACTACAGCAGAGAATTTGGTTGGTGGTTCTATTTCTATTCTGAGAAAGTAGAAGAAGTAGGACATTTAGAGCAACATACAGGTAGTCTTGTTAGGTAAAGTAAGATAAAAAATTGTTCATAATAGTTACTATTCATTGGAGAATATACTTAGTTCTTCTTTAAAACATTGTGAGTAACTAATAAGTCCATAAGACATGGGAGTTGAATTAGGCCATTTGGCCAACTCTGCTCCGCCATTCAATCAAGGCCGATCCGTTTTATCTCTCCTTAGTCCCACTCCCCAGCCTTCTCCCCATTACCTTTGATGCCATATCCAATCAAGAACCTATCAAGCTCTGCCTTAAATATACCCAGCAACCTGGCCTCCACAGCTGCCTGTGGTAATAAATTCCACAAATTCACCACCCACTGGCTAAAGAAATTTCTCCGCATCTCAGTTTTAAATGGATGCCCTTCTATCCTGAGGCTGTGCCCTTTTGTCCTGTACTCCTCCATGATGGGAAACATCCTTTCCGCATCTACTCTGTCTAGGCCTTTCAACATTCAAAAGGTTTCAATGAGATACCCCCCTTCATCCTTCTAAATTCCAGTGAGTACGGACCCAGACCTATCAAACTTTCCTCGCATGATAACCCTTTCATTCCCAGAATCATCCTTGTGTACCGCCTGTGAACCCTCTCCAATGCCAGCACAACTTTCCTTAGATGAGGAACCCTAACTATATAATGCAAATAATGATTAAATTGCATTCTATCCCATTTCACCCATTACTTCAACCTACCTACCTGTTTTACCTGTGAGGTGCTAGATACTGAAATGTGTCCTCATTAACATCAGGAATTAATGTGCATCCACCATGGGAAACATCAGGAATTAATCATGAAGAAGTGGGCTTTGCACCTGAACATCTAGCAAATGATGTTTGTAACTATTAATTAGTGATGAGGCTGAACATTGACACCCTCACTTAATTAATTGTGTATTGTTACTGAGTTGATAGGGTGGGACATTTGGGAATTCTCTTTATTCATTGTCATATTATGACATTTTGGGAAGGTTGACAATTATTGTCAACTTTATTTTGTATTATTTTATACTTTAATTCTTACTCCTTTGTTCACTATCTATTTTGTTCATTAGACTGTGAATACTTTGCTCCATGTGGCAATTTTATCACCACCTTTTTTTTGAAGTCCAAGAAACCAATAACGCGCAACAAACATCTGCCTGGATTCTGATCTTCTTTTTCATCCTCTGGGAATAAATCTGTCTCCTCAGATCACGGGAACTGTGTGGGATCTGCAAACTGGCTTCCTACTTCCTTGAGCCTCCACACACTGGCCACCAGCCTCCAGAAGGAAAGGACAGCATTGGCAGGGCAGGCAGTGGCTACGTAGACTCAAGATGCATTGTATTTGCCACATAGGGCAACTTGGATTCTACCATCTAAGTAGTGCAGGCTACCATCCTCATATGATAAGCATTTGTACAGTTCTTAGCTATATAGCATGGAAAGAGGTCTATTATGATCAAGATACCCATCAAAGCTAAAACTATTTGCCAACATTTGGCCTGTGACCTTCTAAAACTTTCCAATCCATATACCTGTCCAACTGTCTTTTCAAAATTTTGTTACATTTTAGCTGCCTTAATCACTTCCTCTAGCAGTTTATCCCATGTTCATACCACTCTTTGTGTAAAAAATGCATCTCAAATTTCTATTAAATCTCTCATCTCTCATCTTAAATCTCTCATCTTATTCTTGCTTCCCAGACTCTGGGAAAAAGACTGAACGATTTCATCCTGTCTATGCCCCTCATGATTTTATACGTCTATGTAAGATCACTCTTCATTTTCCTATAGTCCGAGGAAAGAAGTCCCAGCATACTGAAACTCTCCCTATAACTCAGACCCTCTGATCCTAGCAACATTCTTGTAAATTCCTTCTGTCTGCAGGTTTTTGGTGTTGAAAATAATTTCCAATTGGCATCTTTGTTTTTTTTCTACAGAGTGTGTGCACATGTAAAATGTTTTAAACATTTTGGAAATTTAGACTGTCCCTTATAGTAGAACAGTGGTTTTAGAAGTCTACACTTTTCCTCCAGGTGAAAAGGAAGTAAAGTCATAAAAACATACCAAATAGAAACATTAAATCTGAATCCCATCTTATAAATTATATTTTCCCTCCTCCAGTTCTCCTTACATTTACCTGCAGCATGGCAAATTACAGTGGCCAATTAACGTACCTGTAAGCATATGTTTGGCTGTCGGAGGAAACTTGTACATCTTGGGAAATCCATACAGTGATGCGGAGAACATGCAGTCTTCATACATACAGGCTGTACCCCATCCTGCTGGAGCTGGAAGGCAGCAGCAGTAACCACAGTACTGCAGTCTCACCCAATCCACTTCCCAAAGTGACAATCAAATTGGTAACTCACTTGTTCCCGTTGAATCCTTGACCATTATTCCAGAAGCACCAAAAGCAAGAGTCTAACATGGGTGAGGAACTCCTGTTGTGGATACAGATCAGCACATCGCGTAAACCAGCCTCCCCAGCCATCCTCAGCAAAGATACCTTTCACCCGAGTTATTCTCTCCTTTCTCTTCTCCCTTCAGGCAGAAGATAGAAAAGCCTGAAAATATTCATAACCAGTAGTTTTTATCCCACTGTTATAAGAAAATTGAACAGTTCCCTAGTAAAATGAAAGAGCCTTGACCTCACAATCTACCTCGTTTAGCCTTACGCCTGAATGTCTGCCTGCACTATAGTTTCTCTGTAGCTATATTTTCCATTCTGTTAATGCTTTCCATGGTACTGCTTTAACACACTTTGTAATGAAATAATCTGTAAAGATGGCATGGAAAACAAAGTTTTTCACCATTCCTTGGTATGTGTGACAATATTAAACCAATTTACCCATTTATTTGAGAACTTGGTAGGCTTGAAACCTGATACGTCCCAAGGATCTGATGACCTACATCTTAGAAATGGAAAGAAATGAGGCCTCTGTCGGTCAGAGTTGGCCATGGATATTGCATCCCAACTGTCTAGTTACGTAAGCCTGGACAGTACGATATGGAGAGCAAGCTGTGTCCATGTAGCAAGCTTCCCCTCTTCATGCATCTATGAACCCAAAGGAATGGCAGAGACCATTACAGTTTGGTACCAGCAGCATTGTGGGAGTTGCCAGTCAACTTTGAACTCAAACAAGAGAAAATCTGCAGATGTTGGAAATCCAAGCAACACACACTAAAGACTGCAGGAACTCAGCATTTAGTGTGCATAACATTCAATGTAGAATTGCCTTAGGGACTCAGGCTCCCGATTTTTCCCTCAGCGTTTACTCCCAGTCTTCCCCATGAGTGGGTATAGCTGCAAGGCAGCGGAGGTTTGAGATCAGAGTTTTCCTTCTCCTAGATGAGCTGCTAACTACAGCTGACAAGCCTCAACTCCTGAAGCAACTGGCTTTAAGGCACCAGTAACTATCCTTGACTCTTCTCCTGTCAGTAGAAACAGTTCCGCCAGGCTTAGTAGCTAAGCTACGTGTGAAGGCCAAGAGTTGGACTTGGTTGTCAGAGGCTATTTGAAGCACACACCATTGGGAGCATTTAACAGGTAGTGGGAGCTTGTCCCCATTACCACCTCTAGCTATAACAATCTTAAGGAATAAGTAGTGATGACTTCTTTGGAATAACCAAAGAACTGGTAATGGGAATAAAGAATACTCCAAGTATTGATAGATTCACAGTGCTCCTCTGGGTTACTCCACTAACTTAAGGAATAGGGGAGAGATAACAGCAAACTTAGCCTAACTTCAGTGCTTGGGAATGAAGGATTTAATAATTTCTGTAGATCACCCTGAAAAGGATAATAGGACTGAGCAAAGTCAGCATGGATGTATGAAAGAAAAGTCACGTCTGACTGATCTTCCTGATAAATTATTTTAGAATGTGACTATTAAAATAGTATGGGAAAACTAATAAAGGTGGATTAAAAACAGAAACTATTGGAAAAAGTCACTAATCAGGCAGCATCTGTTAACAATGTTGGGATTCAGTGTTTCAGGTCAACGACCCTTTACCAGAACTGCAAAAGTAAGTGATAAAGAGTTTTAAATTGCAAAGCTTGTGGGAGAGATAGATTAAATAAAGGGGATATCTCCGATCGAGAGGGTTCAGGGGTGAAATAGTGAACCACTGTTTATGAAGCCATCTGGTTGATTGATTAATAAGGAGGGAGGGAGAGAGAGCACATTACCACAACATTCCTGATCTCATCCAATAGAGCCCAAGATCTGGCAGCAGAATTAGGCCATTCAGCCCACCGAGGCTGTTCTGCCATTCAATCTGACCGATATTTTTCTCTCTCTACCCAGTTTTCCCACCTTCTCCCTGTAATCCTTAATCCTCTTAACAATTAAGAAACTACCAATCTCAGTCTTAAATATATCCAAAGACATTGCTTTCTGTCTACACCAAAGGTGTTGAGTTTGAAAGGGTCGAGAGCTTCAAATTCTTACTTATGAACATAACCAATAACCTGGCCTGGTTCTGGTCCAACCATATTGATGTCGCACCCAAGAAAGCTCGCCAGTGCCTCTACTTACTCAGGAGGTTAAAGAAATTTGGCACATCATTGTTGAATCTTACCAATTCTTATCATTGTACCTTAGAACACATTCTGCATGGATGAATAATGGCTTGGTATAGCAACTACTTAACACATGACCACAGAAACTTCAGAGTTATGGACACAGGTCATGAAGGCACAAGATATTCGGAGTGCTGGAATCTAGTGCATAAAGCTCAGCATGTCAGACTATATCTTTAGTGACAAAGGGATGGTCAGCACTTCAGATTGAGACCCTGCATCAGGACTGGGGAGATAAAACCATAGAACATTACTGTAGTGCTAATGTGACTCGGACACCAGAGTATTAAACACACACATTTATTCACCAGACTTCCATTTTACAAAACCCAGCGTTCTGATGTCATACACACTCTGACCTACGAATATTCACATAATACATTACATCCCCCTTCTCAAGTTTTTTTTTACAATACTGTGAATTACCAAAACAATGCCTCTAGGTATGACTTTCTAACAATACAACAGCCATGACATAAACTAATAAAAATCTTAACTTCTTACACTGTATTCTACATTGTATCTTACAATACTAACAGCAGTATATTTTCTTTAACTAACATAGACTAATAAACCTTTTATTTCACACCTTGGAACTTATAACATGTGTGATTTTGTCTCAAACTGTGCAAGACTGTAGGTAGATCTAGTCTCTGTATCTAGCTGGGAGTTTGACTTGTCTCCCAGACCTTGTGCGACAGAACTGTGACTGTGCTTGTCCTTCAGAGTCAGTCTCTCGAGTAACCTCTGTGTTTGCATTTCCACCTCGGTCTGTCTGCGCCGAACTTTCACCATCACTGCGTCGTGGGGTTTTGTCACGCCCCTCACTCTTGGTGTCGTTTGTTTCCATGTCTGTATCCGTGGAAATGTCCTGTGTATCTGTACGTGGAAACACCCTCTCACCTGTCTTCAGCAGATGCTTCCTGTTCCTCCTGTAGACTCTTCCATCTGGCGTGCGAACTATGAAGGATCTTGGTTGCTGATGCCTGTTCACAACCACAGCTGGCTGCCAAGTGTCTCCTCTCTTTATTCTGACATTTTCACCTATATGCAGATCTGGTAACTGTCTTGTATGTCTGTCATAGTAGCTCTTTTGCTTTCTTAATCCGTTGTATCGTTGTGGTCATTCAGTTATGACCCCTCTGGTCTTCAGCTAGACCGTTCTTCTGTGGTGGACTCGTCACTCTGGCATGAATGGACACACACACAAGTCCCCACCGGCCCTGCTTTTACACTGATAGCCTTACTGACCGACCGACCCACCTTTCTGTGGGTTCCCAACACTCAGTCAGTGTCCACTGGCGTGTCTCTGTCGATCCTTGAGCCCTCGTAAAAAATATGTGTCGAATGTATGGTAGGTTTTCTCTCGGTTCGCAGTAATCTTGAAACTTTTTCTTCAACACTTCAATTTTATCTCGCTCACCCTCTTGGAAGACAAACGTGTTGCAAACCTTTATTGCCTCTGCTCCTGCTACATGCAGAAACGTAGCACACTGCACTTTCTCCGTCTAGTCATCTGCGCCACTAGCAGTGCAAAACAGCTCAAACTGCTGGAGCCATACCTTCCAATTCTCAGCAATATTACCTCATAGGCTTAAACTCGACGGTGGCTGTAACTGTGACATCTTTTTACGTCTCTTCTCTTCCTTTCCTTTTCGCTTTCTTCTGACACCATGTAGCATTAATGTGACTCGGATACCGCGGTATTAAACACACACGTTTATTCACCAGACTTCCATTTTACAAAACCCCGCGTTCTGACGTCATACGCACTCTGACCTATGAATACTCACATAATACATTACAATTACAGCACAGAAACAGGCCTTTTGGCCCTTCTTGGCTTGATAAACAGTATAAAGAGGTGGAATTAGGTGAGGAGTGAGATCCAAAGAAATACTCATGCACAGGATGGTGAATCTTTGGAATTCTTTACCTCAGAGGGCTGCAAAGACTTAATCATTGCTATTAAGTGTATAAAAGGGAAATAAGATAATACAGGGGAATGGTGCTGAGGTTGAAGGCCAGCCAAAGTCTCAATAGATGGTGAAGCTGTCTGGAAGGGCCAAATGGTGTTTCATTAGAACTCTGAGGAGATTTGGTTTGTCATTTAAACCACTCAAAATTTTCTACAGATGTACCTTGGAGAACATTTTGACTGTCTGCATCATTTTCTCGTATGGGGGGAGGGGTGGAGGCTACAGCACAAGATGGAAGCAAGATGTATATATATAATTTCCTATGTGTATGTTCTAACATAAATACCAATGGTAGGTAAGTCCTGCTGATTTAATCCACCAGGAAAGAAAGTCTACTGGACTGTCTAACTGGAGGGCTAAAGGAGGGAGATTTGCCCATGTTCAATCCTGAAGAAAAGAGAAATTCACATGCTTTGTCCTTTGACACTTTTGTCCATTATCTCCTTCTCTGTAACCCCAATTCAAGCAGATGCTTTTTATCTCCAAGCGAACGAAGGCAGATCAAATTGGTTTTTCATCAAGTCAGCCATTTGAATTTAGCACGTCTCTGTCAGATAACTTGGACTGAGCTCTCTCCCTGTTTGTTTTCGTACATTGAACGCCTGTGGCAAAAGCAGAGTGATTTTCAGATTGTTGCCAGATTTGATCAGTCTACGTGCTGAGCTCTCAGCAGACAAGACGAGGCTTCTGAGTAGACCTGTATCTTGCGTGCCTTAAGCCAGTACTGTTATCTTAGTAAACAAATAAGCAAGTGGTTAGTAACGTGTAAGGTAGATTGTTTCATGCAAACAGGAAACTTGGTGTTTACACACCCACTCATCTGCAGATTGAGACGAGTGTGACCTGACACAGCCTTGTGTATTCTTAACTTCAGAGTGAATATGCGCCTCCAAACTAAGGTATCCTCTCATCTCTATTTGAAGGCCAAGAAGCCTGAATAACTTGAATGCGGAGGCTCTTGAAATTAACTGTTGTTTGCTTTTAACAAAAATAGATAGCTAGTAGACACTGTGCTGTTTGCCACTGCTGCTTATTGCATCAAATAAGTAAGTAATGATTGAGTTCAGCAGAATCCAACAGGCGGATAGGAAATGCTTAGTTGAGCCGTCTAGTCTTCTAGGAGGAGATGGACTTACAGGCGTCCATTCAGGCCAGAATCAGGCTTAGCCAGGACTGGTCCCTGACCGCCCACTGTAGAACTTCCTGCTGCCAAGTGTCTGGGCTCACACATGTTAAACAGCTAAAATGCCAGAAGGAGAGAGGTCATTTCCAACTGAGGGTGGGGTGGGGGGAATTGCATGAGTGAGAACAGTATGCTGACACATGCTGAGGTACCAAACACACATTGAGTGATAAACATTTGGTAAAATCTTTAGATTCTTTATTTCAGTCTCCCGTCTCCAACCCAAATCAAAGTGAAAAGACTGACTAATTTGAAATTGTCTCTTTGGTACAGGTCGGGTGTGGTTGGTGGTAGGTGTGGTGTGGTTACTGTATACAGTGTGCATAAAGAGGCAGCTGTATCAATTGTAGATTAGGAAGAATCTTCTGTCTGTTGGGATCTTCTTCCTGCTGTGCTTTATTCAAAGCCCTGCCACAGCTGGAAGAGTTGAGAATGTATCTTTGATTGCGAGCGGTTTAGTGCTAGATTCGATGTTGTTTGGGCTTGCCTTCCCTTGGCCAGAATTCAGGTGTGGGGGGCCCGCCAGAAGGGCCTCATCAGAAATGGGGCCTCATTAGTTGAGGTAGGGGGCTTGAGGGGCGTCACACATGCCTGTGGCTACATGTTGTGCACTTGATCCTGACTTGGATCACAGTAGTCTACCGTCGCAGTCTGCCAGTGGGATGTGACAACACTATCCCATTCCACACACATCCTACTTCAGTCTCCCTCCCTCTCTCACTCTGCCTTTCTGCAACTACATATCCCCTTATGCTGGCTAATGTTTCAGCTCCCTTAATTTTATCAACTTTATCATCTCCCTTGGATGATTGACGACTTTCCATCAAGTGTCACAGATGGACTATCTGAATGAAATGTAACTCAGAATAGGGTGCAAATATGAGGACTCCGCCACTGCTTTTGTTGTTAGTTGTAAATAAATATTGATAAACATTCCTAAAGACCTCTTTACTGTTCAGGGCTTATTTTAAAAGAATCATATTCTGCTGTTTATTTTGTGTGAATACAACCTCTTTTGGAGCACTTGAGTCCTTTTTTAAGCTTTAATTGGGAGCATTGTGCAACACCGTAGGGATTTGGGTAAACATTTCAGGTTAACATTGCAGTCTATTACTGTGGGAAACAGATAATCATAATTAGTATCACATTTATCATCACCGACTTAGATATTGTGAAACTTGTTTGCAGCAGCAGTACTGTGCAAAGAAATAGAATTACTATTATTTACAAAAATAAGTAAATATTGCCAGAAAAGGAATAAAATGTTAATATTCATGAGTTCCTGGACCAGTTAATAATCTGATGGTGGGCGGGGGGGGGGGGGGGGAGCTGTTGCTGAATCATTGAGTATGGGTCTTCATGTTCTTGGATCTCTTTCCTGAATATAGTCATGAAAAAAGAGTATGTACCAGATGGTTAGAGTCCTTCACGATGAATGCTGCCTTATTAAGGTACTGCCTCTTGAAGATGTGCTCGATTGTAGGGATGGTCTGATTGTGGTGGTTGAGTGTGCAGCCTCTTGCAGTCCTGTGCAGTGGAGCATCCCTTGCCAACCGGTCAGATTGATCACCACTGTACACCTGTAGAAACTTAGAACAGCTTAACTTTTGTTAGTATTGTTTCTCATTTGAGATGTTAGGCCCAGATTCCAACTGTCCTCCTCAGAAAGACGTACTAGATCTATCACACCATGTTGAAGAAGAGCAGGATAGATATCATGGGTGTAATGCGCCTGGGAATATCTTGACACTGTGAAAAAAAAGTTCCGTCTGCAAACTACGCCTATGTTTTCCTATTATCTGCATTGTCTTTTGAGTTTCTCCCCCTTTGCCAATTACTCAGTTTCCCTGTCCTGCTGCTGTCCTTTCTCAATCTCATGCAATCTGGATGTTGTCAAGACCTTGAACAGAAATGGGCCTTTTGTTGTACCGTCAGTCTCACTGAGGTCAAGGCTGAATGCTGAGAGGTTAGTGAAGCCAGAGGCTGACGTTGGCATGCATGTTATTGACCAAAACTCGAGAGTTTGGGTGCTCATTCAGCTGCTGAGTAAATATTTTTAATCTGCCCTCTGCCCTCTGACATCTGACAATGCCTCTGAGCCTACCTGGTATTGAATTACTATCAGCTGTAACCTGAGGTAATGGAGAAGAGGCAGCCTTGAAATTAAGTCAGAATTAGCGAAGAAGGAAATTCTTCCCCAAATCCAAACATGAACATTGTTTTCTATTGATGCTCACCCAGCAGAAATGCAGGCTGATTCACACATAGTGGTGCAGGTGACAGCGAACTGATGCAGGCAAGTCTGTGAAGAGCATCTGCGTATTGTGTGGCTCAGTTACTCTGGGGGTGGGGGGAAGCTGTCTCATATGACTGAACCACCTACTGGTGAAGAACAAGGTGGGGGTCTTTAGTGAACCTGATGCTTACAGGTGAGCGTTTCAGGGTAAGCACTGCTTCTGAATGTTCCAAGCTATCCTGTTGTCCGTACCTTAATTTGTACATACCATAATCCTATATCGTATGTAAAAGTCGAGCAACATGACTGTGTGGTTAATATCAGCAAGTATTAAACTGTAATATCTTCAGCAATAGCTACTGAAAAAATGCAAGCTTTGCTGAAGCATGCAGTTCCTGCATTCATTTCAATTCTGTGCCCCTGATAAGCGCTCCATATATGGATCCCCAGTTTGAACTAATGTCCAGTCTTTGGCTCAGCTGACAGCTGGTTTGTCACAAAGTCAGAAGATTATGGTTGAAGTATATTAAATCATGACAAGCATAGACAGGGTGAGTGCACACTGTCTTTTTCTCAGGGTTGAGCAGCAAGAACTGGAGGAAATAAGTTTAGGGTGAGGGGGAAAGATTTAATAGGAACCTGAGGGGCAACTTTTTCACCCAAATGATCTGAATATGTTACAATCTGGGGAGGAGTGGTTGAGGCAGGTACATTTAAAACATTTGAAAGGAACTTGGACAGGTACATGATAGGAAACGGTTGGAAGAATATGGGCCAAACTCATACAAATAGGACTTGAATATTGGAAGACATAGACCAGTTTCTATGCCGTATAGCTTAATGGCTCTAGGTGCCATGGCAGGTACCTGAGCATGTGACCAAGGACTTTCTGTGCAGTACATGGGAATCTCTACTGTAAGTATGGCAATCTTTCCAATAAGCCAAGGATCTTTCTGCTCTCTCAGAGCCATAGCAGTATCTGAAGAGCAAAGACCATACCTCTCTGTGAAGCAGAGTCACACAAACATTTTACCTAGCATGTCAGTGAAGTATTTACTGAAAAACACAGCTAACATCGGTCTGAGTTACTTGTGTGAGACAACAGCTTCCTCTTAACTTAGAAGCTAGCAGAGGGGAAGACCCAGAATAACAGAAGAGAGAGTGAAACTGACTACAAAATGCACCATTGTTGATAGTATTTGTATTTTACACTGAAAGTATACACTTTTACACTTGTCCTCTTGACATGGGTGTTATTAGCTGGGCCAGAATTCGTTGTCCACTCTGAACCACTTTGAATTGAGTGGGTTGATCTGATTTGGAGTCACATGTAGGTTGGAGAAGGCTCTCGGCCTGAAACGCCGTCTATTTATTCTTCTCCATAAATGCTGCCGGATCTGCTGAGTTCTTCTAGCATTTTCTGTCTCTTTTAAGTAAGAGGAGTATATTTAATCCTCCAAAGGATATTAGCCAAACAGATGGATTTTTACAGCCATCTACTAATTTTATACACTTCAATACTAATATTAGTTTTTAAGCTGCATTGTTAGCCTTGGATCATTTGGTTATTCTCCAATCCCTCTCTGAGAGTGAAGGTTATGTGTTCATAGCCCATTCTAAAATATTGTTGTTCATTGTCAGCTGCACGTGTACAGTGAGGTCTAGGTAAAAAGAAAATACTTGCAAATGTCACTCCATTCTTCCAGAAGGGAGAGAGGCAGAAGAAAGGAAACCACAGACCAAGTTAGTCTGACCTCAGCGGTTGGGAAGATGTTGGAGTTGATTACTAAGGATGAGGTCTCAGGGTACTTGGAGGCACAAGATAAAATAGGCCATAGTTAACATGATTTCCTCAAGGAGAATTCTTGCCTGACAAATCTATTGGAATTCTTTGAAAAAATAACAAGCAGGATTGACAAAGGAGAATCAGTTGATGTTGTGTACTTGGACTTTCAGAAGGCCTTTGACAAGGTGCCACACATGAAGCTGCTTAACAAGCTACGAGCCAATGGTATTACAGGAAAGAGTCTGGCACAGATAAAGCAGTGTTGCTTGGCAGGAGGCAAAGAGTGGGAATAAAGGGAGCCTTTTCTGACTGGCTGTTAGTGATTAGTGGTATTCCACAGGGTCTGTGTTGGGACTGATTCTTTTTATGTTATAAGTCAGTGATTTAGATGATGAAATTGATGGGTTTTTTTCCAAAATTTGCAGACAATATGAAGATAGGTGGTGGACAGGTAGTTTTGAAGAAGTAGACAAGCTATAGAAAGACAGATTAGGAGAATGGGTGAAGAAATGGCAGATGGATACAGTGTCAGGAAGTGTATGGTCATGCACTTTGGTAGAAGAAATGAAAGGGTTGACTACTTTCTAAATGGAGGGAAAATACAAGAAACTGAGGCACAAAGGGACTTTGGAGTCCTTGTGCAGGATTCCTTAAAGGTTAATTTGCAGGTTGAGACTATGGTGAGGAAGGCAAATGCGATGTTAGCATTCATTAGATTATAAAAGCAAGGATGTAATGTTGAGACATTATAAAGCACTGGTGAGGTCTCACTTGGAGTATTGTGAGCAGTTTTTGGCTCCTTATCTTAGAAAGGATGTGCTGAAACTAGAGAGGGTTCAAAGAGGTTCACAAAAACGATACCAGGATTGAATGGCTTGTCATATGAAGAGTGTTTGATAACGCTGGGCCTGTATTCACAAGAATTCAGACAGAAGAAAGAGGGGTTTCCTCATTGAAACTTATCGAATGATTTAAGGCCTTGATAGAGTGTATGTGGAGAGGATGTTTCCAATGATGGGAGAGTCCAAGATCACACAGCCTCAGAATAGAGGGACGTCCTTTTATAACGGAGATGAGGAGGAACTTCTTTAGCCAGAGAGTGGTGAATCTGTGGAATTCTGCCACAGGCAGCTGTGGAAGCCAAGTCTTTATGTATATTTAAGGTGGGGGTTGGTAGGTTCTTGATTGGCCAGGGCATGATGTACGTAGAGAACACAGAAGATTGGAGCTAAGAGGAAAATTGGTTCAGCCATGGGGAAATTGCAGAGCAGATTCAATGTGCCTAATTCTGTCCCTCTATCTTATGGTTTTATGGTCTTATAATACTTACAACACAAGGTCACCACATCAACTGTCCAAGCATTTGCATACTAACTTTAGTCATGAGGGTTTGTTTGAAGTCATGAGGGGGCATAGATAGGGCGAATGAAGTCAGTATCTTTCAAGTGTTGGGGAATCATGAACTAGAGGGCATAGGTTTAAGGTGAGTTAAGGTGAGACAGGAAAGATCTAATAGGAACTTGAGAGGCAACTTATTTACACAAGGGTGGTAAATCTGTGGTATCAGCTGCTACAGGAAGTGGTTGAGGCAGATTTAATAACAAATTTAAAAAAAACAGTTGGGTAGGTACAGCACAGTGCAAAAGTCTTGAGCCCATATATGTACCTAAGGTACCTAAGGCTTTTGTACAGTACTGATTTTGTTATTGTGGAACTGAGAGCATTTGTGAAACTGGTGGGGGCAAAGGATGCTGGGTGGAGTGACGTGGGAGGGGTGTGGGACAGATGGTAGAGCTGGAGTGCCAGGGATATGGGGTGGCACAGGTGCACCAGGCAAGGTCATTTGATTGGTTTATTGATCATTACAGACTGCCTCCCCAGAGCTTCGCACACCCTCCCCTCTTCCCAACTATGATTCCCCTCTCCCTGCCCCCTTCCCACTCTCAGTCCACAACAGAGGCCCATATCAGAATCAGGTTTATCATCACTTACATATGTCATGAAAGTTGTTTTTTTTTTTGCAGAAGCAGTTCAGTGGAATACATGAAATTATTTTAGTACTGTGCAAAAGTCTTAGCCACCCTAACTATATATATGTGTCTAAGACTTTTGCAGAGATACATAGTAATATACATTACTATGGAGAGGTTTAGAAGGTAATGGGCCAAGTACTGGCAAATAGGACTAGTATGGATGGACATTTTGGTTGGCATAACCAATATGTCCTGTTTCTGTGCTGAATGACTCTAACTTCTCCTTAGGAATTCACAATTGCCGTGACTTGCTTACACTCCAGTTTTGTGGGTTCTGAGGTCATTGATGAGGCCAAAGTGGGAACCACAAACTCTTCCATAATTGTGGTATGAAGTCGGTGACCTTTCGTTTGTGAGGCTCCTTCTATCACCTATACAAGGCTTAAACTCAAGGTCTCAGTACCATCCTGAAAGCTCTTAATTTCACTGCATTGAGAAATTCCCAGGAGTCTGAGGATGCCATATTCTTTTTCCTTCCTTGAATCTTTTCTCCTTTCTGCCTGGTAATCTCTTCCCACAACAAAACTCAGAATAGAGTGTCTTGGGATGCAAACTGGCATCAGGCTAACAAATGACATGAGTTGTCTGATATCATTTGCTGGGAGGCAAAAGAAACAGACGATGCTGGAATCTGGAGCAGAAAATGAGCAGCTGGAGGAACTCAGCAGGCCAGATAGTCAAATGGATAGTTGTAGTTGATGTTGCAGGTTGAAACCCTCAATCTGAATTGGAAGTGTAGATGGGAGATTGCCAGTATGTAATGGGGTGAAGGAGAATGGTGGCGCAATAGCTGACAAGCGAATGGTGGATCTAGGTGAGGAGAGTTGTTTGGCAGATGAAGGCAGGTAGAGATATGGACAAAGGCTGGGGTGTGATAGGTAGAGCCAACAGAAAGCTGAGGATGAAAATGAATAAGAAAGGAAGATGAAAAGGAACCAAATAAGGGAGGTGGGCTGATGGAAACAGTTGGTGGCAGTTCACAAGTGGGAGGGATATGTGGGTGATAGGCAAATGGAGAAGTTGAGTGTAACAAGGGCATCGATGCTGGAGATACTGGCCTAGATAAAGACAGTGATTTAATGTCTATGGTACTACATTCCTCCCATCAAGCCCACTTACTGATTAAGGTAGGTATGACAGCTACATTTAAAAGGCACGTGGATAGGTTTATGGAGAGAAAAGTTTTAGATGGATGTTAGTCAAATGCAGGACCAGCTTAGACTGCCGTCGGGGTTGGCATGGGCTAGTTGGACTGAAGGGCCTGTTTCTGGGTTGTGTGACTCTATGACTCCATGACCATAAAGGTCAGATGGGTAGATGCTCACCAGACCCCAGCAGTGTCCTCCAGGGTGGTAGGCCACACGATTAATAGAGCAAGGCGTCCACTGGTTAATGTGGACGAGTTTGATCGGTGGTTTCACAGTGGCTGCACGATTCTGTGATTCTATGCTGCAGCCCTGAGCCTCATTGACCATCCCAGCCCTTACAGGCTGCCCCTCCACAGCAAGCCATGGGCAATTCACTGCTGTGGATCATCAGCAACGGACAGAGTTACCACAGACTCTTGTCTGCAGGGAAGGCAGGAGTCATTGCCTGCATGGCAGCACTGTCAGTAACCCACCTCTCTGTGTATCAAGCCATAAACACCCGTTTTAGTACCAGTTGCTGCTCTCATTTCTGGGAGCTGTGATGTAACTGTGTATATCACTTACAGTATACTTCCTCCTCTCTTTCTCCTGTGAGTTACTGTGGTTCAGAGAGAAATTATGGAACCAAAATGCTTTATTATGGCAGATAATTAAGAACATGCTTGTCTAACCTTGGGAAGGGGCGTGCGAGAACTCCTTTGACAGGCACACATTGGAGGATAGCTAAATTTGGTTCGTTCTTTCCCAGCCTTTCTGCTTAGTCTCCTTTGCTGACTGTTTGTTGTCAATTGTCACTCACTTGCCTCAGACTGAAATCAAAAGGTCGCTGTCTCCCAAATGAATGACTCCAATTGTTGCAGTAATTCTTTTCTTCGTTTTGAGATTTGATCAGCCGCTTTATTGTGGCCTTTTCTGAAGGCATCGCAAACAGTGAGCGCACTGTCCACCACATTCTAGATTTATGATACTAACTTGCAAGCGGATCACAAGACAATGGTAAGAACAACAGATTCTGAGGATTCCAGACAGTGTAACCTTGTTTTCTTTAAACCTTGCCACTGTTGAAAACTGATTTGGTGGGGAACAAGACCTTATTTGTATTCTTTGGTACTTCTCTGTAGTGTGTTGGAAGGACTAGGTATGGAATATACAGTTTCTGTGAGAAAGAATTAGGCAAGCAGTCTAGAAACTTAGTGAAACTTATTGGAGTTTGCTGGTACTGTGGTTCAGCACATCTGCTTTGGTGATTTTAAATTTGTGATTCTTTCAAGTAGAAGGTTTGGTAAATCTTAAAGATAAAGTCTACAGATGCTGGAAATCCAAGGTAACACACACAAAATGCTGGAGGTACCCCTTCCAATGTCAACACATTCTGTTTATGAAAACTGCCTACAATACTCCAATGAGGGCTCACCAGTGTCAACATTATATCACAAACACGAGGAAATCTGCAGATGCTGGAAATTCATCAACAACACACACAAAATGCTGGTGGAACACAGCAGGCCAGGCAGCATCTATAGGAGGAAGCACAGTCGACGTTTTGGGCCGAGACGTTCGTCAGGACTAACTGAAAGAAGAGATAGTAAGAGATTTGAAAGTCGGAGGGGGAGGGGGAGATCCGAAATGATAGGAGAAGACAGGAGGGGGAGGAATGAAGCCAAGAGCTGGAAAGTTGATTGGCAAAAGGGATACACAGCTGGAGAAGTGAGAGAATCATGGGATGGGAGGCCTGGGGAGAAAGAAAGTGGGAGGGGAGCACCAGAGGAAGATGGAGAGCAGAGAAGGTGTGATTGTGAGAGGGACAGAGAGAAAAAAGAGAGGGAAAAAAGGAAAATAAATAATAAATAGATAAATAAGTGATGGGGTAAGAAGGGGAGGAGGGGCATTAACAGGTGTTAGAGAAATCAATGTTCATGCCATCAGGTTGGAGACTACCCAGACAGAATATAAGGTGTTGTTCCTCCAACCTGAGTGTGGCTTCATCTTGACAGTAGAGGAGGCCATGGATAGACATATCAGAATGGGAATGGGACATGAAATCCCTTCCCCTCCTGTCTTCTCATATAATTTTGGATCTCCCCCTCCCCCTCCCACTTTCAAATCTCTTACTATCTCTTCTTTCAGTTAGTCCTGACGAAGGGTCTCAGCCTGAAACGTTGACTGTACTTCTTCCTATAGATGCTGCCTGGCCTGCTGCGTTCCATCAGCATTTTGTGTGTGTTGCTTCAACATTATATCCTTGCTTTTATACTCTAATCCTTTTGAAATGAATGCTAACATTGCATTCACCTTTTTAACCACCAATTCAACCTGAAAATTAATCTTTAGAGAATCCTGTACTAGGACTCCCAAGCCCCTTTGCACATCAGATTTTTGTAGTTTTCTCTCCATTTAGAAATTAGTCTACACTTCTACTTCTTCTACCAGAGTTCATGACCATACATTTGCTGACACTGTATTCCATCTGCCTCTTCTTTGCCCATTCTCCTAATCTGACTAAGTTCTCTGTATCCTGTCTGCTTCCTCAACATTACCTGCCCCTCCACCTACCTTCGTATCATCTACAAACTTGGCCACAATAGGATACTTCATAGATATTTCTTGATCCTCTGATTCTCCCAGCAGTTTATTCTTTGCACATATTCATTGCCTCACGACAATGAACTCAGCCACACAGCAAAGAAGATAATGCACGATTAATGTAGATTCATTGACAATCCTGTTTGCCAGGAGAACGTCCCACAGGCAAATCTTTACCCTGATAGCTCCCCTTGCCCTCAAGGTGTTAGACTGGTAACACCCATTGGAATGGATCAGTTTGGATTCTCTTAATCAATTTATTTCATGGAATCAAAGTGGCGTTAAGTTCTGCAGCACCACAACAGGCCCTTTCCCCAATCTGTCCATGCCAATCAAGAGGAGGTCCCACTTGCCTGCATTTTGTCTATATATCTCTAAATGTCATTTAAAGGTCGTAACTCTACCTGATTCTGAAGCGCAATCCATATACCCTCTGCCCTTTGTGTGAAAAATTTGCCCCACAGGTCCATTTTTAATCTTTGTTCTTTCATTGTAAACCTGTGCCTTCTAGTTTTAGGGAGCCCCCATTCCCTGAGAAAAGGAACATGATTATTCATCGCATCTGTGATGTCACTCTTCAGCCTTCTACATGCCAGAAAAAAAAGTCCCAGTCTATCCATCTTGTTTTGTTTAAAGCTGAAGCACTCCAGGCCTGGTCGCACCCTCACTAAAAATCTTTTTTTGGATACTGATGTTTTGATCAGTGGTTCTTCTGAAGTCAAAAATGAGGCCTAAAACTTGTCGCTTATAATTGTTTGTTAAGTGTTACAAGAACAAAGAAGACGAAGGCAGGAAGATGAAACATAAGTGTGAGAGGGTAAGAGACAGAGAGAGAGAGAAGTAGGGGGGAACACAGTGATATATATGTATAGAGAGAGAGAGAGAGAGAGAGAGAGAGAGAGAGAGAGAGAGAGAGAGAGAGAAGTAGGGGGGAACACAGTGATATATATGTATAGAGAGAGAGAGAGAGAGAGAGGGGGGAGGGCAGGAAAAAAAGGGGAAAAGAGAACAAAACAACGCAGTTTGCTCCTCTTGTATCACTTTGCTGATTCCATTGAATTCCGATGGACAACAGAGCTTCCTTTCAAATTCTATTGCTTCAATCAAGCAATAAGATGGCCTCTATTCAAACAATGCAATGAGCACAACTGCAACCACTAGGAAACACGCTGAACAATTACGTGTATGTAGGTAACTATATACAAATACAAACAAACATAAGAAAGTTGAACTGAAAGGGAAATAACAATTATGCAGCTTAATCCAACATCTTCCCCAAACTTTTCCACCTTAATGGTGTGCTTTCTATAACTGGGTGACTGGACTCAATGAAATAGGCTGAAAGACTACACCATAAGAAATGGGGCAGTAATGAAAGGTAGATCTTAAAACCATCTGTCAGAAATAAGATCCTACCTACATAATTATTCTAACTATGTTTCAAGAAGTGTAAAATGCTTTGGATGTCCCAAGACATGAGATATTCTACAAGTTTTATTAACTTCAGACAGCATGTTGAATGAAGAATTCTGGCATTTATTAAGAAATGTGCACTAAATTCCTTTTTGCCCTTGATCATGCCACTCTCCACCCTCTCTTCCCTCACCTGGGGTTTGCTCATCCTTCCTACTGGATTATTCCAGTAAATGAAAACAAAATAACTACAGATTCTGGAAATCCAAAATAAAACACAAACAGTCAGGAGATCAGACAGCATCTATGGAAAGATGTGCTGTCATCTGTGCTCTGTGTAACCAGAATTGAATTCCATCTCCATAGCAATAAACAATACATTATGTTGGCTACTTGAAGGTTTTGTCTGATCTTCTGTACAGCAGTTCACGCTGAACCCCTCCACCTCTCCACTTCCTATTAGGCCCCAGGCTCTAAAAATCATACGTAGCTCTTCAGCTCAACATCCACTAAACCATTAATAAAACTCTGGGAAAAATCTCAAAATGTTTTCAAAGTTCAAAATAAATTTTATTATCGAAGTACTTGTATGTCACCACATTCAACCCTGAGATTGATTTTCTTGTGGGCATACTCAACAAATCTATAAAATAATAAGTATAACAGTATCAATGAAAGGCCACCCAACTAGGGCATTCAGAGTGCAGAAGTCAACAAACTGTGCAGATACAAAAAGAAGAAGCAATAAAAACAAATAAATAAGCAATAAATATTGAGAAAACGAGATAGAGTCCTTGTAAGTGAGTCCATGCGTTGTTGAAATATTTCAATGATAGGGCAAGTGAAGTTGAGTGAAGTTATCCCCTTTGGTTCAATGCCAGATAGTTGAGGGGTACTACCAGTTCCTGAACCTGGTGGTGTGAGTCCTGAGACTCTCAT
This sequence comes from Hemitrygon akajei, assembly GCF_048418815.1. Lineage (NCBI taxonomy): Eukaryota > Metazoa > Chordata > Chondrichthyes > Myliobatiformes > Dasyatidae > Hemitrygon > Hemitrygon akajei. The sequence goes on along the minus strand of NC_133127.1, from coordinate 47,558,936 downwards.
ACCTTCTTCCTGATGGTAGCAGCAAGAAGAGAGCATGTCCTGGGTAGTTGGGGGGAGGGGTCCCGATGATGGATGCAGGCTTCCTGCAACAGCATTTCATGTGGACGTGCTCAGTGGCTGGGAGGCCTTTATCTGTGATGGACTGGGTGGTATCCAGGACTTTTGTAAGATTTTCCGTTAAATGGCATTGGCGTTTCTGTACTGGGCTGTGACGCAGCTAGTCAATATACTCTCCACTACACATCTATAAAAGTTTGTTAAAGTTTTAGATGTCATGCCAAATCTCCAAAAACTTCTAAGGAAGTAGAGGCACTGCCATGCTTTCTTTGTAATTGCACTTAATAGATCCTCCAAAATAATAAGACCTAGGAATTTAAAGTTGCTGACCCTCTCCACCTCTGATCCCCAGAAAGAATAGCTCATGGATCTCTGGTTTCCATCTAAAGTCTACAATCAGCTCCTTGGTTCTGCTGATACTGAGTAAGAGGTTGTTGTTATGACACCACTCAGCCAGATTTTTAATCTCTCTCCAATACTGATTCATCACCACCTTTGATTCAGCCTTTGATAGTGGTTTTATCAGCAAACATGAATATGACATTGGACCTGTGTTCAGCCTCACAGTCGTAAGTGTAAAGTGAGTAGAGCGGGGGCTAAGCACACAGCCTGTGCTGATGGAGATTGTGGAGGAGAAGTTATTGCCAATGTGCACTGACCGAGTCTGCAGGTGAGGAAATCCAGGATGCAATTGCACAAGGAGGTACTGAGGGCAAGGTCTTGAAGCTTATCTATTAGTTTTGAGGGGCTGAAACAATAATGGTGAAATATGAGTGCAGATTTCAATGATAAAATACTCTGGAAATATTTAGTAGTCATGGAGAGAAACAAGGTTAACAATTCATTGAAGATTTATCATAAGAATAGAAAAACTTGGAGATTAATGGATTTTGAGATGCACAGAAAAGCAGGAGGAGAGGAGAAAGAAGGGACTGGGGAGATGATAAAAGAGGTGATGGAGTGCTCTGATTTTATAAAATTTATAGAGGGAGGCTTGGGGCTGTAAATTGAAGGTAATTAAATTAGTAAAATTGTCAGTAGAACAGAGGTAAAAGATATCTTGTGGGTGTAAATTTTGAGAGTTGCTCAGTTCTTTAATTGATCAATCACCCAAGACAGAAGACAAGCCCTGTGATTACATCTGTTTGTACTCCAGTGCAGTATGTGATTCATAGGCTAAAGATTTCTCAAGCAGCAACACTGCCGGTAAAGTCAGGGGGTTATTTTAATACTCTTATTGTGTGAACTGGATTAAAGTGTCCAGATGATGAACTAGCATTTCTTTTTATGCCTCTATACAATAAAAACTAACAAAGTGAAAATCAACTAAGCTGCAGATGTTGGAGATCTGAAATAAAAGGCGGAAGTCCCAGAGATGCTCATCGGGTGAAGCAGTGTCTATAAGAAGAAAAACAAAATTACCATTTCAGGCTGAAGAGTCTGTCAGTTCTGTGTGAAAATACAATTGTATTTGCATGATTTCATATTTGTGTACACTTACAAATCTGTACAATGCATTCAAATAGACCATATATTGCATTTATTTGCACTTATTTATTGTCATCATACAATGACTTTGTAATACAATTTTTTAAAAATACAATGACTTTTAACATTAACCATAGGTGAGTATCCAGACTGAAAACTTTCTGTGGGTTATGTGTACCGATTTGTTTCCTCAGTGCAATATTTCTCTGCCATAAAAATATAATGGAAATTTTGGTCATTTGATTTAAAAGGACTTTGGTATTCAGATGAGAATATGAATGCTTAACTGTGTGCAAGTTTGTGTTTGGATGCGATGAAGAGAATATTAAAAGCAGAGAAGTGCAGAACTATTGAGAATGGAAGTATATGTCTACAGGATAGGAGCATTCAATGAAATGAAAGCACTGATTGAAAATAGCTGGACCATTGAAATGTAAGTATTGTGGAATTGAAGCCAAGCTCAAGAATTCTTTTTGGAGGCTCACAAGAAGCTGCAGGCGCTACACGGAAGGGTAGTGGTTAGCACGACACTAATACAGCTCAGGGCATCAGAGTGCAGGGTTCATTTCAGATGTAATCTGTAAGGGGTCTTTATATCTTCCCCATGGAATACATGGGTTATCCTTGGGTGCTCTGGTTTCCTCCCACAGTCCAAAGATGTACCAGTTAGTAGGCTGATTGGTCATTGCAAATTCTCCCGTGATTAGGCTAGGGTTGAATCAGGGGCCTTCTCGTCTCGAAGAGTCAGAAGGGCCTATTCCTTGCTGTGTCTCTAAATTTAAGTAGATGCTGAAATCATGAACAATATACAATCTGCTGCAAAAACTTAGGCAGCATCTGTGGAGGGGAATGAACTGTTGGGTGATGCCATTTTACCTGAATGAGCTACATAGTACACATACTAAAATAAACAGTACTGCTAAATGATCTGTTCACTTATCCACAAAATCAGGCTCCTCACGACAACAACAGTGAGGAAAAATACAAAATGAGAAAATCTGCAGATGCTGGAATCCAAGCAAGACACACAAAACGATGGAGGAACTCAGCAGGCCAGGCAGCATCTATGGAAAGGAGTGCAGTCGACATTTCAAGCCAAGATCCTAACCAAGTGATAATAAATGAAGGGAAGTTGGCAAATGAAGGGTCTCGGCCCAAAACTTCGACTATTTACTCTTTTCCTTATATGCTACCTGGCCTGCTGAGTTCCTCCAGCATTTTGTGAGGAAAAATATTGTCCAAGATGCTTAAGGTAGTTCTTCTAAATAACTCTAACTTGGCATCCACTTGAGAGAGCACCTAATTCCTTGATTTAACATCTCAGCCATAAAGACATCACCACCAGTAATACACACAAAATGCTGGAGGAACTCAGCAGGCCAGGCAGCATCTAGGACAGAGTACAGTCAACATTTCAGGCCGAAACCCTTCGGCAGTCACCACCAGTAATACATATTCCTTCAGTACAGCCTAGGTATCAATGGAGAAGGAGTCTTGACTGGCCCTGTGGAATATTTTCCTGACTGGCTCTATTTCAAAGTCAAAGTGAAATTTATTATCAAATGCGTATTTGTTACCATATACCATCTTGAATTTCATTTTCTTGCAGCGGTTTATAAAAAATAAGAGAAATACAATTGAAATTGTGAAAACTATACATAAGAAAAGACTGGCAAACAACCAGTGTGCAGAATAAGGCAGGCTGCAAAGTATCAGCTGGTTTGCTGTGTGATATCTGAGTACTAATTAACACAAAGCTAAACAAGTATGAACAATATTACTCATGGGAAAGCAACAGAAATAAGACCAACACAAGAGATTCTGCAGATGCTGGAATCCAAGCAAGGCACACAAAATGCTAGAGGAACTCTGCAGGTTAGGCAGCATCTGTGTGTATGAATAAGTAGTTGACATTTTGGGCCAAGTCCCTTCATCAGTACAGATACAAATTCTTCTAATCTCCTTCAAACTTCTGCAACTCTTGCTTCAGCTAGTGGCTTAATATAGGGATGATAGCAGCCCCTCTCCCCCCCCCCCCCCCACCCCCCCGGCCCAGCCAAACTAAAGGAATCTCGTTTGGGTGGATACTGCGCGATGTGTCCCCTGTAACAAATCAGTACCCCGAAATAACAAACAGCACATAATATGTGGTTAAACGATTAAGCTTTATAATTCCTAATTTGACTATATGGTTAGTAAAAACAACAAAAAAAGAAAAGGGGCCCATTCTCATGAAACAGTCCAATACGCAACGTTGGAGCTCACTGCTAAGGCCGTTCGTCCACCATTGACCTCCTCCGATCGTCGCTGACCTTCAGACCCTCGCTCCAAGTCCACTCCGTCCGGTGGTCTACCAACTCTCTCCATTCGCATCTTCTCTCGTCATCTCTCCCCTGCAAAAGACCGCAAAATCCCTGCTCCCAGACCCACAAGAAAGAACAACATCCCGCTCATTGGCTGACATGTCCCATTATCTCTAGTCATAACCCAAACATTGCTGCTACAGAGAAACCATTATCTAGGCAGTGGAACATTACAGAGAAGCCATTACTTTAGCAGTGAAACCTTACACCATGTTACACTTATGATGAATTTTGCTCCATGTTCAGAGTTGTACTTTGCTGCTGTGATCCTCTGCCTTCCTTAGTTTTCCCATGTGGCTCAGCTTCTGCTTTGTACCTTAATGGAAGGATGGTTTAGATGTGAAGTGTTAACTGCTGATTATGGTTATACATGTGGGAGCTTATATAAGACTCTGGTAGTAGTGGTCAGAGCTGCCACTAATAAACCTTGTGGCAATGGTCAACTTCACTGAAATTGTACATTTAAAATATTTGACAGAGGGTAGGGGGACTCTTTGTGGAGTTATAATAATCTAAGTTTGTAGATACTCTAGAATTTTAAAAAGGAATGAGAAACATTTCTTATTACATTAAAATCCTCAGCACCTTAACAACAGGATCCCATCCTGCAATGAGAAGTTGTAAAAATATACGAAACCAAAGAAGCCTAAGAATAACTAAATTGAAGTTATTTAGATGAATCATATTTACCACTCGTAAGCCTGATAACTCTTAGAATCTCTTTTATATATGAAGAGGATTTCACCTCCACAAATGCATCCACTATTGGGATTATCTCCCCTCTGATCTGCTAATTACTTCACACCTGTGTCCCCTCATTATAGACCACTATTGGATAAACCTTTGATCTTTTTATTCCTAATAAAATAACCACAAGGATAAAAATATTATGGTTAAACAGATTAGCCTTCATTCTGCCATGAGCAGTGCCATCATACCAGACTAATTGAATCCCATAGCTGGGTGCTCAGGTTGGGCAAAAGCACACCACTGCTTCGACTTCCGCCGAGGGCTTAGGAAATTTGGCCTTGTGCCCATTGCTCCTCACCGATTTTTAAAGATGCACCATAGAGAACGTCCTATCCAGATGCACTACAGCTTGGTTTGGCAACTGCTCTGCCTAGAACTGCAAGAAATTAACTTAGAATAGTCTATCACACAAAAAAATGCCCCTCTATAGACTCTCTGCTGCTGCTTTTCCCACTGCCTTGGGAAAGCAGACAGCGTAATCAAGGACTCCTTTCATCTTGGTCATTCTCTTCCACACCCCCTCCCAATACCCACCACCCAATCAAAAGCTTAAGAACATGTACCACCAGGTTCAAAGATCTCTCAGTTTCTCAATCCATCTTATTTGTCTGTCTGCACTGTACTTTCTCTGTAACTGAAAAGGTATCTTCTTCATTCTGTTATTGTTTTCCCTGTACGCTACCTCAATGTGCTTACGTATGGAGTGATCTGTCTGGACAGCACGCAAACAAAACTTTCCCTTGTACTCAGTACGTGTGTCAAAAATAAACCAATTACTAACCTGGGAGTGGTCAAGAGAACAACAATATGCATTTATGTAGCACATTTAACACAATAAGAAGTCACAAACTGCTGGCAGGAGTATTATCAACATAAAAACTGCCACCCAGTCTGGAAAGGACATATTAGGATTGATGATCAAAAACTTGGTGAGGGAGACTTAAAGAACACGTAAAAGAAGAAAACGTAGAGATGAGGGAGAGCTACGGAGGGAATTCTAGAATCTGATGCCTGGGCATTTTAAGTATTATGCAGATTTTCTTCAGCAAATATTCAGGTGTGGACATACGGGTGCACTTGCAAATTTCTACAGATGTACCGTGGAGAGCACTCTAACTGATTACATCACCGTCTGGTACTGAGCGGGCACAGCACAGGATCGGAAAAAGCTGCAGAAAGTTGTAAACTCAGCCAGCTCCATCCTGGCCTCCCCAGCATTCAGAACACCTTCAAAAAACAATGTCTCAAAAAGTTGGCATCCATTACTATGGACTCCCCAACACCCAGGACATGTCCTCTTCTCATTGATACCATCAAGGAGGAGGTACAGGAGCCTGAAGACACACACTCAACATTTCAGGAACAGCTTCTTCCCTTCCACTATCAGATTTCTGAATGGACAGTGAATCCATGAACACTACCTCAGTACTTTTCCTCTATTTTTGCACTACTTAATTAATTAAACTTTTTCATACTTACCCCTTATTGTAATTTATTGTTTCTATTATTATGTAATGCAATGCACCACTGCTGCAAACCAATGAATTTCATGACATATGCCAGTGGTATTAAACCTGATTCTGATTCTGTATGAAACAATGATAACTGGCAAGTATGATTATGAAAGGCAGCCTTCTGGCGAGGCACTGTCCCTGAACAGAAATGGAACGTTCTAATGCCCTTCTCTTTCATACAGAGGGTGCCCAAGCCTGAATGTTCTTCAGACAATGAATTTTTGAAATTTAGGACTAGCTTGAAAAATAGAAGGCAACTTGCACCCAGCAAGGTCCTGATTATTGTACTGAGTTGGCATTGTTTATGTTTTAAAAGTAAGGTAAAAGAATGAGGAGAAGGCCTTGTCTTTTCTTGAGTAATGACTTAGCATCTCATACGCCCTCTCCGGGAAGCAGGCAGGGTCATCTGAGAGGGATGCGACCTCAAGCACTGGAATGCAGTCTGAAATGAACGTTCAAGTCTCCGGACTGGGATTTGAACCCGTAACCTTCTGACTTATGGGGTGAGAGTGTGACATATGAGCCACAGCTGCCACCACTGCATTTAGAGCTTGGGAACACAAGGGCATTCACAGTGGTTTTGCAGGCCACAGGCTGTTGCTGATGCTAATATCTGTGGAGAAATGGTAAAATGTTGTGTCACGTTTATATGGGTATTGGCTTAGGTGTGTGTTTTTGTGTCACTGTGGTATGGATCACTTTTAACACATTCTGTAACAATAACAAATCATTGCTTAATTGAGCAGCATACGTTGTCTGTAACCAAAGCTTCCCCAAGCTTTGGTATTATGATCTAGTAAACTATACTCGAAAAGTAGTTTTGCTGCAGTGTTCATGCTTCTGGACCTCAGTAATTAAAATAGTCCACCCTCACCCACATGCTGTATTAAAATTACCTTGTTTCGAAATGTAGTTTATTTTAGAAATGTCTATGTTGAGGCATGTTTATAATCAGAAAATATAATTTTGCATTATAAATAACCAGTCCATTAATTTACTAGTGCTTTAGGTGGGAAGAGAGATTTTTGTATTGAATGACATTACTTGAAAAAAAATCAATATACAGATGCAAAAAATAATATGCTGGGGCTTTGGTTTCCTGCCCCCTGCAAAACTAGTTTAAACTCTCCTGAGTAGCATTAGCAGACCTCCTGACCAGGATGTTGGTTACCCTCCAGTTCAGGTGCAACCCATCCCTTTTGTACAGGGCACTCTTCCAAGGATCTAAGAACTTGAAACTCTGTCCCCTGCACCATCTCCTCAGCCGTTCATCCATTCCTACCTGCACTAGCTCGTGGCACCAGGAGTAATCCAGAATTTTCTACCTTGGATATCCTTCTCTTCAGCCTCTTTCCTAACTCTATATACTCATGGTGTAGGACTTCTGCTTTTCTGTCTGTATCATTGGTTCCAATAAGCACTGCAATTTCTGGCTGTTCAAGCACCCCCTTGAGAATATCTTTCAGGTGCTCTGATACACCTGGGACCCTCGCATCCAGGAGGCAACACACCATCCTGGTATCTCTTTTGCTGCCACAGAATCTCCTTTCTGTCTCCTTATCTATCGAGTCCTCTATAACTACCACGCCGCCTGACTTTATCATTCCCTGTGGAATCTCAGAGCGGGCCACAGGGCTTCCAGCCTGGCTACTGCTGCCGTGCCTCGATGGACTATCCCCAGCAGTATCCAATGGAATAAACTTGTTACCAAGGGGAACGGCCACAGGTGAACTCTGCACTAACTTCCTAATCCCCTTGGCTCTCCTGGTGGTCACCCATCTACTGTCTGAAGCCTGCACTCTGGGTGTGAACACCTCTTCAAAAGTCTCAACTATAACATCTTCAGCCTCCCGAATGATCCTAGGTACATCCAACTCCAGCTCCAACTCCTAGACACAGTCAGTGATGTTGGGTGCATTTCCCAGAGATGTAGTCATCAGGTATCCTGAATTCCCACATATATCCTCAATGTATGAGTGGTGTGGTGGTCTGCCCATTTTTTGTGTGTGTGTGTGTGTGTGTGTGTGTGTGTGTGTGTGTGTGTGTGTGTGTGTGTGTGTGTGTGTGTGTGTGTGTGTGTGTGTGTGTGTGTGTGTGTGTCTGTGTGTCTGTGTGAGAGAGAGAGGGGGACTTGATGGAAATTTGCCCTACCAGCACAGTGTGGCTGGTAACCTTGCCCTCTGTTGAGGAGATGTGCCTGTTTCTGGAGGCCCAATAAACCGTGTGTTGCTTCAACTGAACTGTCAAAGGTCTTAACAGAGGAACAAAAAAGTCTCCTGGTGTCCTGTTGGAAAATCCCTTCTTGGCCACAATTAGCTTTTTAATTGTCTTTTTTGTAGATCCTTGCTGTGTGTATTCTCCCACAGAATAATAGCCATGTCTTGACTAGATTAGGGACTGTGAACTCCGCTGGGTCATCTAGAACGCCCTGGCTCATCATGCTGTCACTTTTCTGGAAAGGCTGTCTACACTTGGGTTGAACCAGAAAATACACTACCAGCGTAAGCTTATCATCAGAGTAAGCTCATTCTGCATAGGACACAGACCAGCACAACACAAGAGCCGGCCCTTTGCCCATGATATGTGTGCCAAACAGATCAATTCTCACATTTGATGTTTGAAAGAAACCATGGAAATGAAGGCAGATTACTCTGGGTTTTAGAACAGAATCTGAGTTGGGTTTCATCTGCAATAATTGAAAGCTTTGTCAATGTGATAACTGTAATGGTTTCTAGCCGGAGGTTCTCCTGATCATAATCTCGAATACCAGCACGTGGATCTGCTACCACTTAATGACTGAAGCTCCAAGCGGCAGAATCCGTAGACCTGAAAGGCAACAAGATATGAGGCAGGCACGTTTATGAAAAGATATGAAGCAGTATGTTTTGTGTTATTTCTGTTGATTTTGACAGCACCTCCCTCTACTTCCTCTAAACACGGTGCTGAGGCATTCAAGTCAGAGGGCTAAATGCACCATTTATTCTTTTCCCGCAGCTCTCTTCAGGCCTTGACGGGTTGCTTTGGGTCTTGGGTCCTCCAGGCAGAAAGACCTTCCATTCATAAAGCAATCTTCACTGGTCCTGTGAATTACAAATGTGGTAAAGAAGTGTTGCAATAGATTAGTGCGCAGTCCACAAACTGCAGACTCAGAAAACTCCAATAATTTCATGCTTTTGGGACCTTATGAGCAGAGTTTTCAGATTGTTCGTTGTCTTGAATATTTTAAAACAATCTTAGTTCACTTCCTTGTAGACTTTACACATTAGCGTAAACAAATTTTCTACGGAACTCACTGAGTCTAAAAGGTATTCAGAAAAGGGGGCACTGAACAGTTTAGAGGAAGGGGTGGAAAGAAGGCCCAGGTAAGTTTAAAGAGAACGTGGGAAACAGGGTCTCAATGAGTTTAAAGCAGTATGGGAAAGAGAACCCAGTAAAGTGGGTGTTAGAACCAGAACCCAAAGTGCTAGATACCAAACCAGCAAGAGTTTCAAACAATAGATAATAGATTATTGGAGTTCTACTGCAATCTGTTTTTAGTCATACTGATTAACAGATAAATATTGGTGAGAACAGGGAACGCTCTTCCTCTGTGTTTCTATGCCACGGAATATTTGTAGGTTTAGGTAAGAGGGAGGATGTGGCCTTGTGCTGATATCACAGTGGTTAGGTAGCACATCCCTCAGTCACAGACTGATACACCTTAGAAACAAGTTCTTTGGCTCACCAAGTTCACACTGACCATTGACCTCCCATACACACTAATCCTACATTAATGCCATCATTTTAATTCTCCCCTTAATCCCTTCAGCTTTCCCCAGATTTTACCACTCGCCTATACACTAGGGGTAATTTACAGTGTCCAGCTAGCTGCAAAATGGTTGTGACGTAAGAAACTGGTGCAGTGACAGGAGAATGAACAACCTGCACACAGAACGTGTCTGAGGTCAGGATTGGACCTCTGGCTTTATTAGGCAGCAGTAAATGGCTGCTCCACTAGGCCACCACATTGGCCATTGGCCGCGGGATCATTTGCCTCCACCATGGGTCCTTGGTTTATCATTATGTCCTCTCAGTCAACATCAGGAAGGAACTCTAAATGATTTCTTGGTCTAAGCGTGTGAAGTGCAGCTGGGTCATTGTAGGACTGTGACATTGTTTCACAGCTGGAACTGTGAAACAAGAACCTTCTCTGGACAAGACTCCCTTAGGCAATAGCAAGGCTAAAGAGTAAATCGCACAGTCAGCAGGGAGAGCTTTGGGTGACCTTCTCTCATCTGTGTAATTTTTATTACTGTGCCAGGAATCCATGAAGTTATTAACAAAGATGATCCTAGCATTTAACTTTGTATCATCTGCTTATATCTTAATTAGCAAAAACAGCGCTGTGGGAACGAATGTCCTTGGTGGCTCAGAGCCATATTACAAGATTTCTTTGGGGCCTAGACTGGATTAGGCTATCTAGGAGCTGAGATGATACCTGTTTGTTCTAGAGAGCAGGTAAATGCAGATAGGTTCTTCCTACCCACTGCTCTCCACTTTACCACAGTTCAGGTGAAGATCTCAGAAGGACGCAATGATAACCCGGTTTCTGCTTGTCACGTGAGACAACTGACAGGAAGTTGAGTTAGTGTCTATTTGATGCCTAGACAGTGACTGGAAACAAAACCACTGAATATGGCCACCAATATTTCTTCTCTTAAGTGGTAGTTATTGATGTTAAGCAATGTTTTGTGCAAAGGAGTGGCCTTAGCCCTGTTCACTCACCGTCTGACTCAAATATAAAAGAGAAACAGAGGGAGGCTGATGTCTGAGCCTCATCTTATGCCTGCTTCTGCAGAGGAAGATCAAGAGTATGGATGAGAAAAAGAAGACTGGAAGCAGAGAGGCATCATCCATTCTCTCAGCAATAATTGTGGAATCTTTGTGGGTATTTTTCTCTGGGGTGTAAAAAGTTTGTGTTTTCTTTCTTGGATTACGCTTGCCTCCCCATGTATTCATTCTTCTATTTCCTTCTCGCAGGCCACTCACCAAAGCTCCTCCTCCTGCAGCCAGGAGAGCAGGACGGGTTGGGGCACAGACTTCTCCGAGACTGTCAGCAACGCTGCTCCATCATCAGCCAGCAGAAAGCACAGGTCAAGTGGGCTGAGCCAGACGATGGCAGCTTTTTCCCTCCTCCAGAGATGGAACGCCTCACGTCAAAGTGGTGCTCTATATAGCAGCCCACCTGAAAACTGACACACTCAAAATCAAAACTCAAACAAACACTCCCCCGGCTGAGGCAGACCGTTCCGAGTGGCGGACTCGGGACTCGGGACCTTGTGGTTGGGACGTAAGCACTCAATGACGAGCAATTGGGCTGATGGCAGAGACTGTCGTTTCAACCTCATCAGACTGCTGGACGCAAACCAACAATCGGCTCCTGATCACGTCCATTTTTATTTCCCATTTTACAAGCTCTTACCAAGGAGTTTCTTGCCAGCGTAGGCTGCACTTTGCACTGCTTACTGCTCCCAGCCTGAAGTGAAACCAGCACCCTATATGTGTATGCACACACACACACAGACACGACACACACTTACACACACCTACACACATAAAAAACCCATGAGACCTCCCTCCTCCCCATCTTCATCCAGGGAGTCATTCTACTTGTGTAGAATGTGTGCTGCAGTGAGGACTTGAGGGTTTTTTTTCTCGTAAAGATTTTTTTTAGATTTGCAAGATGACCCTCCAAGTTCACCCTCAGCTCCCTGCTATGGTACACATGCACTATCATTGCTTTAATTGTTTGGAAGAATTGTTATTGGAAATGGGATTGGAGGGAATTATGAGAGATATATTGTATAGATTCCACTGGTCTTGTTAAGGAGAAAGGAAATTTGTACAGTTCCCAATGTGAGCCTTGCTGCCGCTCCCTAGCATTTGGTTCTTACCTCTTCTGGTCATTATTGCACTTCATTGTTCTTGCCCAGAAGCACTGTGATGCCGCCATCAGTGGCAGTTCATTATTGGTGAATGGTACGTGTGCTTCAAGGAGGTTGATTTGATTGAGATGGAGCGTGGTTTCCTTGTATCCCTTCCCACCTCCCCCCCCCCCCCCCCCCCGCAGCTATCCATCCGCCTCATTCCTCCCAGGACTGGATGCGGAGAGGAAATGCCGTCAAGGCCTAATTAGCCCCCTTGAAACATTGCTGCTCTGCGTGCTGGTCCCTGCAGGACCCATGTGGTCGGAATTAGCCTATGAGCAGAGGCCGATAGTTCAAGCTCAGCAACCCTGAGACACCTATGCTCTTTCCTTCGAGCTAATGGAGGACTGTTTTATTAGAAGAACTGGAACAAAATATTCAAAGGTGTCTTTATTGTTGAGTGTTTTGATTGAACTGATGGGACAGATTTGTGGCAAAGAGTACTTTCACATTGCAAGTAGAGCAGGGATTATTGAGTAAAGCTTTCTTGTGAGCTGTATCACTATACTATTTCTTTTGAAGCAGATTTGTTGAAAATATTGGAATTTTAAAAAATAAAGTCAAAAAGCTGTTTTTTTTAGATCTTAGTGGTGTGTTTTTTTTCCAATTATTCCAGGGCATACAATACTGTTATATTTATGTTTATTGGTGAGAAGTCCTCAAATCACATTATGAGAATTTTAATATGGTTTTTCTCAAAATCAATAAATTACAATGCAGCTCTTGGTAAAAGTGACTCTAACTCTGTTGAAATGGTGTAAAAACCCAACTAGTTCTTTACTGTCCATTCATAATTATATGTGACTCTCCTCTCAGAGAGCATGGTGAATGTAGCTGTTGCTTGAAGTGGCTCTTCAGCAGTTTGTGGTCACTAGTAAAAGCAGCAGGCTTCCTTTCCAGTGACGCCCACGTCCCTAAAGTGAATAACAGAACATAAAATCTCTTTCATACCAAATCTTAAGTGCAAAGAGTGAGCAGAGTTAACACAACTGCACTTTGATCCTGGTGGAGGTTAGGGTTCTACTTAGGAAACACAAGCTGGAATTCAGGACTCGATGAACTGTCTTAACCTTCTGATATCAAAGTGGAATTGCTGTTTGGTGCAGAAGATCTGAGAACTACAACAGAAACACACATCTCATTTCCTCCAGTGAGGAAATACATTCCTCGCTGGTAATGGGGGGCAGCATTGAATTCCGTGTGGGTGTTGCTTGGCTGCTGTGAACTTGCTGGCGGAGAGCCCAAGTGTTTCCTTGGCAGGAAGTTAACTGTGTTGATGCAAAACTTGACAGCAATATTTCCTGAGAGGAGAAACCAACAATATATTGTTAGAGAGGTTTGGGGCACAAAAGGAAATGGATTAGATTAAACCCATTCCCACTGACACTTCTTTAATGGTTTTCCAGCTATCAGCTGATGAGACAAACTTCCACTTACTTTTGTGTCAGTATTTGCTAGCAACAGCTCCTGCTGCTAGTCAATCAGGGGGAGGGGCTTCTGCTGTGTACCTTGTCCAATTAGGATTCAATTTGAAAGCAGTACAAAGCGGAGAAAACCTGTGTAATTGTCTCAGTGTCTGCTATCAGGTGATACTGTATGAACTGTGCACTTAAAACAGTGGCAGTATCAAACTGCTCTCCCATTTCTGAAGGAATTGCTGATGGTTTCCTTGTATTTATTTGGAGTTATTGATGGTAGTGCTTTTATGGCCCAGGTATTATGACGTCTGGACGCACCTCAAATATTCCATCAATACTTGTTTTAAACAAATATTTAACGCAAAAGTATAATTATAAATAAATAATTTGGTAAAGGCTTCCTTGCACATTTTTCATAATTTGTAGCAAATAGCTGTTAAGATCCTTCTAGAATTCTTAGCTTGCTCTGCATAAAGAATCTGTCTTTTTTGAGATGACTATGAGGAAAACCGCAAGAGCAGAGCCTACAGGTGAATGTTTGAATATCATGATGGGAACCCTATCGTTCAGTGGATCTGTTACTTCAATGCTGATTATAATGACATCTGCACTTTTATGAAATAAAAAGAAATTAAAAAAATCTAGCAAACAAAACAAAGACTGCAATGGCTCCAGTAGCAACAAGTCACCACAGCCAGTCTCTTTCAGTGTATAAGTGTAATGATCTTAGTTTTAAGTTTTGTGATGGAGCTGGAGAGTGGGCTGGTTATCACCTCTTTTAAAAGCTTCTCACTTAAACAACCATTCTCCTTGATTGCATGGTCAGGTTGTACTTGATTAGTTAGGCCACTGCTTATTTCAAGAACATGTGGTCAGTTCTCTTGACTTACTCTGTTCTTTTGACTTTATTGATGACTCACTTGTCTAGTCATCAGTAATTTTTCTATGGATTTTATTAGAGACTTGGATTATTTTGTGTGCAAACCCAATCTAAACTGGACCTTTCACAAGATCACAAGACAAAGGAGCAGGAGCAGCCCATTCGGCCCATCTAGTCCATCCAACCTTTCATAGAACAAGGGTTGCTGCTCCATTGATTGTGTGAGTGATAGTGGGTGGGAAAGATGGCTGAGAAACCCACCCCAAGGCTACCAATGGTAGCAGGTAATTTGGAAACTCAGATTTGAGTGACAGGTGAGACTATGACGAAACAGGAAGACATTCAAGTTGAATCTGAGAACAGCAAACCAGAATACTGAATGGAGAGACAGTACATTGCAAAGGACCACAAGGTTTACAAGTCCATAGCCACAGCTGATCAAAAATAAACTGTGTAAAAAGGTTAATTAAATACTGAACTTCACACTTGGAGTCATTTTTAATTAAGCAAACTTAAAAAATTGATATTTCCAAATCCTAAAAACACTTCTAGTTAGATAGTTGTAAGATGTGACTGTTGTTATCTTCTAGGCATCCAATTTTGGCACAGCAAGTTCCAACAAACAAGAGAGGGGAGAAAAGACCAATCAATCAGTTTTGTGGGAGAACTCCTTTATTCCTCTTTGATGTGGCACTTTAGGATTCGTTCTCAGTTTGAGAAAGCAGGCATGGTTTAAGTTGAACATCTTGCCTGAGACAGAATCCTTTAGAAGTGAAAGTGTGAAGGATTAGTTTCAGTTATGTGGGCAAGACCCTGAAGAAGAGCTTGAACTGATCAACATTTGATTTGGAAACAAGAGTAGTAAGCCAGCTGAGTCAAGACCTGACTTTGCACTGAAGCAATGAGCTTCATATTCCAGAATTATTTTCATCACTGGAGCATACTATATTCAGTATCAAATCCATGCCAGCTCACAGAGTAATCCCTTTCACCACTGATTTTTCCCTGTAATCCATTTGTTCCCATCAGCAGCTTCTCAGATTCTATCAGTCACCTACACAAGGGCAGATTTGCAGTCTCCTACCAACCCACACACCGTTTCGAGTGAACTAACGTCAAAAATATCTGGTAATTCTGCATTTTCTTCCAAGGAGAACTATTTGCCACATTTCAGTCAGCTCCTTTCATTATTTTAAACTGGACATCACTTCATTACTACGCATCTGAGTGACTTAACCTTGAAGCACCTTGCTTTGCCTTCATTACTCAACTCCTTCCCAAATATATCCTAATTTTAAATATCCTTCCTAAAACTGAACGTGTAGTTCAATATGAGAACCAGCACTAATCAATTTGAATTCATTTCCTTTTTTTCCTGTAGCATCCAGTCACTATTAGAACAGAAATGGCATTTCCAAAAGATCTGAAAAGGAACCATTGCCCATTAATTCCATGTTAAGTGATTTTCTGGAATCTTTCTTCCATTTTGCCTATTAGTGGGCCCATGTACCTCAAGTGGCTTCCATTTCTCATCCCGCACTCCAGCCATTTCTGCATACACGTTTTCAACACCAAACATTCTCCAATTAGTCTTGGTTAGATAAATAGAGAGAGAACATTTCTGTACTCTGACCAAATAATCGTTCTTGTTTGAAATAAAAACGGTAAACCCTGGAAACACTTATACATTCAGGCTACAACTGTGGGAAGAGAAACAGAAGCTAAAATTTCAAGTCTCTTCATCAGACCTGAAACATTAATTTGTTTTCTTCCCACAGATGCTGTCTAACCTACATAGTTTCCAGCATTTTCTATTTTTATTTCAGATATCCAACATCTGCAGTTAATTTTGTTTTTTTTGTTCACAAGGCTGACAGTTGAACCAGTTGCTACGTGGGTTAGCATACCAGGAATTTCCGGTGTAATCAGTACAATCTCCTCGAGCATCATTATATGCTTCAGAGCACTATTTGCCATGACAAAAGGTTCACATGGAAATGAGCTTTATCTGCACCAACCTAAACCTATGTCTAACCCTGACCTCAGTTCCAAGAGCCCCAGAAATATGTAATTAGCTTCCTCAACCTGAAATATTGACTGTTTCTCTCATTAGATGCTGCCTAATTCACAGGATTCTCCAGCTTTTTATGTGTTGCTCTAGATTCCAGCATCTAGTCTTTTGTGTTGGCAATTATATTAGGTTGCTTATTATGGTATAAATGTGGCAAGGGATCAACAATAAATTCCAACTATGCCAGTGATGCCAACCTATATTTTGCAATGCTGAATTTATAATACGCTAGCAGGAAAAACAGCTTGGATGTAATATTTAGTAAAGAACTTACATGCGGGGATAATGAAAGAATAAATTGATGCATTTCCACTGAGAAAAACATCAAAAGGAGCAACAAATGCTGAAAAAAGAATAATGATCTAGGAAACAAAATGCATGCAAGCCTGTGTGTTGGGAGTAAGACGGTGAGAAAAGCTACAGTGCCTGTTTGTGCAGAACCAGAAGGGGTAAGATTGGAAAAATTGTGGCTGAAAATGAAATGATGCAGTCTTTAAATTCTGGGTAAGATAGTATCAATGATTCTGAATTACTCCACAGCAATGATACAACCAAGAGCTTTTAAATTAATGATTGGGCTGAAATTTCCAATTACTGCCCTCCTGACCTATGTTGTGTTCTGTAACACCTCTTGCAGCCTCTGCATGTTTCACAGATGCAGAGCAAGATGGGTCACAGATAGGCCATGATCTCATTGAACAGAGGAAGAGGCTTGCGGGACTAAATGGCCTTCACTTGTGCATAAGTTACCATGCACACAGCCCATTGCCAAGAAATTCAACCCCAATCAACAGTTCTAAGTCTGCTCTATAGTAGCAGTGGCATATTATACTCAGAAATGCATCCCTTGAAGTCAAGTGAAATTCCAAGTACATCGTATTGATTACAACTGAATTGGAAGTAATGCCAGAAATTTTATCCCTTAGTAATATTTTTTAAAGGGTGAATGAAAAGATAGATGGTGGTGGAAGATTTTTAACAGTTGAGTATATTTATGTAAACTGATGTGGCCAGACTAGATTTTATGTGCACCTTGTTGATTCAGTGAAGAAGACACAGTGAAATGAAACCAAACAAGACAGCCAGTGGTGACAAGCGAACTGTAATTCGGCAGATTGGCTATAGGAAGTATTACAAACTGAGTGTGCAATATGTCACGTGGCGCTGTTTAATCATGGAGCCTTCATAATACTGAGACTGCTGTTGAGCAACGAGCTCCTCTGTAGGCAGCCTATAGATAAAGGAAAATGTACAAGTTTTGGGTAATTGACATATTTGAAAGGAAGCCAGAGACAGACTGAAATCTGGGACAAAGAATATGTAACCCTGCAGCAGCAGCAAATCTGAAAGAAGACCAGGAACTACAGGTGCTCAGGCCCCACTCATGAGGACAATGGATAGATTGACAATGTGGGCCAGTGAGAGAGGTGCAAGGAGATGTTTTGACAGAGGGCCCACACTAAAACATTGTCTGGTTCTGGCTGACGTACCGTATCTTGGCACTATATTTTGTCTGGAGTGTGAGGTGGTGCAGGGAACTAACAATTAAGGTAAAGTTCTCTACAGATTTGCATAGTAACATAACCAAATGGTTTTGACACCTGGTTTTAGCACAAACTCAATTCAATGGTGTGACGAGTTTGTACTTTAGTTAAATTAATCTGGAACAGTGTCAGCCTAATTCTTTCAAAAGGGCAAGCCTACAGTTGCTGACTGCCGCAGATTAAATAAAATTACATCTGTGACTCGCACTGATAGTATTTTTTCAAGTCACAACGTTAGAAAGTAGAAGGGACTTAAGATGCATATTGTGGAAATAAAAACTTACACAGGATTGATGGCATTAAATATTATATGGGTGTTAATGGGGCAAGTAGTGAGAAGCCACTTTCTTTGACATCTATTCAATGATAACCGACCATCGGTCGTTAATTTTAAGTAGTTGGCAAAAAGAATTGGAAAGGATGTGACAAAAAACTACTTTCAGATAAAGGACCATACATGGAGAATAGGATTTTGCCGGGTATCCACATGGGGCATTTAGACACACTGTGGGGAACGTGTTCGAATGCTTATAGAGAAAAATCTGAAGTGTGGACAGATCTTAAACATCTGGCACAGATGTCTCAGGTAGAACAGCTTTCTTTGTAGTGAAATATTTTATCAATGAATTCAAACAACTAAGTAACAATAAAGCCGCATGTATTTCAATTTAACCAGTCGATAATGTGCTGGGAATTTCTTGTTATGACTCCTGACCCCCTCCCATCTCTCCCAAAACCACAACGGGTATTCTTTAGTGCATTTCACAGCCACAGAACGTTCCAAAGTATTTTATAGACAATGAAGAATGGTCACTGTTGTACTCTAACAGACAAAGCAAACTAAATGACAGAGTCCCATGATCAGAGATGAAATACATGGCTCTGTGTAATGCATTGGTTGAAGGACACCTTAGGAAAGACTCTTTGAATAAATGCTGCAATATGTTTTATGTCAAATTGCAAGGTTAGTCTGAGCTTTCGACTAATTGTCTGAAATAATAATAATTAATATATTAATAATGTGAAAGTGATGGCCCCTACTGTTACAGCAGGGAGCAATTAGACTAATTAAACAATGAGTTCTAAGGGATGAATTCCACCCATAATCTTCTTATTCAAAAGCAAAATCTCTGAACCCAGCTTATTATCCAATGAGTGATTTTCAGGGTTAGACAAAGGTTTTACCTTCCACCCATTTGTGTGACAGTGCCCCACGAGTTTAAAAGTTTATATGTGTAGAGTGTATATATATCAGTAACAGTTGATTATAACCACGGTTTTCTATTTTCATTTAGGAAAACAAAACACATTCGCGACGTGCAAGACAAAAGCAGCAACACCAGGCCCGCTTCTAGAGATGGAGGCTTGTTGACAGCTTGCCCACAAGTGATCTCGCCAAACAACATGCTACTTGTATTTACTCTCAGTCTGGATTGTCCTGTTAAGATCAGCTACTAAATGGAAGCTGGATGTGGACCCACATCGAGATTATACATGGCCTGTACAAGATGCAAAAAGGAAAGGGAAATAACTGTAGGCATCAGACTCGGAAATTGGCCCTTGGGGTTTTCTTTTTGCTGAACAAAGATATGTAGA
The DNA here is from genome assembly GCF_048418815.1 of Hemitrygon akajei. Taxonomy (NCBI): domain Eukaryota; kingdom Metazoa; phylum Chordata; class Chondrichthyes; order Myliobatiformes; family Dasyatidae; genus Hemitrygon; species Hemitrygon akajei. The sequence goes on along the minus strand of NC_133127.1, from coordinate 47,539,289 downwards.
TAGATTTAGTTTAATTTTACTCTCTTCTGAACTAACAGCTGTTTTCCCCTCAAATATTACTTTACATCTTATTGTTCTTATGTGTATATTTTCAGTGATAGTCATTTGGAGATCATGAAAGATTTAGCCTAAGGGGAGTTCAGAGGAATACAGTACAGTACAGCTTCTGTACCATGTATGATAGAGCCCAGTCCATGCCGGGGAATCTCCACCTTAGGTGGAAAAGCTGTGCAAGTCCTGGAAAAAAAACGGCTTTTAAAAGAAACACTGAATCTCTGGTGCTTCCCAAGGTGAGCAAGCTGGAGAAACCGTAACAGAAACTTCACTCACATTACAAGTCATCATGTGGGATTCAAAAGCTATTGATATTTGTAGGGAACTGCAGACCGCTAAGCTACAGTATCTCATCACACACTGGTGTTTTTAAAACTCAGCACTTAAAACTGTTGCTAAGTTTCTCTCATCCTCCTTTTATGTTATGTACTGGTCACCTTAAGTTGTAACTATCTACTGGTTAGATCTTAGTGTTTACTTCTTTTTTGTCAATAGAATATATCTGGTGCAATGTAATTGATTATGGTATAACGGGTTGAAGCCATTACCTTTTTTAAAAGAAACATCATGGTGGTCGGAACCTTTTTTTTAATGTATGAAATTTGCCAAATTCACGTATGTCACAAGCTTTTGTGATTTTTTTGTGGAAAGATACTGTGCCATTATCTGTAACCTCAAACTTGTGGAACAAACTAAATGTTATTTGAATAGCACAATGACTGAACCAATAGACTGCATATTTCACACACGTGTTCTTTGCAATTACCAAGATCACATTGCAAATTTGTATCAATACAAAGGAAGGGAAAGGAAATTTGGGGCAGTAATGGGTTCTTTGGAGCAGCACACCACTAGTTAATGTGATGTGCTTTCCCAGGATACTGCAAAGCCAGCCTATTAAAGGATAAAATCTTCCTTGAGTTTCAATTGAATCTACAGAATTAACATTTGAATTTGGGTAAAAGCAGCTCAGTCACTGTTACACTTCTCTCTTAATGAAGGGTTGGTGTATTCATATTGACCATTTGATATTATCATAGAGACCTCAGTTTTAGCTAAGGCAAGCATATTATAATACATAATCCACATTATTTTTTTAAGATTCCTGTTTTGGAAAAGAGCCATGTATTGAGTAGCATTAGTGTAGATTTTAATTTATTGTGGGGTTGGGTAATATAGAGCAGTGGATCTGCATATGTCACAAAGTACACTCAATTTAATTTTCCTTACAGTGGGTACTCAGGCAGCCAATCAGTCACCATCCATTTTCCACCTCAACCTTAGTTAACATCTATCCCAGCTGTTCCCAATATCTCAACACAATTTGGAGTCACAAATATAAAAGATGGAGTTTCAAAGATATCTAACACTATAATATTAGCTTTTTTTTTCACCTGACCAGCTAACTGGTTTCCTATTGGTATAACACTAGTTGTCTATTCAACAAAAGTTTTAAGTTGACTTAGTCAGAGAGACTTAGAGCACTACAGTACAGAAACAGCTATGCCAAAGTTATTCTGCCGAGTCTCATCGACCTGTGTTTATGCAGAATATCAAATGCTATAATTCTATCACCAATACAGAAGTTCTGAAATTCGTGAGAGGTCTTCAGTTTTGTCATTCTGACTGCTTTTGAACAGTGGAAGGCCACCAAGTTCCTGCACTTTCCTTAACCGATAGAATGAGAAAGCTGCCTATGGAACATGATCTGGTTAGACCTGACACTGGTTTGGTGACTATGTTCATTGTAATGGAGAGGGGCAGAGGTAATTCACGACTAAAGGCTGTCAAGGGTTCCACTTTTAGTTGGTAAGTCAGAAAATACACAATAATCACTTAATGCTTCACAGTACGTATTGTAACGAATAGGATCAAAAACACATAACATTGATAAAATAGTATAATTATTAAAAGTGCAGAGAAGAAATGAGTTCTGCTGTTCATACAAATTAACATTTGTATGTATGTCAGACTTTACAAAACATTTTCATATATACCGGCTGTTCTTAACCTGGGGATGATCCGTAATTTACATTGTATTGATACTTAAGGAACTTCAAATGTACTTAATTGTTTTAAGTGTTTTTGTATAATTTTAATATGTTTTAGAATTGTGTTAGCTTTGCTTAACTTTGAATGCCAGAAACATTCACAAACATTCAAGTTACTTAGCAGCTCTGATGGTGAGGCACTGCCAACTGTCAAAGTATTTATGTAGGAGTTGCAATTAAAAGACCCTTTCTGCTCAGTGCCTTGCAGATCATATCAGTAGAATTTTTAAGTGGGGTGCAGGAAATGAGAGACCTAGAGATACATGCACTACTGTGCAAAAGTCTCAGGCACGTATATAGAGCTACTGTGCCCACGACTTTTGCACAGTGCTGTACTTGTCAATGTGGAGCGGAGAGCAAGATTGTAAACCTGACAGAACAAAGGATGTTGGGAGTGGCAAGGGTGGAGCTCCTCGGGAGGGGTGTGGGACAGTTGATAGAGAACGAGTGCTAAGGGCAGAGACACCCAGCCCTGAGACACCAGGCAGAGTATCTCTCTGGCGGCTTCTGCTCCCTCCCTCTCCCTTCCCCTTTTCCCTACCGTGATTCCCCTCTCCCTGCCCCCTTCCCACTCTCAGTCCACAATAGAGAATCATATCAGAATCAGGTTTATCATCGCTCACAAACATCATGAAATTTGCAGCAGCAGTACAGTGCAACACATAAAATTACTACAGTAGTCTACAAAAGTCTTAGACACCCCAGCTATATATACTCCTGTATATGTGCACAGTACATAGGCTTTTGCAGGTGTTAGCAGAAGCTGAGTAGGCTGGTAGAAAAACTATTAGGATTTTTATTGCTGTATAGGTAGCTACATAGATACTCTATTGATCCCAAAGGACATTACAGCGTCACAGTAGCACTGCAAGTGCACAGATATACAAATATTAGATGAGAAGTACGAAAGAATAAAAAGCAAGCTGCCTCAAACAGTCTAGCAGGAGGGGTCATCACTTCCCCGGCTATAGGTTGACTCATTATAGAGCCTAATGGCCGAGGGTAAGAATGATCAAAGTACAGAGTGCAAACCAGAAAATTTATGCAAGACCCCAGTGAACTTGAATTTTTGATGTTTTTGCCTTGCAAACTTCACACTGACCTCTCAGCCTGTGGTTTCTGTTTCGCAACTAGAACACAGGACATTGCAGCATGTGAACATGACCAGGCCTTTTGACTCACTGTGTCTATGCTGACCATGATGCCAGATGTGGCCAATCCCATTTGGTGCACATAGTCCACATTCCCTTCATGTTCATGAGTCTGTCTAAATGCCCCTGAAGATCCACCACAACTCTGGCACTGCTTTCCAAGCACCTACCACTTTAAACTCTGGGCAGCAACTCACTTCCACAACTGCGTATTTCCCCTGAGCAAATGTGTAGATTCCCAGTTAATGCATTGTCCTTTAAACTGTACATATGTAAAAAGAATGTCAAGTTACAGGCGGGTTCACAGTAGAGTTAGTGGTGGGGCTGCGATGAAGGGTTTTGGCCCAAAACATTGACTGTTCATTTCCTCCATACACGCTGCCTGACCTCCAGCACTTTGTGTGTTGCTCCACACTTCCAGCATCTGCAGTGTCTCTTGTGTCTCCATATTTAAGGAGGGGCTAGAGGAAATTGATTGCTCTTCATACATCATTCAATGAAGGTCCTCAAAATTATTCATTTATTTATTAAGATACAGTGCAGATGGCCCTCCTCGCCCTTCAAGACATGCTGCCCAGCAACCCCCCATTTAACCTAGCCTAATCACCGGACAATTTAGACTGACCAATTAATCTACCAACTGCTATTCTTTGGACTGTGGGAGGAAATTGGAGCACCCAGAGGAAACCCGCACAGTCAAGGGGAGAACATACAAACTCCTTACAGGCAGCGGAGGGAATCAAACTTGGGTTTCCTGCGACTGCAAAACATTGTGCTAACCACTATGCTACTGGGTTTTGAAGAAGTTGTTTCCATTGCATCAGAAGAACAAGTTAACTGCAAGGCGTTACAGTTTGAAGTGCATTGCCTATAAAGAGATATTCAACAGTTTTCAAAAAATGATTATCAATTTATTTATTGGATATACAGGTCACTGCCCATCCCAAATTCCTGCTGGAATGAATGGCTTCCTGGGTCATTTTTGAATGCAGTTGAGAGTCAGTAACGTTTGTGAGTATGGAAATATAGGAGCAGAATTAGGCCATTCTGTTCATCAAATCTGCTCTGTCGTTCCCTCATTGATGATTTATTATCCTTCTCCCCATAACCTTTGATGCCTTGATTAAACAAGAACCTATCAACTACCATCTCAAATATACCCAATGACTTGACCTGCACAGCCATCTGTGACAACGAATTCCACAGATTCACCAGCCTCTGGCTAACAAATGTTTCCTCATCTCTGTTCTAAATGGACATCCCTCTATACTGAGACTGTCCTAGTCTCCCCCACTATAGGAAGCATCCTCTCCACGTCCACTCTGTCTAGGCTTTTCAATATCTAATTGGTTTCAATGAGATCCCCCTCCCCCCATTCTTCTAATCTCCAGCGAGTACAGGGGCCATCAAGTGCTACTGATATGTTAACCCTTTCATTCCTGGGACTCCAGACTCTATCCAATGCCAGCACATTTTTTTCTTAGATAAGGGGCCCAAAACTGCTCACAGTACTTCAAGTGCGGTCTGACCACAGCCTTATAAAGTCTCAACATTATATCCTTGCTTTTGTATTCTAGTCCTCTCAAAATGAATGTTCGCATTGCATTTGCCTTCCTCACCATCCACTCAACCTGCAAGTTAACCTTTAAGGAATCCTGCACAAGGCCTCCCAAGTCCCTCTGCACCTCAGATTTTTGAATTTTCTCCCCATTTAGAAAATAGATTACTGCTTTATTCCTTCTACAAAAGTGCATAACAATACATTTCCCTACACTATATTCCATCTGCCATTTCTTTGCCCATTTTCCCAATCTGTCTAAGTCGTTCTGCAGTCACCCTGCTTTATCAGCTCTACTTGACCCTCCATCTATCTTCATATCATCTACAAGCTTGGCCACAAAGCTATCAATTCCTTCATCCAAATCATTGACATGTAACGTAAAATTAAGCGGTCCTAACACCGATTCCTGCGGAATGCTCACCGGCACCCAAGCAGAAAAGGCCCCTTATTCCCACTCTGACCTCCTGCAAGTCAGCCAATCTTCTATCCATGCTAGTATCTCTAATGCTGTTAACACTATGGGCTTTTGTTATGCAGCCTCACGTCTGGCAACTTCTCAACTGGCTTCAGAAAACCTCGCATAAACAACATCCACTGACTCTACTTTGTCTAACCTGCCTGCTATTTCCTGTAAGAATCAAGTAGAGATTGTGTGATAAACTTGAAAACTTGAAGAACATGACTGAATCAATTGGATTTTTATAATAATGGAGCAGTTTCATGGTCACCTTTATCAACGGTATCTTTTTATATTCCAGATTTATTTAATTAACTGAATTCTAATCCACATCTGTCACGATGGAATTCAAATTCATATATCTAGATCAACCAAGCACCTATCATAATGCCATCGTACCCTCCAGACTGGATTATATGAATTATAGGATTTTCAGTGAGAAAAGTTTTCTGGGGATCTTTCACAGAGGGATAAGGACCCAATGTCCCAAAGTGCTATGTCAATTCATGAATTTGATGCTATTTTCGAGTACTTTGATCTTGACATTGTATCATGGTACACTGTTTTGTCGTAAACTGTTCCCTTATGCAGTTCCATAACTGCAGAAGAAAACAGGTTATAAGTATATTTCAATGCATTACAAGCATCTAATTTCTCTTCTGTTAATTTATATTTAACTAACATCTTTATTATAGAAAGCTGGAGAAATTAATGGTTAACAGGTAAGCTGCCTTGATAAGATAATATGTGAAGATGCAAGGGACTACAGAAACTGGGATCTAGAACAAAGAATTATAACCCATTGCCTCACAGCTTGCTGCTTTACCCATTGAGTCCTTAGAGCAATTTATTTTTACACAAGATAGCATATGTAGAGTCAATCATGGAATCTTTGTAAGCTACATCATATATGCCATTCAATACATCATGTCCACACAGTAAAAATTAGATATTTAAACTAGTCTTTCTTCACAGATCCCAAACTTCTGGCTAGTAAACCACAGTGCATTCAATGCTCTTCAAGAAACTTTTGAGTGTGATGAACATTGCTCCCCCTGCTGCTGTGTCAGTGAATTGCAGAACCCAAATCCTCTTGGCTGATTGATCATTTCTTCCTTCAACTCATTTCTAATCCTTCCACCAATTGCTTTAAATCAATGCCTCCTCTCTTTCTTGGGAAAATAGATGCTATAACTTCTAGGGGTTCACCATATATACCTCTCATCATGTTATGCATCTCGTTGATCATCTCAAGGATTTATTTGTAAGGCTATTGTTTCCCCTGGCTATTATGGTTTGATTAAGTGACTCTTGATGGGGTGAAGGAGTCTAATCACACACAGAGTGTCAACCAGGCCTGATCCACTACAAGGCCTTTAGATGCCATAATTGTAGGCTCCTATGATTGCAGATGTATACTCTATTGTTTGGTTGTTCAACAGAGCAGCTGGTGTAGAGCTGTCATCTTCCATTTGCTTTTTGTTCTTATCATTACTAATTTCTACTAAAATTGCTGCCACATCTCTCTCACTGATATATTCTCAATTCTGGCAGCCATGAATTCATCTGTTACCAATGGCAACGGTCTTCTAGCCTGCTTAAGATCTGTTTATGCAGTACTTAATGGCCGTAAATTGAAATCTTCTGATCACTTCACCTTCCTTGCAACAAATATTTGATGAGGTCATTTGCTCCAGAAATGAGTTGGTTCCCTTGAAGGTTAAGATGTAAAACCCCCTGGGGTTAAGCCTTTTGAAATTCTGAGCCTATAGCAATGGAAATGCTCTGCAGGCCCAAAATATCTGTGGTCAGGACAGTGGAATTAATATTTCTTGCACTAACTGGCATTGGTCAGACAGCACTTGGAGTATTGTGAGCAGTTTTGGGCTGCTTATTTAAGAAAAGATGTCCTGGCATTGGAAATGGTCCAAAGGAGGGTCACGAGAATGATTCCAGGAATTAAAGGGTTAACATATGGGGAGTGTTTCATAGCTCTGGGCTGTACTCACTGGAGTTTAGATGAATGAGGAGGTATCTCTTAGGAACAGAAGAAGTAGAATCTTTGTGGGTGTAGTTAAGAAACACCGAGTAGAAAGACCCTGATGGGAATTATATACAGGCCTCAGAACAGTAGTCATGATGTGGGCTACGAAAGGTATGTAAAAATGGGCAATGTTATGATAGTCATGGGGAATTTCAATATGCAGGTAGATTGATAAAATTAGGTTGATGCTTGATCCCAGAGAGGAATTTGTAGACTTCATTAGATGGTTTCTTAATAATGCACACAAAATGCTGGAGGAAATCAGCAGGCCAGGCAACATCTATGGAAAAGTCCCTTGATGAAGAGTCTCGGCCCAAACCGTCGACTGTTTACTCTTTTCCATAGAGGCTGTCTGGCCTGCTGAGTTCCTCCAGCATTTTGTGTGCATTGCTTGGATTTCCAGCAACTGCAGATTTCCTCGTGTTTGAGATAGCTTCTTAAAGCAACTTGTGGTTGAGCCCACTTGGGAAAAAGCTGTTCTGGATTGGGTGATATATAATAAACCAGATTTGATTAGGGAACATAAGGAAAGGAACCGTTCGGAAGCAGTGATCATAATATGATAGAACTCATCCTGCAACTTGAGAGGGAGAAACTAAAATCAGATGTACCAGTATTACAGTGGAATAACCGAGGAATGAGAGAGGAACTAGCCAAAGTTGATTGGAAGGAACAATAGCAGGGATGACAGCAGGACAACAGTGGCTCGGGAAGCAATTTGGAAGGTGCAGGATAGATGCTTCCCATTGAAGAAGAGGTAGTCTAATGGAAGGATGAGATAATCATGGCTGAAAAGGGGAAGTCAAAGACAGCATAAAAGCAAAAGAGAGGGTGTACAATATAACAAAAGTTAGTGGGAAGGTAGAGCATTAGGAAGCCTTTAAAAGCCAACAGAAGGCAATTCAAAAAGGAACAAGAAGAGAAAAGGTGAAATATGTAGGTAAGCTAGCCAAAAATACAAAGAAGATACAAAAAAAGTTTATTCAAGTATATAACGAATAAAAGAGAGACAGAGTGTGGATATTGGACCACTGTAAAATGACGTTGGAGAGGTAATAATGGGAGACAAAGAAATGGTGGTCGAAATTAATGGATTTTGCTGTTGAAGATAACAGCAGTATGTCAGAAATTCGAGTGTCAGGGGGCAGAAGTCTGTGTAGTTGCTATTACTAAGGTCAAGGTGCTTGGGAAGTTGAGAAGTCTGAAGGTAGGGAAGTTACTTGGACCTGGACTTCACTTCAGGGTTCTGAAAAAGGTAGCTGAAGAGATTGTGGGGGCACTAGTAGTGGTCTTTCAAGGATCACTAGATTCTGAAATGGTTCCGGAGTACTGCAATTTTGCAACTGTCAATCCACTCTTTAAGAAAGGATCGAGGCAAAAGAAAGGAAATGATAGGCCAGTTAGCCTAACCTCAGTGGTTAGAAAATGTTGGATTCTGTTATTAAGTATGAGGTTTCAGGTACTTGCAGGCACATGATGGCCTTATGGGGAAGCATTGCCTGACAAATCTATTGGAGTTCTTTGAGGAAGTAACAGCAGGTTTGAGAAAGGAGACACACTGGATGTTGTTTAATTGGATTTTCAGAAGCAATTTGACAAGGTGCCACACATGAGGTTACTAAGTAAGGTAGGACCCTGTGGTATTGTAGGAAAGATACTAGCATAAATAGAAGATTGGCTGATTGGCAGAGGCAAAGACTGGGAATAAAGGGAACTTTACTGTTTGGCTACCAGTGTTCCACAGGGATCAGTATTGGGATCGCTTCTTTTCACATTATATGACAATAACTTGGATGATGGAATATATGGCAAAGTTTATGAACAATGTGAAGAACAATCAGGCTCGTGCCTTACCAGCCTGATTGAATTTTTTGAGGATGTGACTAAACACATTGATGAAGGAAGAGCAGTAGATGTAGTGTATATGGATTTCAGCAAGGCATTTGATAAGGTACCCCATGCAAGGCTTATTGAGAAAGTAAGGAGGTACGGGATCCAAGGGGACATTGCTTTGTGGATCCAGAACTGGCTTGCCCACAGAAGGCAAAGAGTGGTTGTAGAGGGGTCATATTCTGCATGGAGGTCGGTGACCAGTGATGTACCTCAGGGATCTGTTCTGGGACCCGTACTCTTGTGATTTTTATAAATGACCTGGATGAGGAAGTGGAGGGATGGGTTAGTAAGTTTGCTGATGGAACAAAGGTTGGAGGTGTTGTGGATAGTGTGGAGGGCTGTCAGAGGTTACTGCAGGACATTGATAGGATGGAAAACTGGGCTGAGAAGTGGCAGGTGGAGTTCAACCCAGGTAAGTGTGAGGTGGTTCATTTTGGTAGGTCAAATATGATGGCAGAATATAGTATTAATGGTAAGACTCTTGGCAGTGGGAGGATCAGAGGGATCTTGGGGTCCGAGTCCATAGGATGCTGAAATCAGCTGTGTAGGTTGACTCTGTGGTTAAGAAGGTGTACGGTGTATTGACCTTCATCAATTGTGGACTTGTATTTAGGAGCCGAGAGGTAATGTTGCAGCTATATAGGACCCTGGTCAGACCCCACTTGGAGTACTGTGCTCAGTTCTGGTCAGCTCACTTACAAGAAGGATGTGGAAGCCATAGAAAGGGTGCAGAGGAGATTTACAAGGATGTTGCCTGGATTGGGGAACATGCCTTATGAGAACAGGTTGAGTGAACTTGGCCTTTTCTCCTTGGAGCGACTGAGGATGAGAGGTGACCTGATAGAGGTGTACAAGATGATGAGAGGCATTGATTGTGTGGATAGTCAGAGGCTTTTTCCCAGGGCTGAAATGGTTGCCACAAGAAGACACAGGTTAAGGGTGCTGGGGAGTAGGTACAGAAGACATGTTAGGGGTAAGAGTGGTGAGTGCGTGGAATGGGCTGCCGGCAACAGTGGTGAAGGCAGATATGATAGGGTCTTTTATGAGACTTTTGGATAGGTACATGGAGCTTAGAAAAATAGAGGGCTATAGTTAAGCCTTGTAATTTCTAAGGTGGGCTGAAGGGCCTGTATTGTGCTGTAGGTTTTCTATGTTTCTAAGTGGAGGGGCAGGTAGTGTTGGGGAAGCAGGTAGGCTGCAGAAGGAATTATACAGATTAGGAGAATGGCATAAAAATTGGGAAGTGTAAGATCATGCAGGTGGTAGGAATAAAGGTGTGTGGGGGGGAGATAAACAGTATGAAAATGTTAAGGGCAAGAGGGGAAGCAAAGATAAAAAGGGATGAAAATCCAGGGGAGGAGGGGTGATAGGTAGATGGAGGTGTGGGGGGTGAAATAAGTGACAGAGGCTGGGAGGTGGAAGTGATAGAAAGCTGAAGAAGATGGAATCCTATGAGAAGAATTTGGAGAATGGGATCAGGTGGGGGAGGGGAGATGGGAACAGTGTGGAAGGGAAACTAGTGGGGGGAGTGAGTAGGTGATGAGTATTAGGTGGTTGGAGGATGGAAAAGAAACTAGGTGATGGGATCTGGAGTAATTGTAGGAGGATAATCGGACAAATGCCATAGTCACACGTACACATTGCAAGTATACTGAAGAAATAAACATATTGAAACATGCACATCTGTAAGAAAACAGGCACGGTCAATTCACAGCTACTTGAAGCAGTAGGTAAGGTTAACTTCCCCCACCCTGCCCAGAAATGCAGCAGCCAAATGCCATATCCTCTGAGTCTAGCTAACATATAACCTTGAAATCAGCCCACCTATCTGCAGATATCCATCTCTAATAGCATTGTTACCAAGAAACCTATAGCTTTTTTTTTAGAAATCTTACAGGTGCGTAAAATTCCAGCAGTCTTTTCTCATTGCAAATTACCTGGATCAGATTTATAATGAAATCTTCCTATGTAAACTTGTCATTTTGCAATTATGTCTGTCTTCCATTGGCAATTCTATTGTATCTCAATGTTAAAGCCGCAGCTCTCCTGACGTGTAGTGCAGGGGAATTCCTATAATCCATCCAGTCCTAATGCTTGCTCATTGATCTAAAACAGCAACCCTAGTCTGAGATTGCTACTCGTGCTTTCTAAACTATTGAGTATCTGTTCTCCACTCCACAGGTTTCTTCATTAAATCAAAAAATATAAAATCAAAGCGTTATATAAAAATGACAGACTGTGATTTTAAACAGGGATTGTGTGACATCTTTTTGCCTTGGGCTAATTATCAACCCGTCTGTACCCCCATAACCATACTTGATCTCAACTGCCCACATTCAACACCACAAGAGATCAACTAGTTTCAGTTAAAAAACATGTTGACATTGAAAGCACAACACATTAATAAAAAACTTTTTCACAGGGAGAAAAGATCCTTGTTGAAAGATTTTAGTTTTCTAGCCAAAGGCAATTTTATATCCTTAGAGCTTTCCAATTCAACTGACTGCCACAGAAAGGATTTTAAAAGTTAATTAGTAGGTTCCCTGGTGACTAAATGCTAGCGGAGATACACAGATCAAAAAGGACCATGATCTGATTCCAAGGCTACAGTGTTAGCTGATCTCAGAATGGACAGTGAGAATACTGTAAACTGGCTACTGTGTTATTGGGTTGGGAAGGGGCAATTAAATTTGATGGATGGGTAATACAGTTGTCCACTGACATTGTTCAAGTGCACGTACTTGTGTGCGTAAGTATACTTGAATCCTTATTTGTGCGTATACTTACTGTATTCATGTACAGACACTCAAAGGCCTCTTTATTTGGTACAGCTCTGCACCTGCTTGTTAATTCAAATATTTAATCAGCCAATCATGTGGCAGCTATGCATAAAAGCATACTGGCATGGTCAAGAGGTTCAGTTGTTCAGACTAAACATCAGAATGGGGAAGAAATGTGATCTCAGTGATTTTGACCAAACGGTGTGGTTTCAGCATCTCCAAAACTGCTGACCTCCTGGGATCTCACGCACAACAGTCTCTAGAATGGCGAGGTAAACAACAAAAAACATTCGGTCCTCTGGACAGAGGAGAATATCCAAGCTGACAGGAAGGCAGCAGTAACTCAAATAACCATGCATTACAACAGTGGTGTGCAGAAGAGCATCGCTGAATGAACAGTATGTTGAATCTTGAAGTGGATGGGCTACAGCAGCTGAAGACCATGCCAGGTTCTATTTCTGTACCTAATAAAGTGGCCACTGACAGTACGTCTCTATGTGTGAATGCTTTCCTATATAAAGTGCGCAGCTGCCCGTGACGCCAATGCTCACTCTAATTTTTTTTGACAGCCGCATGGACAAACCATTGCTCTGAACGGGAAATTTCTACACGGCCTGAAACTGTGTGGCGCGTTACGTAGAAGAAAATTACAACGGTGTGGCAACAAAGACTATATGCACGTGAGCATCTCATTTCCTGCACACCGCACAGCTTAGAGGCAACGGTGCGTGACACTCTGAGGAATATGAGCCTGGAATCAGATTGAGAATCAGGTTTAATATCAGTGGCAAAAGTTGCGAAATTTGTTAACTTTGCAGCTATATAGGTCCCTGGTCAGACCCCACTTGGAGTACTGTGCTCAGTTCTGGTCGCTTCACTACAGGAAGGATGTGGAAGCCATAGAAGGGGTGCAGAGGAGATTTACAAGGACTTTGCCTGGGTTGGGGAGCATGCCTTATGAGAACAGGTTGAGTGAACTCGGCCTTTTCCTCTTGGAGCGACGAAGGATGAGAGGTGACCTGATAGAGATGATGAGAGGCATTGATTGCGTGGATAGTCAGAGGCCTTTCCCCAGGGCTGAAATGGCTAGCATGAGAGGGCACAGTTTTAAGGTTCTTGGAAGTAGGTACAGAGGAGATGTCAGAGGTAAGTTTTTTACGGAGAGAGTGGTGAGTGCGTGGAATGGGCTGCTGGCGGTGGTAGTGGAGGCGGAAGTGACAGGGTCTTTTAAGAGACTCCTGGATGGCTACCTGGAGCTTAGAGAAATAGAGGGCTATGGGTAAAGCCCAGGTAGTTCTAAGGTAAGGACATGTTCGGCACAGCTTTGTGGGCCAAAGGGCCTGTATTGTGCTGTAGGTTTTCTATGTTTCTAACACAATGCATATAAGATAATATAGAAAAAACTGAATTACATTAAGTATATATATATATAATAGTTAACTTAAATAAGCAGTACAAAAACAGAATAAAAAGTAGTGAGGTAGTGTTCATAGGTTCAATATCCATTTAGAAATCGGATGGCAGAGGGGAAGAAGCTGTTCCTGAATCGCTGAGTGTGTGCCTTCAGGTATCTCCTATCTGATGGTAACAGTGGGAAAAGGGCATGTCCTGGTTGGTGGGGGTCCTTAATGATGGATGCCGCCTTTTTGAGGCACTGCTTATTGAAGATGTCTTGTTTTCCCTGTGGCTGTGAGGGATTTTCCATATGTTCCATGTTTCCTCCCTATGTGTGCATTGGTTAGTGAGTTAAAAACGGCTGTTGTAAATTGTCGCTTAGAGGTAAATGATAGAATTGGGAAGAGGCTGTTATGTGTATGTAACGGAATGGATGTAACTGGGGAATGAGAATGATGGAATTACACTGTAAATCAGCATAAATACCCTTGACTAGAATGTTTCAAGTGTTCATTTAAATACAGTACTTGTTAAATGATGTGACAGTCTCTGTCTCCATTACATACTTCCAGATTTCATCTCCCCCTGGTGTAACCTATGCCCTCAGGTCACAGACACCTTAGAACATTAAAGGTTTCTCACCATTTTTAATTTTATTGAGATACAGTGTGGAATAGGCTCTTACGGCACTTCCAGCCCTGCCACCCATCAATCCCTGATTTAATCTGAGCCTAATCATGGGACAATTTACAATGGCCAATTAACCTACTATTATGTCTTTGGACCGTGGGGGGATTGTGGAGTACCTGGAGGAAGTCCATGTGGTCATGGGGAGAACATACCGATTCTTTACAGACAGCGGTGGGAATTGAACCCAGATTGCTGGACTGTGAAGTGTGGTGCTAACCACTATGCTACCACATCACTCTTGCCTACCCTATCTATTCCAATCCTAATTTTATGGACAGTACTGTGCAAAAGTCTTAGATCCATATATGTAACTAGGGTGCCTAAGACTTTTTGCACAGTATTGTAATTTTATGTATTGCGCTGTACTGCTGCCACAAAAATAAACAATTTCATGACATATGTGTGTGATGATAAACATGATTCTGATATGGGTCTCTGTTGCGGACTGAGAGTGGGAAAGGGGAATCTTGGTTGGGAAAAGCGGAAGGGTGAGAGAAGGGAATGGGAAGCACCAGAGACACATTCTGTAATGATCAATAAACCAATTGTTTGGAATCAAATAGCCTTGCCTAGTGTCTCAGAGCTGAGGGTGCCTGCACCTGATCCACGCCCCCAGCCCCCATCCCGGCACTCCTCTGCCATCTGTCCCACACCCCTCCTGCGGCATTTTACCTTCATCACTCTCAACATACTTTGCTCTCACCAGATCTATAGACTTGCTCTCTGCTCCATGTTGACAAATATGGTCCTGTGCAAAACCCTTGGGCACCCTAGCTATATGTATGTGCCTAAGACTTTTACACAGAACTGTACCTCTATCAGGTCCCCCGTCAGCTTTCTCCACTCTCAAGGAAGTAATCTCCTTATGCACCCCTCATGCTGAAATTCTCCATCCCAGGCAATGGTTCATGCTGCACCTGTATAACAAATTTGATTAGGGCACATTTGGGATTATTCTACACAATTCTGGTCGCCCCATTACAGGAAGCTTTGGAATGGGTACAAAAGTGGTTTACCAAAATGTTGCCTAGAGGAGAGGTTGCCTATAAGGAGAGATTGGAAAACTTAGATTGTTTTTTCTAGTAGAAGTTTATAAAATTATGAGAGGCACAGATAAGGTAGACAGTCAGAATCTTTTTCCCATGGTAGAAATGTAAAGAATCAGAGATCATGTGTTTAACTTGTGAGGGGAAAAGTTTAAAGATGTGTGGGGCAAGTTTTTTACAAAGCAAGTGATAAATACCCGGACCCTTCCACTAGCCAGAGATAGTGGTGGAGGAATATATGAAACTGGCATCGAAGAGTCTTTTAGATAGACACATGAATATATAAGGAATAGCTGAATCTGGATTAAATGCAGGCAGAGGAGATTTAATTTAATCTGGCATCATTTTTGTTGCATACATTGCGGGCCAAAGGCTATATTCTCGTGTTGTATTGCTCCCTGTTCTGTGAAATACCCTTTGCACCTTCTTCAGTTAAATCAAGTCCTTCCTATAGTGTGGCAACCATAAGTGCACACGGTATCCCAGCTGTGGCCTCACAATTGTTTTATGTATTTGTATGGTAACCTTCCTCCATTGTACATTCCCTACTCCAGCTCACAAAGGTAAGTATTCTTGAGTTGATGGGCAGGTGAGAGAAAATAAGTGGCAGTGAATTACTGGGATGGAGTAGAAAAAGTGAGATTGCAGTGAGCCAGCATAGATTCAATGGGTAATATAGCCTTCTACTGTGCCATGAGAAAACAAATGATAGAATATAGAACAGTACAGCACAGAAACTGAACCCACACACCCCACAGTTAAACTAGTAATTAAATGCCTAACTAAACTAATCCCTTCTGTCTGCTCAATGCCCATACCCCTCTATTCTCTGCACATAGGTGTGTTTTTAAGGGTCTTTTAAATGCCTCTATCGTACCTGTCTCCACTACCACTCTTTGACAGCACATTGCAGGCACCCTTCACTCTCGCTGTGTAAAAGAACATAAAGTACAAATCTTCATGAAATTTTTGTGTATTGGTCCTTACAACCTCCAGATCTTTCTATTTCTGAGAAAGGACTATTTAATGTTGTAATTGGGTACAAAAAAGGCCTGACAGTTCCGATATGTAACATGAAAGAAAAGAATATAACAGCAGGTGGCCCAGAGATCACTGAGGGTGTCCTCAGTCCCTTATCGATTTCAGACTCTCACTGCAGAAGTGCACACGCGCTGACTTCAAATCACATTGGGTACCTTACTAATACCTCTTGAATATCTGTTTCGAATTTCAATACTTACTCTTACTAATAGATTGTCTTGAAACCTAAGCATAATTCAACTCCCATAACAGGCGGGTGAGTGGAAATTGATCAACTAATTGAGTCTGAATTCTGACTCAAGCTCGGTGGTAAACCCTATAAGATGCACTAGCCCAGAAAGCTACATTCCCTGGAACTGCACATTGACAAATAAACTGCACATTTGTAAGTCGAGAGTAACAAGAAGTATTTCATATTCATAAACTACCTCCAATAAAGTTGCATTGGATCAGAAGTCAGGAAAGTGCAGAGGAAGCCTAGAACAACATGCACTGGCTAAAATTGTTGGTTGTTCGCTAATACAATTTGTACTTTGTCTAGGGAAGGACAGAATTAACCCTCTTCCCTACTCCCTTTTTATAAAGGCAGGGACATTTTCAGTGTCATTCCCATGTCTTGAATAGAGCACTTGTACTCAGAAAGACTTATTGTTAAACCACCACTGCGTTTAATGGCCCTTTCTTCTCTCGATAATGGTCACATGAAAAAATCAAAGTTAACCTTCGGGAAAAAGCCCTATATGATCTTGTCTTTCATCTCATGTATATTTGGCAGAAATTCCAGCAATAATATCCATGAATAATCATTTAGCTTTGGTTAGCAGTTACCCTGGAGAGGGTGCAGAGAAGATTCGTCAGGATGTTGTCTGGGGTGGAACATTTTAGCTGTGCAAAGAAACTGGAGAGGCTAGATTTGTTTGCCTTGTACAAAGAGCACTATCACAAGAAAGCAGCATCTATCATCAAGGACTCCTACTATCCAGGCCACGTTCTCTTCTCGCTATCATCGGGAAGGAGGTGCAGGAGGCTCAGAACCCGCACCACCAGATCCGGGAACAATTATTACCCCTTAACCTTCAGGCTCTTGAACCAGAGGGGGTTACTTCAATCAATTTCACTCACCCCAACACTGCACTGTTCCCACAACCTTTGGACTCACTTTCAAGGACTCTTCATTTCATGTTCTTGATATTTATTGCTGATTTATTTTTTTCTTTGTGTACTTCCACAGTTTGTTGTCTTTTGCATCTCGGTTGTTTGCCTGACTTGTTGGGTGCAGCTTTTCGTTGATTCTATTGCGTTTCTTTGCACAAAAGAAATGAATCTTAGGGTAGTATACGTTGACATATATATACTTTGATAATAAATTTACTTTGAATTCTCATTGAAGAATAGAAAATGACTAAGGGCATAAAAACATGGATAATGTGGAACATTGCTCTAAAAAGGAAATGTCTAAAACTCGAGATTACATGCTTGAAGTGAAGAGTAGGAGGGTTAGAGTAGATGTGAAGAATTTTCACACTGAGTGTGGTGGCAATAATCAGCGCTTTGCTTGAGAAGATACCTGGAGCAGGTACTGTCACAACAGCTAGAGGAACGTATCAGTCACTATACCAAAGAAGATTATGGATCATGTGTTGGTACATGGGAATAATGTGATGGTTGATGGTCAGTATGACGTGATGGTGTGAGGGACTGATTTCTGTGACACTATGACTATAATTGCGGGTGTTTAAGTACACATTCAGCTGATCATACAAAGATGACTAATATAACTAAACAACAATAATTAGAATGAGGAATGTGTGCAACGAGAACAGGGAAAAGCAAAAAGCAGAGATGTTCCTGACAACAGAACAACACGGTGAAGCAGAATACTTATCTCATCCTCTCTCTTGCTCTGAAGTCTCCAAATCTGGCCTGCAGCTTACATTATAAGAGCATCAGGAATAGAATTCAATATTGATCTTCTGGTCTTTCAAGCCTGCTCTTCCATTCATTAAGATCATGGTTCAACTACCTCAATGCCATTTGCATGCACTGACCCCCATATCTCTTGATTTCCTTAGCAACGTCTACCTTGAATAAACTTGGTGACTGCACCTCACAATGGTCTGAAGTAGAAAAGCAATGCTTTTGAGATGCAGTTTTTTGGATATAGAAAAGGGGGCTATTAATGGTAATATCAAAATTTCTTCAATGTCAACATGATACTCAATAGATAGAGTGTATTTTGTCAAGGTTTCACAATGGAAATTCTTGTCCAATGTAAGAAGTCATGACCAAAGGCAGCACAGTGCCACTCTGAGTAGAAAGTTACTTTAGTGGAGCAAACAGGAGTAAGGATGACCACAAGGAACCTTTTCAATGTAAAACCCACTGGGGGTTGAGCAGCATCTATGGGAGAAAGGAGTTGTCAATGCTTCAGGTGAAAACTCTGCATTGTTCTGATGGAGAATTTTGACCCAAAAGTTTGTTAACTCCTTCCCTCCACAGATGCTGTTTGATCCATTGAGTTCCTCCAGTAGATTGTTTTTTGCTTCAGATTCCAGTATCTATAGTCTCATGTGTCCCTTGAAACTTGTTGTACTGTAGGGAAGTTATTCAGAAAGACCCCTTTGTTCATAATGTATGTTACGAGTTGATTTCCTTTAACACTGCTTACTATATGCTTTCTTCTTCTGGGTTGGTATAATATACAAATGGGCCACATTTCCGTGAGCTTGTACTGGAGGGTCTTTTCTCCAGTAAATAAATGGAACAGATTTTTAGTCACCATGTAGCTGAGTGAGTGTGGCAGACAGCCACATTCAAAGAGCAGTGAGAACAAATCCTGCCTGGCATAGTGGAGTTGAGTGAACTAAATTGCCAATGGCTTCTTGAGGTCAGTTCAGTGGTGTGAAGAATTATGCCTGTGATTCAGTTGGCTGAGCCTTCACCCCTGTGTGATCCTATGCATTGGAGCCTCCACATTTGTCTATGATTAAACCGGTCAGAATACTCTCCACTGTACATCTATATATATTTGCAACTCTTTGTGACAGACCAAATCTCCTCAAGCTCCCAATGAAATAGAGCAACTGGTTTGTTTGGCTTCTTCATGATTGTATCAATGACAGATCCTCAGAGTTTGACACGCAGGGACTTAAAGCTGCTCACCCTTCCCACTGCTGACTCTTTGGTGAGGACTGGTGTGTGTGGGGTCCTGACTTCCCCTTCCTGAAGTTCACAATCAATTACTTGGTCTTGTTGATGTTCAGTGCATGATCTTTGTTCCAACACTGCAAATCAGCCAATCAATTTCATTCTTGTACAGCTCCTTATGACCAGAATCAGAATCAGAATCAACATATAATCTAGCAGAGAGGTAAAAAAATTAAATAAAACATAATAATAAATAAACAAGTAAATCAATTACGTATATTGAATAGATTATTTTAAAATGTGCAAAAACAGAAATACCATATATTAAAAAAGTGAGGTAGTGTCCAAAGCTTCAAAGTCCATTTAGGAATCAGATGGCAGAGGGGAAGAAGCTGTTCCTGAATCGCTTCAGGCTTCTGCACCTCCTTTCTGATGGTAACAGTGAGAAAAGGGCATGCCTGGGTGCTGGAGGTCTTTAATAATGGACATTGCCTTTCTGAGACACCACTCCCTAAAGATGTCCTGGGTACTTTGCAGACTAGTGCCCAAGACTAGATTTACAACCTTCTGCAGCTTCTTTCGGTTCTGTGCAGTAGCCCCTCCATACCAGACAGTGATGCAGCCTGTCAGAATGGTCTCCACAGTACAACTATAGAAGTTTTTGAGTGTATTTGTTGACATGCCAAATCGCTTCAAACTCATAATAAGTATAGCTGCTGTCTTGCCTTCTTTATAACTACATTGATATGTTGGGACCAGGTTAGATCCTCAGAGATCTTGACACCCAGGAACGTGAAGCTACTCATTCTCTCCACTTCCAATCCCTCTATGAGGATTGGTAGGTTTTCCTTTGTCTTACCCTTCCTGAAGTCCACAATCAGCTCTTTCATCTTACTGAGTGCCAGGTTGTTGCTGCGGCACCACTCCATTAGTCAGCATATCTCACTCCTGTACGCCCACTCGTCACCACCTGAGATTCTACCAACAATGGTTATATCATCAGCAAATTTGTAGATGGTATTTGAGCTATGCCTAGCCACACAGTCATGTGTAGATCAGTGGACTAAGCACACACCCTGAGGTGCGCCAGTGTTGATCGTCAGCGAAGTGGATATGTTATCCCCAATCTGCACAGGCTGTGGTCTTCTGGTTAGGAAGTCGAGGATCCAATTACAGAGGGAGGTACAGAGGTCCAGGTTCTGCAACTTCTCGATCAGGATTGTGGGAATGATGGTATTAAACGCTGAGCTATAGTTAATGAACAGCATCCTGACATAGGTGTTTGCGTTGTCTAGGTGGTCTAAAGCCATGTGAAGAGCCATGAAGATTGCGTCTGCCATTGATTTATTGTGACAATAGGCAAATTGCAATGGGTCCAGGTCCTTGCATTTCATCACTGTAGATGTGAGGCTACTGGGCGATAGTCATTAAGGCAGTTCACATTATTCTTCTTTGGCACTGGTACAATTGTTGCCTTTTTGAAGCAAGTGGGAGCTTCTCCCCGTAGCAGTGAGAGGTTGAAAATGTCCTTGAATACTCCTGCCAGTTGGTTGGCACAGGTTTTCAGAGCCTTACCAGGTACTCCGTCAGGGCCTTCCACCTGCGAGGGTTCACTCTCTTTAAAGACAGTCTAACATCGGCCTCTGAGACAGAGATCACAGGGTTATCAGGTGCAGCAGGGATCTTTACCATCTGAGATTTTATCAATGCTTCTAGTGTCCTCTGTGAATCTATAAATATTGTTTGAGCTGTGCTAAGCCACATAGTCAGGAGTGTAGTGAGAGTAGAGCAGTTGGGCTGAGCATGCACCCTTGAGATACGTCTGTGCTAATTGTCAGTGAGGAGATGTTATCACTGATTCGTACTGACTGTGGTCTCCCAATGAGGAAGCTAACAATCCAGTTTCAGAAGGAGAGACAGTGGACTAGGTTTTGAAGCTGTTAAGAGGAACTGGGAAGGGTTCTACTTGTGATCTCTCCTGCAGTTGAGCCAAGGGTAAAACATCGGTCTGCAGGCTTGTGAGAAGCAGTAGGGCAGAGGCAAACCAGCCAGGCTAGCTGCTTCATTTGCTTCTAGGGAGCAGGGCTGCTGATGACAAGTTGACAATGTACCTGAATGAGTTATAGGATAGATGCATTGGTACATTAAAAACAGGTAGATTGGTTGATTACTGTCACATGAACCGAGGTACAGTGAAAAACCTTGTTTTGCTTGCCATCCATGCACATTCGCAGGGACATTGACATAGTACAAGAGAAAACAATAACAGCATGCAGACTCAGGTGCTCCACTTACAGAGAAGGTGCAGTGCAGGATGACAGTGAGGTACAAAGCGATAATGAGCTAGATTGTAAGGCCACTAACCCATCTCCTCATCAAATGTCCTATAACAGCTGTTGTAACACAAAAACCTGAAAGCATATACCAACAGGCTCAAGTTCCTCCAGCAAGAGGTACTCTGAAGGGAGGTTGACACAACCGTAGCTGACAAGGGAAGTCAAAGGCAGCATAAAAGTAAAAGAAATAGGATATAATATAGCAAAAGACGTTACAGGATTTGGAAGCTTCAAAAACCAACAGCAGGCAACTGAAAACAGCCTAAAGAGAAAACAATATGAAATATGAAGGTAAGCTGACCAATAGTTCCAAAAGTTTTTTTTTTCAGGTATGTTAAGATTAAAGGAGAGGCAAGAGTTAATATCAGTCCACTGAAAAATGACGCTGGAGGGGTAGTAATGGGGGACAAAGAAATAGCGAATGAGCTTAATAAGTATTTTTGTGCCTGTTTTCACTGTAGAAGACACTAGCAATGTGCCAAAAATTCAAGTGTGTCAGAGAGAAGTGAGTGTAGTTGCTATTACTACTGTAGGAAAAGGTGCTTGGGAAGCTGAGAGTAGATAGATCGCCTGAGCCAATGGACTACACCCCAGGGTTCTGAAAGAGGTAGCCAAAGAGATTGTGGAGGCATTCGTAATTAATTTTTTTCAAGAATCACTAGATTCTGCAAAATGACCAAAGAAGACTTCTTCTGCAAAGAAGACCAAAAAATTGCAAATGTCACACCACTCTTAAAGAAGGGAAAGTGACAGAAGAAAGCAAATTATAGGCCAGTTAGCCTGACTTCAGTAGTTGGGAAGATGTTGGAGGATGAGATTTCAGGGTACTTGGGGGCATATGATTAAACAGGCAGAGTCAGCATGGCTTCCTTAAGGGAAAAACATGCTTGACGAATCTGTTGGAATCTTTTGAGAGAACAACAGGCAGGATAGACAAAGGAGAGTCAATGGCGGTTGTCTATTTGGATTTTTAGAAGGCCTTTAACAAGGGGTTGCTTAACAAGATGAGATTCCATGGTACTGCAGGAAAGATAGTAGCATGGATAGAAGATTGGCTGACTAGCAAGAGACAAAGTGTGGGAATGAACAGGGCCTTTTTCAGTTGTCTGTCGGTGTTCCACAGGGGCCATTGTTGGAATCACTCCTTTTCACATTATATGTCTATGATTTGGAAAGCAGAATTGATGGCTTTGTGGCCAAGTTTCACGACGTATGCCAGTGATATTAAACCTGATTCTGAAGTTTCAAGATTCAAGATGATTTAATGTTATTTCCTGTACACAAGTGTAAGGAGAACGAAATAATTGTACCTCTGGAGCTGATGCAGCACGAGGAAAAAAAAGATAAATAACACAATAAAAAGTCACACAATAAATTATGTATATAAGATAGCTTATAAACATAGATTGATTACATGTCCATAACGTGACTCTAGGGTGTGGATAAGGTGACCAACGTGAAATAAATAAAGTAGTGGTGGAATTAGAGGGTGGGGCTGCTGATCAGCCTTACTGCTTGGGAAAGTAATGGATTTTGAGTCTGGTGGTCCTGGCCTGGATGTTATGTAGACTCATCCCTAACGGGAGAGGGACAAGCAGTCCATGAGCAGGGTGAGTGGGATTCTTTATGATGTTACTAGCTCTTTTCCAGCACCTTTCTCTATATGTCCTTGATGGCAGGTAGGCTGGTGCCAGTGATGCGTTGGGCAGATTTGACTACCTGTGGTAGAGCCTTCCTGTCTGCAGCAGTGCAGTTTCCATCCCAGGCACTGATGCAGTATGTCGGGATGCTCTGTACCACACATCTGTGTAGAATGACATGATTATATATTTACAAAGTCCAGCCCTCTTCAGTCTCCACAGGTTGTGTGTGATGTGCGCTCCCAGGAGTGTGAAACCGCTCGCTGTTTCCGCTGCTTGCCGCCAATGTAAAGAGGAGCGTGAGTGGTGCAAGTTCTCCTGAAGTCAATAACTACCTGCGTCTCAATATCACCAAGACCAAGGAGATGGTGGTGGACTTTAGGAGATCTAGGCCTCATATGGAGCCAGTGATCATTAATGGAGAATGTGTGGAGCAGGTTAAGACCTACAAGTATCTAGGAGTACAGTTAGACGAGAAGCTAGACTGGACTGCCAACACAGATGCCTTGTGCAGGAAGGCACAGAGTCGACTGTACTTCCTTAGAAGGTTGGCATCATTCAATGTCTGTAGTGAGATGCTGAAGATGTTCTATAGGTCAGTTGTGGAGAGCGCCCTCTTCTTTGTGGTGGCGTGTTGGGGAGGAAGCATTAAGAAGAGGGACGCCTCACGTCTTAATAAGCTGGTAAGGAAGGCGGGCTCTGTCGTGGGCAAAGTACTGGAGAGTTTAACATCGGTAGCTGAGCGAAGGGCGCTGAGTAGGCTACGGTCAATTATGGAAAACTCTGAACATCCTCTGCGTAGCACCATCCAGAGACAGAGAAGCAGTTTCAGCGACAGGTTACTATCGATGCAATGCTCCTCAGACAGGATGAAGAGGTCAATACTCCCCAATGCCATTAGGCTTTACAATTCAACCGCCAGGACTTAAGAACTTTTTAAAAGCTATTATTAATGCTTTTTGAGATAGTGATTTAGATGCATATCATATTTTTTACTGAGTTAAGTATTGTATGTTATTAGTTTTGCTACAACAAGTGTATGGGACATTGGAAAAAAAGTTGAATTTCCCCATGGGGATGAATAAAGTATCTATCTATCTATCTATCTATCTATCTATCTATCTATCTATCCTTTGTCTCGTTGACATTGAGGAAGAGGTTATTTGCCTGGCACCAGGCCTCAAGTTCTTTCACCTCTTCTCTGTAAGCTGTCACATGGTTGTTGGAGATGATCCCCAGCACTGTTGTATCATTGGCAAACTTGACGATGTGATTACTCAGGGGTTTGGCCGTGCTGTCACGTTTGAGCAGAGTGTACAGTAATGGGCTCAGTACACGGCTCGGGGTGGGGGGGCACCCGTGTTGAGGATGATGGGGAGGGAGGAGCGGTTCGGTATCCTGACTATCTGAGTTCTGTTGGTTAGCAAGTCCAACACTCAGTTGCACAGTGGTGTATTTAAACTGGGGAGTTTGTTCACTGAGGTCTGTGGGACCTCAGTATTGAATGCCAAACTGAAATCCAGAAACAACATTTAGATGTAGTATCCTTTTTCTCTAGGTGTGTTGGGGCCAGATGTATGACAAATGCTGCGACATTTGTTGTAGAATGGGTGAGTTTGCAGTTGATACAAAGAAAGCTGGAGTGACAGGAAGTGTTAAGGATGCAGGAGTATACAGAAGGACTTAGATAGAGTGAGGGAATGAGTAAAGAAGTGACAGATGGAATACAGCGTAGGGAAGTGTATGGTCATGCACTTTGTTAGAAGGAATAAAGGTGTAGACTATTTTCTAAACAGGGAGAAAATTCAAAAATCAGAGATACAAAGGGATTTGGGAGTCCTCGTGCAGGATTCCCTAAATGATAACTTGCAGATCGAGTTGGTGGGAAGGAAGGCAAATAGACAATAGGTGCAGAAGTAGACCATTCGGCGCTTTGAGCCTGCACTGCCATTTTGAGATCATGGCTGATCAACTATTATCAATACCCCGTTCCTGCCTTGTCCCCATATCCCTTGATTCCCCTATCCATAAGATACCTATCTAGCTCCTTCTTGAAAGCATCCAGAGAATTGGCCTCCACTACCTTCCGAGGCAGTGCATTCCAGACCCCCACAACTCTCTGGGAGAAGAAGTTTTTCCTTAACTCTGTCCTAAATGACCTACCCCTTATTCTCAAACCATGCCCTCTGGTACTGGACTCTCCCAGCATCTGGAACATATTTCCTGCCTCTATGATAAGGTCCCACATAGGAAATTGGTGGGTAAAATCAAAGCTCAGGGCATCGGGGGGAAGACATTGACATGGATAGAAAACTGATTGGCAGATAGAAAGCAAAGGGTAGTGGTGAATCCCTTAATAATCTTATATGTTTCAATCAGATCCGCTCTCAATCTCCTTAATTCCAGCGTGTACAAGCCCAGTCTCTCTAACCTCTCTGCGTAAGACAGTCCAGACATCCCAGGAATTAACCTCGTGAATCTATGCTGCACTTCCTCTACAGCCAGGATGTCCTTCCTTAACCCTGGAGACCAAAACTGTACACAATACTCCAGGTGTGGTCTCACCAGGGCTCTGTACAAATGCAAGAGGATTTCCTTGCTCTTGTACTCAATTCCCTTTGTAATAAAGGCCAACATTCCATTAGCCTTCTTCACTGCCTGCTGCACTTGCTCATTCACCTTCAGTGACTGATGAACAAGGACTCCTAGATCTCTTTGTATTTCTCCCTTACCTAACTCTACACCATTCAGATAATAATCTGCCTTCCTGTTCTTACTCCCAAAGTGGATAACCTCACACTTATTCACATTAAATGCCATCTGCCAAGTATCTGCCCACTCACCCAGCCTATCCAAGTCACCCTGAATTCTCCTAACATCCTCATCACATGTCACACTGCCACCCAGCTTAGTATCATCAGCAAATTTGCTGATGTTATTTTCAATGCCTTCATCCAAATCATTGACGTAAATGGTAAACAGCTGTGGTCCCAATACCGAGCCCTGTGGCACCCCACTAGTCACCACCTGCCATTCCGAGAAACACCCATTCACCACTACCCTTTGCTTTCTATCTGCCAATCAGTTTTCTATCCATGTCAATGTCTTCCCCCCGATGCCCTGAGCTTTGATTTTACCCACCAATTTCCTATGTGGGACCTTATCAAATGCCTTCTGAAAATCGAGGTACACTACATCCACTGGATCTCCCCCGTCTAACTTCCTGGTTACATCCTCGAAAAACTCCAACAAATTAGTCAAGCATGATTTACCCTTGGTAAATCCATGCTGGCTCGGCCCAATCCTATCACTGCTATCTAGATATGCCACTATTTCATCCTTAATAATGGACTGTAGCATCTTCCCCACCACCAAATGTCAGGCTGACAGGTCGCTAGTTCTCTGTTTTCTCCCTCCCTCCTTTCTTAAAAAGTGGGATAACATTAGCCATTTTCCAATCCTCAGGAACTGATCCTGAATCTAAGGAACATTGGAAAATGATTACCAATGCATCAGCAATTTCCAAGGCCACCTCCTTTAGTACCCTAGGATGCAGACCATCTGGACCTGGGGATTTGTCAGCCTTCAGTCCCATCAGTCTTCTCATCACCGTTTCCTTCCAAATGTCAATCTGTTTCATTTCCTCTGTTACCCTATGTCCTTGGCCCATCCATACATCTGGGAGATTGCTTGTGTCTTCCTTAGTGAAAACAGATCTAAAGTACTCATTAAATTCTTCTGCCATTTCTCTGTTTCCCATAACAATT